>NW_008334880.1:249880-289793 GCF_000622305.1 Nannospalax galili | reverse complement strand
AGTTGTTGTAAAATGAGTAATTTCTCCCTGGGTAATGGCCACTGTTCCACCCATACTGGTTCTGTGGTGATCTAATCGAGGCAGGGAGTTTGGTAATCAACAGTGGCCCTTAGAATTGGGGGTTCTTTTGTTTTAGGGACCTTATCTGATCATCTATTTTAAGGCATTTCTCTTCAGACCCACTAGTAAGAACTACATTAAGGTCTTCCAAGATATCTCGTCCTATGAGGTCTGTAGCTGTATCTGCAATTAGGGGTCTTATTGTGCCAACCTCTCCATCAGGGTCCTCCCATTTATAGAGGTTTTTAGTGTGGAGACAGTAGAAGAAGCCTTAGCTGATAGGTACTTTTAGGATGCCTCATTTACATAGGGCGGTGGGCTTCTATCAGGCTATCAGACAACGCCTGATTAAAACCTAGTAGCATGTATCTTGTGACAGACATTTCAAAAGTAAGTCAGGGAGGAGAACAGAAGGCGCCCCGCTGAGAAGAGGAGTCTCCCCAATCGTGCCAAGCCTGCTTGTGGCTATCCGGACATGGAGAGACTGCTACCCTAAACAGCAGGGGTCCCCAACATTAATGAACAACCAGAAAAGAAGGACACTGAACTGGAAGTTGTTTCAGCTGTGAAACTCAACTTGTATTGATACATAAACACGGTTAGCACTCCAGAAGCTGTGAAGAGTCATTTTTGAAGTGCGAAACATACTTGCGGAAAAGAGGTGGTGGGTTGGTTTGCTTTTCCCCTCTTGAGAGAATAAAGAAATTTGGGAGTCTATTAGGTAAAAATTTGAACATAATGTAAACACTCAAATTTTAATACAACATCATAGCTCAAAGTGTGTGACATATAGACCAGTGGAATAGAATAGACATCTCAGAAATAAACACACACAGCTAAAGCCTTTGAAAAAAATTTAAAAATGTGTTTGTTTCTTAAGGGGAGGCATGCTATACTGCCTGTGTGAAGGTCAGAGGACAATTTTCAGGAGTCCATAATCTCTTTCCACCATGTGGGACCTGAGGATTACACTCAGGTTGTCAAGATTGGTGGCACGCACCTTTACCCACTGAGCCATCTTATTGGCCCTAGCCACCTAATTTTCAACAAAGGTGTCAAGAACATACATTGGAAAAAACCAGAGTCATTAACAAATGTCAAGGGAAAACTGGCTCTCTACTTGGAAATAGAATGAGTATGGGGCAAAGGGTTTCCCTTCTCTGTGCTCCTCTCTGATCTGAGACCATGGCTTTTGGCTGCTCAGCTTCTTAGACTTTTTTTTTTTTTTTTCTAAATTCTGCTAGTTCAATCATCCTCTCATTGCCCCTTTTTGTACGTATTTAGTTATGTTCTAACTGGCCCAAAGGTCAGGCAGAGAAAGGGAGGAAGAACAGAAGTCAGTTGCAGAGTGAGTGTGTGAGATCTGCATGAAGGTCCCAAAGTGTGTTTGATACAAACACATGCCTTGTGTTTCCAGGTGAGTCTGTGTAATGGTTCCAGATAGTGAGTCATGCTTACAGGGTATGGAGTTGGTGGAGGAGTGACAAAATTTGTAATTAAAATGTGAGCACTGGCCTGAAGTCTGCATCTTAATAAACACTTATAAATTATCTCTATTGCCTGGAGAACTGCCAGGATAGCCCTCAGTTCTTTAAAATTCAACTTAGTCTGTCTGCATATTCCTTATCCTTGTGGCCAGTGCAAAGCAAAGATGCTCTTCTGTCTTTAGCAGAAAACCAGCAGACATCTTAGTATAATTGCAAACCCAGTTTATTTACTTTTTTGCTTTTTTTTTTTTTTTTTGACCTTTTTGAGTCAGGGTCTTCCTGTAGCCCCTACTGACCTGGAACTCACTGTGCAGACCAGGCTGGCCTTGATTTCACAGAGATTCACCTACCTCTGCTTCCTGAGTGCTGGGATTAAAGGCGTGCACCACCATACCCAGTGTAAACCCAGTTTTTAAAAAAATAATACTCTTTGAGAATTTCATACAATGTATTTTGATCATACTCAACACCCCTTCCCATCTCCTCAGATCTACCCCTCACTTTGTGTTCTCTATTTTTTTCTATTTAAAGCCCACAGAGTCCAATTTGTGTTCCCCAGATCCTCTTGGGTGTGGGTCCATCCCTTAGAGGATGGTCAACCCACCTAGGGTCATACCCGAAAAGAAAACTGACTCTCCCTCTCCAATCAGTTATCAGTTGCCAATAGTTCCTCAGCTAGGGCTGGGTTTCATGCCTGCCTCTGACTCCATGCTGGAATTTTGTCTAGCTTGGGCTTGCTTAGGTCTTATGCAGGCTGTCACAAACACTGTGAGTCCATCGTGCCCTGCTGTGTCAGGAAAACACTGTTGCATTGTAGTCATCTTCCACCTCTGGCTCTTACAATCTTTCTGCCCCTTCTTCCGCAATGATCCCTAAGTGCCAGTCTGGTCTACATAGAGAGTTCCAGGCCAGGTGGGGCTACAGGGAAACCGTTTCAAAACAAAAACAAAAATAACAACAAAAACAAAATTTAGTTTTAGTTTTAGGTTATGACTGTGTTTGTTGTGGTCCCAGGAGTGTGCTATAAATATATGTCTCATTTATGGTTGAGCACTCTACTGATTCTTATACTTTGCACTTTGAGCACTTGTGGATTTCTGTTTTAATTACCAAGTAGAATAGTGCATCTCTCAATCTCTCAACTCTCCTCAGAGGAGTTTCTTTAAAAAAATTATTATTATTTTATTTTTATTTGTGTGTGTGTGTGTGTGTGTGTGTGTGTGTGTGTAGTTGTGCATGCGAGTGCAAGTGCCCTCAGAGGCCAGAGGCATCAGATCTCCCTGGAACTGGAGTTACAGACCTCATGAGCCACCTAAAATAGGTGCTGAGAACCAAACCCAGGTTCTCTGCTGATCTGTCTTTCCAGTCCCACATAGAAGTGTCTTTTTGCAGCAGATGGTGATTAACATAAGTCCAGGTTTGATCTCATGGTTCCTCTTAAAGAATCACACTTTGAAAATAATGGTGTGTGTGTGTGTCTGTGTGTGTGTGTGTGTGTGTGTGTGTGTGTGTGTACCTATCTGTTGATTATCTCAGACCATTGTGGAGGTTAGATGATATTAACTACTTAGAGTTTCAGGTACTTTGAAGTTTAGTATTTCTTCTCCAATATGTGTGTGGATTGTAGCACTGGTGCCTCAAGCATTATAGTGTATATCAGGGCACAGGTGGTTTACTAGCTTGTGCATAGCTGTGATTTGGGGTAAGAGTCAGAGATGCAATGGCTATTTGAATGTAACTGTCAGAATGGTTAAATATTGAATACCTACCCACACATCTTCCTACTCAATGTTCAGAAAATTGTAAAGTGCATTGGGAATTTAAGTTCTGTGCAGATAGGGGTCTCCCTTCCAAGCCATGGTTAAAGAAGCCTGAGAATTTCTTTGGTTAAAATTTGTTGATTAGTAAAGCAAGAAAGTGAAGATTTGTAATTTTTATTTTACTAAAGTTTACCGAACGAGTCGTGGCAGTGCACAGCTGGGAGGCAGAGGTAGAAGCAGGCAGATCTCTGAGACTGAGGCCAGCCTTGTCTACGTAGCAAGTTCCAGGCCAGCTGGAACAGGGGAGACCCTGTTTCAAAGCAAAAACAAAAATATCAACAAAAGCAAAAACAAAAATATCAACAAAAGCAAAAACAAACAAAATTTAATTTTAGTTTTAGATTATGACTGTAGAATAACAAAGTATTGGTTGTCTTATACATTTTTGCAGCATGGGATGTGGCTTCCATATTTCTGTTTATAAACTCCTCAGGCTAACATTTTTGATAACAACCAGAATGAATTACCTACTTTAAAATTTTTTTTGGTTTCTATTTATTAATCTTTAGGAATTTATAAATTCTTTCTCATTTGGGTTCTGTTGGTAGGTAAGAGTAAGTAATTTACATAACTTTAAAGGAGTGTTCAATCAAAAACTGACAAGTGATTACATCTGCTGAATAAATGATTTGAAATCACCAAACACTGGCAACCTTGGAAAGAGAAAGCAGATATAATTATGGCATCATCAACAGGCTTGTTTGTGGCATTTCTAGTAATTTCTGATTGCTACATTAATCTATTAGTCTCCTTTTCATCATCAATGAAATTAATAGACTTTGTAGCATTTTGACGCACTATAAAAATTTCTCAAAGTCAAAAGTGCTTAAATTATGAGATATACAGGAAAAATTGGAAAATGCAGAAGAGTATAATAAGCTTCATGTGGTAGCTCACACCTAAGTCTAGCATTCCATGATGTAGAGGCCAGAGGATCTCAGAATGTTCAAGGTCTGCAAGGAGTACATCATGAGCTTCAGAGCCATGTGGTGAAACCTTGTGTCAAAAACCAAAGAAAAACAAGAGTACAAGGAGAAGATAAATTCCAGGTTGCCTGGTGTGTGTCTCTATGTGCACATGTGTGCATATGTGCACATGCAGAAATCTCCATTGTATACAGTTGGCCTTTAGGATCCCGTGAAGATTAGGTCCAGCCTCTCCCTGTCCTTCAGATACCAAAATCTGCAGATATCAAATTCCTTAGATAAAATGATGTTATACATCTTAAATGGATTGCAGTGTAAGAACCATGCAGACAGTTGTATTATTTAAGGGCTAATGACAAGAAAAAAAATAAGATATGGTATAAGCAGGAATAATCATCACGTCACCTACTGAGACTACTTATGTGACAGTCTCCATGTTAAGATATTTGTAGTTATCTCATAATGGTTTTATGATGTAGATATTGCTTTCAATGAAGTAGACTGTTAGGGTTTCATCAGAGAAATAAGACTAGTAGGGTTTGTTGCAGTGACATGGCTTCTGTGAGCTGAGGCTGACTGTGAAATCTGAAATCTGTTGGACAGGTGGTTAGGAAGGGTAGGCTGGGCCTCTTGGACCGGAACTGAGCTGCTGCCATGGGCAGAACTTTCCCTAGGAATCCTCCATCTGCTGTTTGAGTTTTGCAACAGATTGAATCAGACTCACCTCAGTAATCTAGAGTAATCTCCCTTAAGTAAACTGCTCATAGACTTATTGTACCTACAACACAGCTTTACAGAGATGGCTAGATTAGTACTTGATTGAGTAACTGGGGATGTAGCTTAGGCAGGGTGGCGCAAAGCTGACTTTCAGGCACAATATCTTCATGAACACAGCTTGCTTGCAAAACATGCTTCCATCCTGCCAGCCCAAAATAAAATAGGAATTTTATTTCAAAGCAGATTCTGGTTATCGTATCTTTTTATCCATAAATGTTTTAGTAAGCATTTATATGTAGTCTAGAATTCTCTGTGATTACAGGGATATTGTATATCTGTAGTCACTTGTTACATATGATAGAGTACTCAGACTGTGGCTAGTGGGACTGGGGAACTCATTTTATTTTTATGTAGCCTAGGCTGGCTTCAAACTCACCGTGTAGCTGAGGATGGCCTTTAACTTCTGGTCTTTCTGCCTCAGCCTCCTGTGTGGTGGGATGTACCACCATGCCTGATTTATGTGGTAATGGGGGTGGAAGGAACCTAGCATCTGTGCATGCTAGGCAAGCACTCTACCAAATGAGCCACATTCCCAGCCTGGATGGAAATGTTTATTCATTTATTTGTCTATTTATTTATGCGTGGGGTATATGTATGTGGTATATGTGTATGTACCTATCATGTGGGTGTGTACACAGGTGTGTGATGATGCACGTGTGTGTGTGTGTGTGTATGTGTGTAGACCAGAGGTTGATGTCAGGTGTCTTTCTTAGTTGTTCTCCGTCTTTTTTTTTTTTTTTTTTTTTTTTTTTTTTTGGTCTTTTTTGAGACAGAGTCTCCATGTAGTCCCAGCTGGCCTGAAACTCACTTTGTAGACCAGACTGGCCTGGAACTCACAGAGATCTATCTGCCTCTGCTTCCTGAGTGCTGGGATTAAAGGCATGCACCACCACACCCAGCAGTTGTTCTCCATCTTATCTTTTTGAGACAAGATCTTTTAGTAAACCTGGAGCTCAATGATTTGTCTAGGCTGGCAGGCCAGAGAACTCCAGGGATCCAGTTGACCTCTGCCGCCCCAAAGTTAGGATTATGACTGTGTGCCACTAAGCCTGACTTTTTACATGGGTACTGGGGATCCAAATTCAAGTCTTCATGCTAACACAGCAAACCTTTATTGACTGAGCTATCTCCCTAGTCATATTCCCACTTATTTTAATATAAGTAGTCACTTGTGGCTAGTGACTATGGTATTGGGGAATACAGATTCAGAAAATAAGCATCATTTTTAAAAACACACATCTATAATCCTGTTAACTAGCCATAATCTTACTAGTAGTTCCTTAAGATTATCAAATGCCCAGTTAGCATTAACATTTTTAGCTATTTCATAGTATGGGTAAATTGTTATACATTTTGTTTGAAGAAGGGTATAAATACAAGATGTATGTTGCAATTGGTTGATTTGTTGGTTTTCCAAAATAATAGGTTCTCTATTTTTGCTATTTATTGAAAAAAAAAACTGGGTTATTTATCTCTTTCTTTCTTTCTTTCTTTCTTTCTTTCTTTCTTTCTTTCTTTTTTTTCCTTCTTTTTTTGGTGTATTTTTTTTGGAGACAGGATCTCCCTGTAGCCCCAGCTGGCCTGGAACTCACTGTGTAGACTAGTCTGGCCTTGAACTCACAGAGATCCGCCTGCCTCTGCCTCTGGAGTGCTGGGATTAAAGGCATGTGCCACCACGCCCCACTTTATTTGTCCTTTCTAAATACTGTGTCTTACTCATTTTATAGATTATTGGTGGTGATTTAGTCATTTGGGCAAGCTGAGTTCAAAGCCGTGTCTGACTCCAGAACCTAAGTTCCTAGACTATACTGAAATGGTGGTTGTGGTGAAGACAGTGATGGTGGTGACTGTGAGGGTGAAAGCGTGGTGGTGATCATGGTGGTGATGGTGGTGACTGTGGGGGCGCAGGGGTGGTGATGTGCTGCTGAAGGCAGTGACAGTGACAACACAGCTAAGCCTAAGTATGTGCTGTTTGCCAGGCACTTTCTGAAGTACCTTCCATGCATCATCCCATTTCTCCCTCCCATATAGCTGTGTTCCTCCTACCGTCTAAGTTGTTCAAGTGACATCATTAATATCACACAGCTGGTATCAGAATTAAGATTAAAGCCTAGCAATCTGGATCCAGAATCTAATTGCAATTTGTTTTCTCTCTGAATAGCTAAATCATTTTATTGGCTTTTTGTGACATAAACACAAAACACACTACCTGATTGCAGACCATATCAGCAGCAACCAAATGACTCAGTAGCTGATATCACTGGTGGATACTGTTGCTCGGTCTGAGTTCTTAAGTGCTCACTCTGTGTTGTCTCCCTACCCTGTTATCTCTCAACACATGCAATGAGAAATTCATGTTTGGCTGACTCCTAGGAACCTGAACATGTTTGAAATTATGAAGCTAAATTTGGCCAAGTGTTTTTCCAGGGCTGTTGGGAGAACAGAATCAATGAATGCTTCAGAGCACTTGAGAACTCAATGTAAAAGATGTGATGGAAAGTGTTTACTTGTCTTCCGTCAGCTGCTTGCTATTCCCCAGCTTTTTATTTGTGCTTTGTTTGTATGGCAGTTGCTTTCAAGTGGAATCTGTTCTTGTGGGCCACACTCTGAGGACAACACTTTTATTAAGTCATGTAGCATTGTAGCATCCTCTAAGAAGACTACTTAGAAGCTATTCTGTACAAAGTGTCTTGTGTCATTTATAGACTGGTTTTCACTTCTGGATTGGGAGAGATTTTTGGTGCTGCCCAGATGGACTGCTGAAACATGTTCTTACAGGCAAATGCTTCGGGAGTGTATGCTATGCTGCAAAACCCAGGTGCCTTGGACTTTCCCTGTGTTGATTGTTGATCTGCTAAGTGAAAGCATAAAAACTCTCCTATTGAATGCCCCTGGCTGCTGGCCCTTCAAGCACACCTCTTTCCATTCCACTCCAGGCTTCCTTAGCCCAGGTGACTACTCCTGACTGCTGCTTCAGCTCCCCAGGCCCGGGAAGATCAGACACTTCCAGCTCTGATGCTTTTCACATGCATTGGTTTAAACTGTAACTAGCACTGCACACAAGGAACACTGGTGTGACTGATAAAAAGGCCTGGGAAGGTGCCTGGCACTAATGGAATTCTATGAAATGCACCATTGGGCCACCCTCTTGTTAGGACTGCATGATAACTCAGCCTTGCACAGCACTGCCCTGAGCATAGCTTCTATGAATGCCTAGCAGCAAATTTTTAGAAAAGTTAGCAGGAGAGACCAGTGATAAGGCCTAAGATAAGGTGTGTTTCCTGTGTCCGAAGCTCAGTGCGAAGCAAGAGAAAAGGAGAAAGAACAGACGAAGAAAGGAAGGAAGGAAGCTGCCAGGCCAGGAGGGAGCATGGGCCGTGTCCCGCACTAAGGGTTATCTCCTTGATGCTCAGTAACTTAATAACTTCTTTTTAATGTGAGGTTTTAAATAGTGTTTAGATTAGATTATCTTCTAATAATGTACTTCTTTTACCAAGTTTTTTCAAAAAACATTTTACTATTTTTATTTTATTTTATGTGTAGGAGTTTATTGTCTGCATGTATGTAAGTGTACCCATGTTGTACAATACCCATAGAGGTCAGACGAGGACATCAGATCCCCTGGAATTGCAGTTTTGGACAGTTGTTAGATGCCATGTGGGTGCTGGGAATTGAACCCAGGTCCTCTGCAAGAGCAGCTAGTGCTCCTACCCACCGAGCCATCTTTCCAACCCCAGTTTTATAGTTTCTAATTGCCTAGTATTTTGAGTTGTCTTGATCTGTTTTAGATCTGTTTTAGAAATAGTTTCACTTGAATTTACACATAGATATTGGAAGGAATTGCCTCATTTTTATTAATATTGGTAATTTGTGTATTTGGTATTTATAATCTCTTTACATAAGCCAAGATATATACAGAATTTTGAATTAATGTGAAAAACTTTCTCAAAACTTTTTGGACATAGGGCTCTATATAGAGTGTCTAATTTTTCAGGACATATAATTAAAGGTAAATTGTTAAAATTATTTCCTTTCAGGATTAATAAACAGATTTTTTTTTTTGAGACAGGGTCTCTCTGTAGCCTCAGTTGGTCTGGAACTCACTGTGTAGACCGGGCTGGCCTCTATCTCATAGAGATTTGTCTGCCTCTGCCTCCTAAGTGCTGGGACTAAAGGCCTGTGCCACCATGCCTGGCTCAACGATGCTTTTGATGGTTTGCCTGCCTTGCTCATTTGTGAAGTTATGAATTTGTGCCAGGGAAGACCTATTGTTTGATATTTCAATTGATAAAGTTTCAAATGCTTTAAAAGATACATTTGATGGCAAATTTTTAGACCAATAGTGCCTGGTGTATGCATCTGTATGCATGGGAATATGTGCACACACATATACACATATACAGTGCAATTTGAAATGTATTGACTGAAGATTTAATTGGGAATGAGGTAAGCTATGTTTTATCAGTTTCAAATAGTAAGATCAACATATTATAATTAAATAAATTGAATTACATATAGTTAATGGGATTTGATAAAGATTAATTCACCAAATTCATTATGAATATGAAGGTTATGTAAGCCTTCCTGTCTGCCTCAAACCTAGTGGCCAATTTGAGGCCATGGGACCATGGGAAGTGCTATGATACTGGTTTCCAAAGGATGACCTCTACACTTGCAGTGTCCACATCATCAGGGATCTGCTAAGGGGTGCACCAGATCAGCTAAATCAGAAACTGGGAGGTGGGAGCCAGGGATCTGCTTCAACAAGGCCATCCAAGAGGCCATGTTAGATAAGAGCCAGAAATCTCCCTGGAGATTCCCCATTGTGCAATATGTCTTTTCCTATTCCTCCTTCTCTATGTCTCCCTCATTTCTTATTTGTGCCTGTGTGCACATTTGTATGGGTGCATGTATGTGCAGATAACTTCAGGTATTGTTTCTTGGGCACCGTCCATGTTTTTGTTGTTGTGTGTGTGTATGTGTCAGTATGTGTATTTTGAGACAGGGTCTCTCACTGACTCCGAAGTTCACTAATTAGGCTAGGCTGGTTGGCTGCGACCCCCAGGGATCCACCTGTCTCTGCCTCACCAACACTGGGATCACAAGTGCATGCCACTGCAGCCTTTTCATATGGTTCCAGGGATCGAACTCAGGTCCTCATGCTTAAGCAGCAAGCACTTTACTGGCTGAGCCATCTCCCCAGCCTGCTTCCTCATTTTTTGTAGTCTTGCTGCTGCCCCCGCAGTTTGGTGATAGTGTTCTGAGTCTGCATTTCCTCTCTCCTGGCTTTTCTCCTGTTGCTGTGAGCACTGGATCTTTGGGAAGTGTACTGGGCCTTCATCAAGAGTTCTGGACTCTGTTCACCTACTTCCCTTAGCCTGCTGTGAGGGTGATGTGAGGACTTAACTGGGCTAGGTCTACAGTCTTGCTTAATTATTAAAGAGTTTCTTTTAACAGATCTAATGTGATTCTGTTTGTCTTTATACAATTAGACTATACATTTAATATTTATATATGTATATAAATATATATTTATACATTTCAAATTTACAAATTTGCTCAGCTGTATTTATTACTCTTGTTAACTGCTCAGATTATGCGTGTCAGTTATGATTACCAAAATTCTGAATCTTCAGCATACCCTTTTGTCTCATAACAATTGAGCCAGTTTATTTCCAGGCAGGGGCAATGCCGACTAGCATTGACTAACCTTGCCAAGGAGCCAGACACTTTGCTTTAAGGTGGTGAGCGGTACAGACAGCAAGCCTTGATGTAGAACTTGTGTTTACAGTGTGATGATTAGAATCTCAACCTTTGACCAAGGAACACAGTCACTTCTTTTGCTTCTGTTGAGGTTCCTCCTCTCTTTGCTGGCATCACTTCAGTTACTAAGGTGGTTGATTTGTCTCCTGCATCCATTCTTCCCTGCCCTGCCCCCAACATCCCATCCTCCCAGTTGCTTTCTTTGATTTAACAAATGTTTCTGAGTGCTGTAGGTCTGGAGGTTGAGTGGTGCACAGCAAGGGGGAAGTGGCATTCTAGCAAGGGTTGGTAAACCTTACCGTAAGGGTTAAGCAGTAAATATTTTAAGCTATGTGGGTTATATGGTCTCTGTTGCAACCATGCCACTCTGCCTCGGACAGTAGGCAAAACCTGTGTTCCGTAAGAGCTTGGGCAGTGAGCCAGCTGTGCCCCTGCAGAGTGCTTTCCCAGGCCACACGGAAGTCATCAGTCTTTGTGTGTGTGTGTGTGTGTGTGTGTGTGTGTGTTTGTGTGTGTCAGGTCCTGATAAATGTAATGATGAAATACAGCAGTGTTGAGGGGATGAGCAAGCTGGGGTGCAAGTGGGGTGGAGGTGGGAGTGGGGGTGGCAGTGGAAGTGTTTTCTTTTGTACATTGCTGATAGAAGAAACCTGTCTGATCTGAAGAAGCTAGAGGAAACAAGAAGAACCTTTCCAAGGAGGGAACACAGGTACTGTGACCAGCATGGCCGCCCTGGGCTTGTTCAGACAGAGCCAGGGCAGAGAGCAGCAAGAACAGGCAATGGGAGGTAAGAGTTCATCAGCAGGCAAGGAGGAAGGCCTTTGCTGGCTGAGAGGGAGTAGCCTGGGGGAAGCTGAGAGGGGCCGGCCAGGCCAAGGAAGGAAGCCACACCTATGGTCTGCTTGGCAGGAGAAGGGATCAGAAGGAATCCTCAGGAGTATGCAGAGCTGGTTGCTAAAGTTGCCTTTGAATGCCCTGCCAAGGCGTTTTGACTTCATTCATGGGCAAAATTTTAGGGAGAGGAACACTGTCTTCTTGTGTTTTAGGAAAGGTAAATGATGACATGTAGAGAACCAGAGGAAGGGGTAAGGTGGGAGGAAGTCCAAAGGTCCAACCTGAGGCTGGGGCGTGGAAACAGGAGGTGTATTCATGGATTTGGGAGACACCTGCCCTCACACCAGGCCACTTGGAGTCTTCCTTTGTCTTCCTGCCTGTCAGTGCCAAAGAACACCCGCTCTCCACCTTCCACTTCAGGGAAGCTTTCTGGCTTCTTCCTCAGAGAAACCTGCCTGGATCACTCCAGTTAGAAGAGTCCATTTCTTCTCCTACTTTACATAGCTTCTTTCTGGCATTTTCTTTCCAACATGGGTCAGGTGGACCCTTTGCTCACAGCCCTTTTCACTTCTTAGATATTTAACACTCGAGATACGTTTATTGATCCTGGGATCTTAATGTTCAGTGTGGCAGGGAATAGTCAGTCAGGAGTGACCTTAGGTCAATGACTTGCTCTCCAAGCCTGCATTTCCTTATCTGTGGAAGGACATGGTGTATTTCCAGCCTCCTGTGACCCCAGTGATGACCTGAGATATGCTCGAAAGCACTTCAGATACTGCCTGAATCTTTTAAGGGCTCACTACATGTTAGCAGTTTCAGTAGCATTACTGTTACATGGCAACAAAGCTTAACACAGTACCTGGTAAACAGTGGGTGCTCAACAAACACTTGACTGACAGAGGTAATGTGGTACAGATGGATTTTTATGGTAGATGGATGCAGACCAACCCGGAGTATGGTGAAGCTGACAGTACTTCGTGAGCTTCAACTTTGGGAGGATCAAATTATGGGTTTCAGAGAAATACATGTATGTTAATATTTAGATCTTAGAAAGATGCAAAATTCCAGAAGAAAAGCTGATGCCATTGACATGGGTGGAAATGTTAGTACACATGCATTATTGGTATTAATGATCAGATATTCTTGCATCTTCCAGGATTTTCACATGACAGGCTCAACAGACAAACACTGAAGGATCATAATTAATGTCAACAATGCACCTTGCTTCCAGACTGAGAGCTAGCTGCAGTGTTTGGGTTTTCAGTGTCTCGTGAGGCAGCTACAGACAGATGGTATTTATTGTCTTATGAGCAAGACTTGTGAATAGACTACAAAAGGAAAATACCTAATGAAAAGCTGTTTTTGCCCTAGAGAGGTCACAATCTTTTCAGATATGACCTTGACAAATTTGAAAGACACAGACTGATTTTATATACTTCTGGGTTACATCATTCCTACAACTCAATTAAAACAAAAATTCTGACCTTTCCTAATGGAAAATCATGTTCCTGGTTCCCCAGAGACACAGCCGCTTGGCCTTTGGGCACCCTGGTCCTCTGCTTTCTGTACCTTGCTTCCCTTCACCCCACCTAGCTTTCTGTTCTTGGCATTGCATTAACTCAGTGGCAAGCCCAGTCACTGGCCCCACTTAGCCATGGGGATCCAGAAGTATGTCCTCCCACTGGCAATGTTTGGGAAATGGCTTAATGGCTACCCCAGTAATACATGTGGGTTGAA
This sequence comes from Nannospalax galili, assembly GCF_000622305.1. Classification (NCBI taxonomy): domain Eukaryota; kingdom Metazoa; phylum Chordata; class Mammalia; order Rodentia; family Spalacidae; genus Nannospalax; species Nannospalax galili. Next base: position 276,389 of record NW_008334880.1, on the reverse strand, counting down.
GACCATCATACCACTCTGTAGCTTTGAGGGAGGGGGCAGAAGGAGAGGAAGGATGAGGAAATTAACCTTTATTCTTAGAAAACTGGAAAGGGGAGCCCAGCAGGGCTCATATCTCACATCCTACAATTAAACTTACCAAGTAACATGTGGCAAAACTGGTGAGGACAGGAGAGTGCCTCACTCCACCTGACCCAGGCTGCCCACTTTGAAGCCAGTTTATGTGAAGTTTCTAAGCCAACACAGTCCTAGGTCTCTAGGTGATTGACAGCCATGCCCTTCTGTTTGTTTTTGTTACCTTTTACTTTTGTTAGTACATTACTATGATTGAGGCAATTCTAGCATGCACTCTACTTTTGCTAGGTTTGTGTAGGGATTTCCATGAACCCATATCCATTTTTACCCTTAAAATTAAGTTTGTCATGGTTTCCTGAATTACTGAGGTGTGACTGCTTTCTAATCCTGCCTGTGTCTTTGTTTACATTTTCCTTGTACTTGAATGGTTCTTCCTTTTTCTTGCTAGGCATCCAGGCCACCCTCATTTACAAAGGCTCATCCTCCTAGGAAGCCTTTCCTTCCAAGCACAGGCAATCAAAAAAACACAACCCAGTGGATGAGAAAAGAGGGGCAGGCCCTGTTCCAAGACAGGATGGCAGGTGCAAAGGCCGTGTGTACAGATGTGTCTGATGGCTGAACCCTGGGTGTGGGGAGAGAAACACTAGCTGGAATGGGTCAGGACTAGGCTGCAAAGGGGACTTAGAGATCAAGATGTAGAAATTTGGATTTTGTCTTATATTTAAACTCCACTAAGGAATTGCAAACAAGAAGGTGTTAAACTCAAACTTGCATGCTAAAATACTCTGGCTGCTATGTGGAGGGAGGAGCAGAAATGGGTGTGGAGACAAAATTAAGAAGCAGTTGCAGCAGAGATCGGTGTGTTGAGTGGAATAAGTCAGACTCAGAAAGGTGAACACGGCATGCTTTCTCTCATATGCAGACTCATTTGTGTGTGTGTGTGTGTTGAACTAGAAAAGGGACCATAAGAAGGGAAGAGGAGAGCTTAAGGGAAGAGGGAGGGAGAAAAAAGAGAGAGTAATGGAATACATGTGACATCAAAGCAGAAGAGAGGACTATTTGCAGGGAGGTAGGGGACCAGTAAGAGGGGGCCAAAGGGATGGAGCACGTTAGTGGAGGAGGGGTGACTAAGAACACAGTAAAATGACATATGAATGAAGATGCTGTAATAAAACCTGTTCCTTTGTCTGCTCACTGAATAATACACTTTTTAAAGAGGAAGCTGTTGCAGTTGTCTAGGGGGTAGACAGGGCGATGGCAGTGCAGATGAAGAGTCATGGATAGATAGGTGTCCAGCATCTTGTCACAATAATCAGACTGTCTGGCTGGAGTGCCTGGGTCAGATGAAGCATCTGAAGAACGCATTCTAGGGCTTGGGTTGATGGGGTAAGAATCTAGAAGCAGGGGCTGGAGAGATGGCTCAGCGGTTAAGAACACTGACTGTTTTTGCAGAAGACCCAGGCTCGAATCCCAGCACCCACATGACAGCTGACAACTGTCTGTAACTCCGGTTCCAGGGGATCCGACAGCCTCTTCTGTCCTCCACGGGCATTGCATGACACAGGTGCACTTACCTACATGCAGGCAATACACGCATACACGTAAAATTTAAAAACAAAAATCCAGAAGCAGTACACTGGGGGTCTCATTCTCGTGTTCCCCTTTTCCTTTTCCTTTGACTGTCTAGACCTGCTGAGAGTTTTTAGAAAGAAACAAGTAAGTGATATTTTCTGCATACAGATCTACAGTAGTTTTACCTTTTCCTACCAAAATGCAGCAGAACGTTCTTCTCTCACAAGCTATTTAGGGAGGTCCTTCAGCACTGAGTCCATCAGTGAGTGTGGTGCTCTGGTGGGTGTGGACGCCAGTTCAAGTGCCCTGGTTTTGTGCCTTGTGTTGGGGAGTTCTCCCCCACTCTTCTGTGCTCTGTGTTAAGCCCTGTCCAGCTGCTAAGGAGGTGTCCTGTGACCAGGGTTCTTGTGTGCCCAATCACTGGGAAGCCTTCTGTCTCCCAGTATTCTTGGGCTACATTAACTTCATGGAAATGAAATGGTTTAGAGGTGAGATTTTACCCTAGTCTGGGTCAGTGTTCGGTGAAATATTTCTTAAAGTTGTTTTCTCTCCTGAAGTTTAATGTTTGATTTTGCCCAGGAGGACATCTGTGAAACACTCAGCCATCTCATTTTCGTAATCTTGCTGTTGGTACACATTGTAGCCCTGTAGGTGACCCGAAGTGGGTGCTGAGCAAGCAGTTTGGGTACATTCACAGGGGAAATCGAAGGTAACAACTTAGACTGATTCGACATGTTGTCCCTCCAGGCTAATCAGAGGCCTTGCAGATGACTGGGTTGCTAGAGAGGTATTTATCCAAAGGGAGAGCTGGTGACATGTTCTAGAAAAGTGACACAGAATCTCCTTTCAGTATGTAGTAGTGTGTGTTTGTGGGGAAGCAAAACTCATGGTCATAGTGTGTATGTGAAAGAGAATGTGGGAGGAGGGACGGAGAAGGCAATTTCAGGAATGTGAAATTGCCTTCATTTCTGAGCTGAGGGGCTGCAAACACAGCATCCTGTTGTCTCTGCTTTGTCTGTCAATGTACGTGTTTGTTTCGTATTCATCTGCACCCCACCTCCTGGGGCTCGGTGTCACAACCGTTATCCTTCCATCCTGGGCTGCCTGCAGCTTCTCATGGAGAGCAGCGGTGTGTCTCCTTAATTGGCTGGTAGGGTCACTGCGCATTGACATGTGTGTTCCTGCTGCTTTCCCTTCCCCCTTTCTTGACATCTCCCCACCCCCCAACCCCGATGGAGCTTCTAGAGAGGGACCCAAGCAGAATTGCAGGAATCAGGAGTCTTGCTGAAAAGGAAACCTGCTCAGGGTGCAGCTTCTCAGCTGGAAGTGCCTTTCTAAACTGTGATATCCTCTTAGCCTTTGGAGAGGGTCTCCATTTCAACTGATGAACAAAGAAAATGGTCCTGCAGTGCTCTTTGCTTTTGTAGGCACTGGGGACTCTGTAGAATCTTAAAAAATGTGTTATGCTGAAAAATCAATACTATTTCTCTGGTTATACCACATGCTGTGTGCCATCTGAGCCTCTTACTGTGTAGGCCAGGCTGGCCTGGAACCTGCAATCCTCCTGCCTCAGCCTCTTGAGTGCTGGGATTGCAGGTGTCACCCAGCACTGCCTGGCTTGACACTGATCCCTTGATGGTAGGTTAGGATGCTTTCAAACACTAGAGGAAGAAAGCCTTTCACCATTTGCAAATAGCCACCAAGTACATTGTAAGATTACAAAAGCAGTAACGGGTTTCTTGGAAAATATGGAAGGTTTTTGAAAAGAAAAAACAGTTCCATCATATCGGTGCATATTTTTACTTGCAAATTTTAACTGTATTTTTAGTAACTTCTTATATTCTGAGAACTATCAGTAGGGCAGAAATAGATCTTTTTTTTTTTTCCAGTCACATGTAAGACTTAGGGAAGAACATATCCGTGAAGTACAAGGGAAATGAAGGAGAGCAGGAGTGGAAAAGGAGGTTGTCCAGACTGGGGAGCAGAAGAATAACTCCGCTCGGAGTATTAGTGTCAGAAAACTCTTCCCAGTTCTGTTAGGGTCTTGTAAAAATAAAATCTGACAACTTACTGTCTGCTAAATCTTTTTGCATTCTGAAATACCACTAACAGTGGCAAACACAAAGGAGGAGTCAAAGTTCTAGGTGGTCCCCAAGCCAGACAATTAGCTCAAATAATGGAAGTGGTCCTACCATACCCCACATGGAGGTATTGTGTACTAGGTACAGTGTACACCAAAGGCTGTGTGTTAGCGAAAATGGTTTAAAAGTTAAGAAAGTAGAATAGGGAAAGTTTGGCCTAGAGAACTAAAAGCAAGCAGGCTTTTCATCCCCTGGCTATCCCTCTTACAGTTTTGGAATCAGAACTTCAGTCGGCTTTGTGGTACTGTTGGAACCGCCTCCTTGAGATCCGTGGCAGAGAAAAACAAACTTTGCTTTGCTTGTTGATCTCACCGGCCAGATTCCTTACACTCCTTCAGTTTCTGTTCTAGCTTCATCTGGTATGAGGGGGAGCTTCGTGGTAGCAGTTCGTTTCTTCATTAAGACAATGTGTGTGATTCTCACCCCTGGCTGCCCTTGGCAGTTTCCTGGACAGCCAGCAGTGGAGGGGAGAGATTAGTATTTTAAAGTGGTACAGGAAGTTCTTACATGCTTACAGGAGCACATACCCATGGGGCCTGTGGATGAATTATCCACTGTTGAATTGCAAGCACCCGCTGCTGCTGCTTGGGTAGCTTGGGGGCCTGGTGGTTGCTTGCTCCTGGGGATGGAGACCCCTTGCCTCTCAGCTTCCAGCTGTAGTCTGAGCATCTGACATCCTGCTGACATAGAACCAAGGTGTGGGGTCAAGGACTTTGCTGTGATACTGGGTCTGAGGCAGCAGAATCTCAAAGCCTCTAGCTACCCTAGCCTGGTGTTCTCAGCTGCTCTGACTTCAGACACCCAGATACCAGGGTCCCAGCAAGAAGTAGGGTGCTAAACCTTCTAAAACACCAGAGCACCCTAACTTTTTCCATGCTGGGGGTGGGGATGGGGTACCTGGAGGTGAGTGCTCACTACCATGACAAATATGGAATGCAAGGGGTGTTCCCTTTTGGGGCCATTGATCTGGTGATATAGGGTCAAAACTTCTCTACTGGTTTATGTATAAACCCAACAGGTTCAGTTTGGGGTGCGCATTGTAATATTTTGTATCAAGACACTCATTTGAGATTATGTCCTTAACCCACATCCATCTTCTAAGCAAGCCTTTGAGGAAGGTGGACACAAAGCATTAAGGAACCTTTTCAGTCGACATGAATATTTAATGAGAACTGGAGTTGGAACTTGGGTTTGATTGACACCATCATCTTCTCTACTACATTGGTTTAAGGATTTGTGAGAACAAATGTATGTTGAAAAGGCGGGTTTCTTTCTTTAAAACAGCTGTTGACAAATATGATACACAAGATCAGGAAATCAAAATAGTGTAGAAGTTTATTGAATGAAGAGTAGAAACCCTTCACTTGGTCTTTTGCAACATGACCTGTTCTAACCGAATATGATCATGCTAGAATTTAGAACAATGCTTGCTGCTTAATAAACAACATGGAATGAGTGTAAGATGTAACTAGTATACTATACTTGGCTGTTTTTTTTTTTTTTTAAGCCTTTTAAACGTGAGAGCTACATCAACTTCAACTTTTTTATTCCCTTAAAAATTATTTAGCAAATTATCAAAAGGTGCCCTCACTGCCATCTTTCAATTCTACAGAATCTGTTTAACATAAAATAGAGGCATGCTTGTGTGCTGCCAGCATTAATGGTGGGAAAGAGATCTTAACCATCTATGTGGTGCTTCAGGGTATGTTTTATTTGATCTTCCAAGACAGCCTGTGATGTGGGTTGGGCAGGTGTCATTAATCCCTTTTTCAAATAAGGACACTGAGTTTGAAAGTGATTAGGCTGACTTACCAAAGGTCACTTAGCCTTACACAGACCTGTGAAGGGGCCAGGTAGCCTTTTTCCTTTTTGATTTGACAGATAACCCCATGGGCCACCCAAGAAGTGTTAGGAAGGCCCTGTTATGCTCAGCTGAGGAGAGGAAGAGGGTGTTGACCAGCTTGCTCACATCTGTCCACATTACTTTTCCTGTTAAGGGTGACATGGATTTCATTTTCAGGACAGTCCCTGGGATGAGAGATGTATTTGGAGCCACTGAAAAGAAAATCAGGAAGGGCAGGAATGTTGCTGTTGTGAGGGGAAATGCACAATGAACCAAATGTGGGGAAAGGTGGGGCTCAGCATCTGCATTGTTCCAGATGGTGATTTGGTCTTAGATGCTCTGAGAGATTAAAGCTGAGGATATAGAGCTAGAGAAAATAGTGGCAGTTCCAGTTCCCCTGCTAGTTACCCCAGAGCCATGACTAAATAGGGAAGGCTTGTAATAGTATAGTTAGTAATCAGAGCTGGCAGTGTCCTTTTTCTAACTCAGGGAAATCTAACTTTTCCTAAAACCTGTGATTTCGGAGTTGGTGACTCACCTTATAAGATAGCTCATTATGTGTGCTTTAAATTCTTTTAGTGCCTTTGCACTTTCTTCCAGTGTATTAACTATTTAACTGAAAGTTGTAAGGAATTAACCAGCTTTATTAGGTATTTTGCTAATATTTTGAGGATTAATGAGTAAAATTTTTAGATATTTGAACGTAGATCAATAATAAAATAAAATCGCAGTGATAACATTTGTTTTTCTCTCTTGCTTTTTCAGCTGAGTGTTGGCTGCTTATAAAGGTTTAACCTGAATGGCATTTTAAAGCAGTGAACTTGGATAAATGTTGAACAGTGGGGAGGAATGGGTTCTGTTCTGTGATCTGGTTATTAATTGACTCTGGGGCATATTTAAGTTATATCTATTTCATTGTTCATATGACAATATCCACAATCATTTCATAGAGTTTCTGATAAAACCAAGGAGCATGGTTATCCAGTATACAGTCTGTTTTGGTTCAGAAACACAGCCCTTTTACCATGTTATTTCTTTGGGAATTTCAGTTTTAATTAAAGTTATTTCACCTTCACCTTCCCCTATATTTTATAGCATCTTTAAAAAGGACCATAACTTGTCTAAACTTTAGAAACAAAAAAAAGAGGTGAATCAGAAACAAAGTAAATTCATAATAGGGACACCACATAGCAGAAATTGGTAGAATATGGGGGATGTGAAGAGACGCTTGCCTGGATAATCCACGGGAATTCAGGTCCGTTTGCCTCTCTTCTTTCCTCCTCTTCAAGATTCTAGATAATTTGTTGGATGTTTACTATACACAAGGTATTTGTACTTAGAACTAAAAATTGTGTTTTTAGAAAGAACGAAACTAAACAAATGTCTCATCGTATAGCTAAAGGTAATTATAACATTGTCACATTGGTAGAAGTGCTAGAAGATATTTCTTAGAATCATTACATTTAAACTCTAGGGGTTTCTTGTTTATAAATGCTTTGTTTGGCTACATAATATCTTCAGTTGCTTTTCTCTAACAAAGCCTTCTCTAATTATTCTGGTGAGAAACACTGTTCTGAGTCTTGGCATGTTCAGGAAGGAATGAGGTCAGGAGACCAGGGCTTGCTTCTGCACTTCAGCACCTCCAGCTTCCCAGCTTTCCCTAGTCCCTCTGATGACTTCTCTGAGCTGTAGTTTCCCCATTTGAAAACCGGGGCTACTGTTGCCTCGTGAGACACATTTGTGGGTGGGAGACAGATGAAGCGAAAGTCGATCACAGTACCCAGTAGCTGCTCCCGCTTGATCATGGAGGGAATAATGATCTGTGATGACAGCCAGTGCTCTTTTGCCTTTGAAGCTTTGGTTGTACGAAGAACTTCCATGGCATAGGTATGTAAGTATCTTTAGCTGTCTGGCTGATTTTTAGAAGTAGAGAACAAGGAAAGGAGTAAAGAAAACAGGAATGAAAGAGGAGAGTGGCGAGATTGGGAGAGTTCAGTGGCTGTTTGGACTGTGAGCTGCCACAAAGCATGTCCTTTCTGGGAGGGGCTACAGGGAGAAGCAGTACATGAAAGATCAGCGCTGGACTAGATCCTGTCTCCAGAGGATGGTGGACTAAGAAAGGTGCAAAAACAAAGCCTGTTTGTAAAACTTTGTTCTAATAGGGAGTCTTTACTTTTTATTCCAGAAATCAGAGGTGAAATCAAGTATCTACTTCTTGAAATTATTTTGATTTACAACGTGGTCTACAATGCTTTGTAGGGTTTATTGCCTTTCCATGAAGCTGGGAGGCTCTATGGAGGGGCCTAGTGAACAATTGTGTTAATTGTATGTTGTTATTGCCTATGGGTCTGGCAAATCAAGTCCCCAGATAGCCTTGTGATGAAATTTCTTCTGGGGTACAGGGTTAGGCAAACCTTCCAGGTGGATTGTGGGGTTGTTGGAGACTGATCACATAACCAGGAGATGCCAGTGTTTGTACCGAGAAAAATAGTTATTGGAGGCTTCCAAATTATTCACTCTACAGCTGGCTTCCTAGTCTCCAAATGCCACAGCTGAGAAGCAGCTTTATTTAGCTGTTATCCCATTTCACAAATGTGGAAACTGAGACTGGAGGGATGAAACAGCCTTCTAACTGCAGCGAGTCAGGTGCAGACCTGGGGAATCCCAGGTTTTCGACTTGTCCTTCAGCTGCCTGTGAATAGAGGTCTGTGCTGCTCTGCTTGCAATGACCTCTTTTCCTGGCTTTTCTTTTTGAAAGATGTGTTTGAAATTATAAAACATACTCTTTTAATAAGTTAACAAATACAGAGATGGCTAAAGTTAATAATCACGGTGACCATTTATAATACTACTTTGCTTTTGTAGCTAAAGCTTTTTGAATTCACTTGTGCTCAAAACATAGTTATCAAACTCTGTATTTTTTTTAAATTATTTATTATTCGTTTATATGTATGAGTGTATTGACTGCATGTGAATAAGTGCACCTGTATCATGCAGTGCCCGTGGAGGTCAGAAGAGGGTGTCAGATTTCCCTGGAACTGGAATTAAGACAGTTGTTAGCTGCCATGTGGGTGCTGGGAATTGAACACGGATCCTCTGCAAAAGCTGCCAGTGTTCTTAACTGCTGAGCCATCTCTCCAGCCCCCAAACGTTGTATTTTTAATTCCATAATTTTTCATAGCTTTGCTAGCTATAGTTTATTCAACAATTCTTCTGTTGATGGCCATCAAAGCTGAGGGGGTTTATGTTGGCCACTAATGAATAATGCTGTGACAGGCATGCTGGTATGGCTATCTGATGTTTTCCCTTCCATAAACTTGGTTCCTCCAGTGAGAATGCAGTTGAGGGCTACATCACAGCTACTATCTAATTACTTTTTGAAAAGACTATAGCACCCTGTCCACTACTCATTAGTCATTATAAATGCTATATGTGTTTTATTTGTTTCATCCATCTTATTAATGATTTATTACAATGTACTCTGTTAATCCTTCTTTTGGCCCATGGTCATTTTCTTTCTGTTTCTCTATCCACCTCACAGTAACACGAACTCCTAGTAGCTGAACCATACACTTTTAGAGCAGCTATAGTGGAAAATTCTATATTAATATATAAAACTAATATTCCCTTCTTGGGTTTTATTGAGATCCTTCAGAATTTGTTCTTATCTACTAAACATTTTCTTACCATGTATCTATTGATACATGGTTAATTTCTGATCATACTAACTTCACGTAGTTACATTGGGGCACTTTGCGCCCTCTTAATTGGTGCTCATATCATGAAATCTCTGGTTAGAGCACATCCTCAAAGGTTTTCTGAGATTGGAGTCATTGATTAATTAGCTTCTTAGTTCTTACATATTAGAAAAAAAAGTCTGCTTATTTTTGTTGTTGTTTGAGGTTTTTTCTGGTTTGCCTTGACAGGAGAATTACATGTTGGCTGGGAGTTTTTTTCAGTAGTCACTGGTTAATTTTGTGCTAATTTCCAGTGTTGTGGTTAAGAAATCTAATGGCTAATCTGATTCTTTTCTTCCATAAACCTGTTCAATCTGTTTGTCAGACTATATGATTTCCATTTCATCTTGAATGTTTCTGACTCTGACTCTCTGAAGGGCCTGAAGGGGCTAGAGATAAAGCAAAAAATGAAGCCTATGCTCATAGTCACAAAGGGGACTGTTGGGTTGGACATTTTGGAGGAGGGAAGACAAAGACAGGAATGTCTGAGGATTTTTCAGGAGTGTGGTATGAGGCAGGTTGGACACCTTAGGGACATGAAATTCACAAAATATTTGATAAGAGTCAAGACTTGTGAGGCTGAGTGGGGAGTAGTTGTATATGTGGTAAATGGGTTTGGGGAGTGTTCTGAAATGAATTAATTTGTAACTTCCTTTTCCCAAGTGAATTCTCTGAAGTAGGAAACTTGTATTAATGTAGACAGTTGAATAGTAAAAACATGCTGATGAAGCTGGAAAAATGCGTGGTTGTAGGTGATTTGGGTTCTAACTTTAAATATTGTACCCAGCCTGAGTCCGTGTCTTTCCATTATTAATGCTGCCTCAGCTTGCTGGGTGCCATTTAGTCCCTCATTGGGTTCAGGGGAGTTTCTGTTTGTGCTCCCTCGCTGGCCTTCCCTCCTTCTGCTTCCTTGCTGATACTGTTTCCCTACCTGGAGACCCTGATATCTGCCTTTTCTGTCTTCTGATTGCATCTTTCTGTCTAATATTTTTACTTATGTTTACTTATTGTTTGACCTTTCAGAACAAATGAGTTCTTAATGGCGATTCTCTCTTTTTTTTTCATTTTATCTATTGAAATTTTAATTTCTGAAACCAAGCTATTTTAGTTGTAGAAAGGCTGTGCCTGTGTTCTAATTGTATTTCCTTCAAGTTCCTATGGCCCTTTGCCCTGTAATTTTCTTTTGTCTTTTCCTAGACACTATGTATTTTGGTGATTGATTTTGGTGTTTTTCATGCAGCTTGTGAAGATATCTTATATGGATTATAATTTTTGTTTCTCTTTTAAATGAGTTTCCTGTTTCTGAGGCAAGCTAAGATTGCTCTTGGGAAGTGGTGTCTCCTAAAATACCGTAAGGTGTGTGTGTGTGTGTGTGTGTGTGTGTGTGTGTGTGTGTAGTGGATAATTATAAAACATCAGACTGGGATAGGTCAGCTGAGGTATGGGTAGAAGGCTACTTGATTTTCAAGAGTAGTTGGTTCATTAGGGCAGTGATCTGTGAAATTTGCTGGAGTCAGTAGTATTAGATAGTTCCTTATGACCAACCACAGTATTTTCTTAATAGAGCCAACTTAGATTTCAGAACAGGTCACTTTAGGAAACTTTATATTTATTTATTGACTGATTGATTAGTATTTTTGAGACAGGATCTTGCTATGTGATTCGGGCTTACCTTATACTTCATATTAGCCAAGGCTGGACCTGAACTTGGAGATTTTCCTGCCTTGGTCTCCCAAGTGTTTGAATTATATGTGTTTACCACGTTTGACCTGGGAACTTTCAAATTTGTAGTTGACCTCTTTGGGCCATTTAACTGTGACAGAGATTTCTGAGAGTGCCCTCTCTCCCTGAAGATTTGTAAGAGCTCTAGCCTTAGATACATATGCCGGCTCTCCCAGCACAGTGCGTGTACTTGGGCTCTAGAGCCTAGCATCTGTGTACTGTTGGCAAAGTTACTTACTTCATGGTTTCCAGTGGTCTTTTTCCTTCCTTTCTTCCATTGGGTTGCCCAGGGTAATGTAGAAATCTGGGCCTCATGCAAGCCTCCTCTTTACTCATCTTCTTGTGTATGTGTGTTTGGCTTATCTCCTTTTTAAAAGAAGGAAAATAAAACTGATTTCTTCATTTGGAATGAGGATTACATGAGTTTTATACTTATGAGAAGATACTGTTCATGTGGTGGCGCATACCTTTAATCCCAGCACTGGGAAGCCAAGGCAGGTGAATTTCTGTGAGCTTAAGGCCAGCCTGGTTCCATATTGAGCTCCTGGGGTTATAGGGAGTCCTTTTCTCAAAAAGACCAAAGGAAAAAAAAAAGAAAAGAAAAGATACCATCCTTGGAATAGTCCCTGGTACATGAAAAGTACTCGGGAAGGATTGACTGTTGACATTACCTCCCATTCAGAGAGTTGCTGTGAAGAGTGAATGAATTTGTATGTGTGGTGTACTAATTTGTACCCTGAAAGTTAATGTTATTGATTTTATTATTTTATATGATTATGACTTATGCATCAATTATTATAATAATATCTATAAATTCAATTTGGAATTCTCCAAAGTTAAAAGAAGTTTTATCAAAAATCACACAATTTGAAAGTTGGGAGATTGAGTGAGTTGGCAGCTGTGTTTGTACTACATGGGGCTGATTTAGTTGGCAAAACAAAATACCCACCAGCTATTGTCAGTATGGGTTAAACACAACTGTGAATTGGAACTTTTGCAGCAAAGTTTAGTATCTACTGTACTATTACTTTAACTTAAAAAAAATTTTTTTATAGAGTTTGGGATCAAACCCAGGGCCTTGAGCATTCTAGATAAGCATGCTACCACTGATGTTCGGTTGTATTTTTCAAAGCCTTTTTACTGGTAGGAAAATATTCTCCAAGTCTTTTTGGTTGTGGTATAGTAGAGCCAGGGAAGAAAGGTTCCCTAAACCAATAACTTGAAGCAGTGGTTAGATATTATAAACATATTAAAATAGCTGAACAGGGCCAGGAAGATGGTAGTCACTTTTCTGTTGCTGTGATAGAAACACTGACCAAAGCGATTTACAGAAGGAAGGGTTTATTTGAGATTATGATTCCAAGGAAATTACAGTACATCACGGTAGGGAGGCATGGTGGCAGAGGTGGCTGGAGGAGAAGTGGAAGTTAAGCTCTACATCTTCCAGCAGACACAGGAAACAAGAGAGCAACTGGAGATTAGGCAAGGCTTAAGAACTCTCTAAGCCCACCCCCAGTGGCATGCTTCCTCCAGGATAGCAACACCTACTAAGACCTCCCAAATAGCACCACCATCTGGGCACAAAATGTCCAAATACTTGGAGCCTGTGGGGGACATTTTCATTCAAATCACCACATTCTACCCACTGGATCCCATAGGCTCATGACCATATTAAATGCAAAATGCATTTAGTCCAACTTTAAAAGTCCCCATAGTCGTTATCAGTCTCAATACTATTCAAAAGTCCATAGTCCAAAGTCTCTTCTGAGACTCAGGGAAATATCTTAACTGTAAGCCTCTATAAAATCAAAAGACAAATTACATACTCCCAACATACAGTGGAACCAAATACACATTACCATTCCAAAAGGGAAGAATAGAAGCATAGTAAGGAAATACCGGGCCAAAACAAGACCAAAAACCAGAAGGACAAACACCAAATCCAGTAGCTCCACATCTGACTTCTAGGACTTTACTTCCAAAGGGCTTAGATGGCTCAGCCTTTCCAGCTTTGCTGCATGCAACATACATCTCTCTCTTGGGCTGGTACCAATCCCTGTATGCAGGTCTTCTTGGCAAATGCCTCACAGCTCTGGCATCACAAACATCTTCTTGGGGTCTCCATTGCTAACCAGCCTTCACCTTCAAAGCTTCACACAATGGCTTATCAGGCCCTTCTTTATGCAGGAGTACCCTGATGCATGCTGCCTGGCCTCAGTAGCTCTCTGAAACCTCGGAGGAAGAACTGATGACCACTTCACTCTTGCATCTTTCATTCCTCTAAAGCCAGCAGCAGGTGAATGACAATGCCAAGTTTGACTGGAAGTTTGGGGTGGACTCCAGCCTGCTTTATCCGTTTTAGAAGCTTTTCTCTTCAGTGGTTTCTGAAGCATTTTCCTTTCAGAAGTTGGAGGCTTAACTGGGTGTGGTCTTTCCCTGGAGACACTCTTTACATTGTTTAAGTTTGACTCTTTAGGCCCCTCCTTAATCACTTTAATCTCCTTATCAAAGGATACTCTCCAGCACATGCCAGGGTTCCAGCATTAATCTTCCTAGTGCTCTTTTTCAATCCATTATGTACATTCTGTATTTCTTTCTGCCCCATTTTCTCTTTTTCACTGTAAATCTGTATAATATTCACCATTAATAGCTATGCCACCATTTCTACATTAGGCTGTCTTGAAATTTCTTCTGCCAGAGAAATTAGTCCATGGCTTTTCAAATTAGCCTCAGGCAAGCTTTTTGGCTGTGGACAGACTCCAGCCAGACTCTTTGCCAAAATATCCCAATTGCTGTTTGTCCTTATTTCTCTCTGGAACTACATTGTTCTCAGCACTACTTTCTTCCAGGCATCTACTAGACTGGGCTGTTAAGCTCTGCTTACAGCAATCAAATGCTTTTCTAGCCCAGACTTCCAAAGTTTTCCATATTCTTCCAAAACCCCACATGGTCAGGTTTGTCACAGTCAACACCCCACTCCTGGTACCAATTACTATATTAGTCACTTTTCTGTTGCTGTGCTAGAAACACTGACCAAATCAATTTATAGAAGGAAGAGTTTATTTGAGCTTACAGTTCCAGGGGAATTATAGTCCATCATGGCAGGGAGGCATGGAGGCAGAGAAGACAAGAGAGCAACTGGAGATCAGGCAAGGCTTAAGAACTCTCTAAGCCCACTCCCCAGTGATGCACTTCTTCCAGTATAGCCACACCTACTAAGACCTCCCAAAACAGTGCCACCATCTGGGTACAAAATGTCCAAATACTTGGAGCCTATGGGGGACATTTTCATTCAAACCACCACAGTGGGTAAAGGCACTTGCATTGCAAAGCCTGGCAACTTGAGTTGATCCCCAGAACCCATGTAAAGGTGGAAGGTGATTCCCACAAAGTTGCCCTCTGATTCCCACATGCCTGCTGTGGCATGCCTCCTAACATACACACAGGACAACAATAAATAGAAACAAATGTAAAAAGAGCCAAAAAATGGCCCTGGGGAGCTGTGCTGTAATTTAAGAGTGAGCATTTTGCCAATAGCATAGATACTAATGCAGCTTTATTTTTATAATGAAGCAGTAGGGCAGCTGTAGGTTTTTGTGTCCTCAGAGTGTATACCTCTACTTTTCTTTTATTCCTGTGCAGAAATGAGGTTTAGATTATGAAGTGTTGTGAGGAGTGCATCTTTGTAGAAATACTCAATCATTGCATGGCTGTAGACAAGGTGGGATGAAAAGCAGGCTGGGAATATGCCCTATGGAGTCATTTCCTCATGGCCTTTTCTCTTCTAACCCCTTTCTAACTGCCCAGTGCCCTTCCCACCCAGAGCTGGGAGCATCCTTGCCTTGTCCGTTCTGATTCTTCTGGTTAGTAATCTTTCCTGTGCTCTCAGGCTTTTTGAACTGTCTGTTCACCTAACACTCTAACATAAAACTAGCTTGTAATTGTGAGTTTCCTCTTCATCTGTCCTGCTTCCAGGCAAGGCTGTAAATACCCCAGAGTCTTTACTACCTTATGACTTCTTTTCTCAAAGCCTTTCCTGAAACTGAAGGTCATGTTTCTTTAGCTTTTCAGTCAGTGTTACTGTGAGTACTGCCTCAGACGTGTTCATCGAGTGAGTGGAAGGGTCAGGATGCCTTAGTCTACAAAGGAGGCAGGATATAACATTATCTGATTTTCCCATCACTCCATTAGCCACTGAATAAAAGTGGACTTTCATTTATGACTTATCGTGTGTGTGTGTGTGGTGGGGGGGGGGTTGTTCTGGAGCTGGAATTCAGGGCTTTGTGCATAATACTAGCTAGATGACCTGTCAAATACATCAGTGAAAATAAAGATTGAGAAAGAGACTTACATGATCTAAACTCAGGGACCCTGGCTCAACTCTCTCCTTCAGCCTTACTGCTTCTGGGTCTCTTCCCTCTCTTATGAATTTACCTGACACTTAGGCTTTGTTAGAAGATGCCTTGGGAGGAAAAGACTCTGAAGAGAATATGAAGTCCCTCTTTCCTGCTGCTACTGTTTAAAGCATTAATCTTTTGTAGAAAAGATAGTTATTGAAATGACTTTCATGAAATGCTTTTTTTTTGTCTTTTTGAAGCAGGGTCTCCCTGTAGCCCTGGCTGTCCTGGAACTCACTATGTAGACCAGGCTGACCTTGAACTCACAGAGATCCGCCTGCCTCTGCCTCCCAAGTGCTGGGACTACAGGCATGTACTACCACGCCTGGCTATGAAATGTTTTTTTTCAGTCACTTTGGGGTGAAAAAAATGTTATGAGGGAAGTTATAATGTGCCACACAACCTAGAATTTCAGTGGATCCTTGTATTATGTTGTGGGATAGGCGACAGATGACTCATGTGGGGTACACAGCTTTCTCTTCCTACTTTTCCCACACAGCTTTCCATCCTCACTGATCCCCAAGAAAAGGACAAAAGGACAGAGGGCTGGACAGGGCAGGAGGAAGGTACTCTGGGAGCAGGTTGCAGGGTGTGCAGAGTGAGCTAGAGCTGGAACTTCTGAGATTCTCTAATTAAGAAAGGATGAGAGATTTTATGGAACTTTTTATTTGGAAATACTTTCAGTCTTGGAGAAGCTGTGGGGACAATGCTGAGGACTCCATGTGGCCCTCGCCCATGGATACAGGCATCTGCATCTTACCATACTATCTCTAGCATTTTCTCCCTTGCTGAAACATTCGTTAGTTGAAAACATGAGATTCATCACCACTGAATGCTGTAGTGCATGCTGTGTGCAAACCAGGTCCCCCTGCTACACGATCATGGCACAGCTGTGAATGTCAGGACCCTCTGCTACATGTTCATGGCACAGCTGTGAACCTCAGGAAATTATATACACAATAGTCACTCAATCCACTGATTGCATGCAAATTCTTTCCCTTCTTTTAGTTTTGTCCTTTAGACCAAAACAGCCCAGCCCAGGATTGTCTGTTGCATTATCTTCTGTTTCTGAAGCCTCATCACTCTAGAACAGTGACTGAGTACTTCCATGACCTTATGGTTTTGAAGAGACCAGGTCAACTCTTATGCTATAGTGTTCTTGAATTTGGGCTTGTCTGATGCTTCCTTGTTGAGGTGCAATTAATGTACTCTAAATTGTGTCCATTGAAAGCATTCAACTATAGGATCTTTTTTTTTTTTCCAGAGCTGAGGACCAAAACCAGGGCCTTGCACTTGTTAGGCAAGCGCTCTACCACTGAGCTAAATCCCCAACCCCTAATGTGTGTTTTTTAATAGGAAGTTAAAAGTTGTTAAATATGATCTTTGACTCTCCTTTGTGGGGATATATGCATCTGGGCAGACAAAACTTATGTTTAAGCAGTAGTCTAGTGACCTAGGATTGCATATAACAAACCACTGAAAGTGTGGGTGCGACAGTAGCCATTTTATTGTCTTTGATGATTGGTAAGTCAGGACACTGGGCAAGGCCTAGCACTGAGCAAAATACTTCCTTGGTATTTTTAGATCTGGGGACCTAAAATGTCTTTATCCACAGACCCAGTGCCTGGGTAGGGTACTTGAAAGAGCCCCATTTATGTATTTTCCTGGCCTCGTAGGGTGATCAGATTTCTTTTATGGTAACTCAGGGCTTTACAACACCAGGGAGGAAGCAGCCAGCTGGAGTTGATGCTGCATCACTTGTTCAATTCTCTGTGTGTGAGTTGCCTGGGTTAGCCCAGAAGCGAGAGGAGGGCAGTGAGACCCCACCTCTTGATGAGAAGAATGGAAGTTCACAGCCATTTTTATTCTTCTAGAACTTGAATGAGTGATGAGTAGAGGATGCATGGATGTTTTTTAAACTTTTTCTTAAACATTCTATATACACATGAACTATTTTTAGTACAAATTTATTACTGTTATTATTAACAATAGTGTATTTAAAGTACATTAAATAGTACATTTAAAGATCATGAAATGCCTTTTCAAAATTCAAATTAGAGTTCAAATAACCATCTTTTTTGCTTTTTGATTTTGTGTGTGTGTGTGTGTGTGTGTGTGTGTGTGTGTGTGTGTGTAACTCAACAACCGATGACCTCACACTCGCATGGCAATCTTTCAGTCTCAGCTTTCCAGGTACTGGGATTACAGGAGTGAGCCACCATGCCTGGCCTCAAAAAACAATGTTTTATAAACACAGTCTTGGTGCATCACATGCTTTCTTGTTTTATAAGGCCTGTGAAAAATATCTGAATGTTCCAAATAAAGCAAGATTAAGAATGAATTTTCAAAGACTTCATCATAAATAGAACCCATTTTTTTCTTTAAGCAATAAAGGCTGGGCACATCATATCCCACACCTGTAATTCCTGCACTTAGGAAGATGAGAGAGGAAGATCAGAAGTTCTAGGTCATAATGAGACCTGTCTCAAATAAACAAATAAGAAAGATTTAAAATTAAAAAACTGTGCTATGAAAATGTCTTTTTTTCCCCTCTGACCTGTAAAGGGAACAATGGACAAGATAAGGTTTGTGAAACCTTTGTCTTTCTTAGTAGCCACGAAAGTTAATTTCTAAAGACTTTTTTGAGATACAATAAAATCAGATTTATGAAAGAGTTACAAGGTTAAATTCCTGACTATTCTTTCCTTAGCCTCCCCTAATTTCACTCTGACAGAATCATACTGTATTTGTTATAACCAGGACACCACAGATGCAAGATTAGTAACTGAAGTACAGATTTCTTTTGAATTCAATAGCCCCCCCACATCTTTTTGTGTTCTGAAATCCAATCTAGAACTACAGCAAATTTTAAAAGATTAATTTTTGAGGTTGTTGACATTCATGAGTTCGACACATTTTGAGGATAGTCAGCGCAGACAAAAATTTGCCTTATGTTCCAGGCACTTATATTTGTTTCATGTAAACTTGATGAAATGAGAGTTATGCTTGAAATCGACTAGCTCCCTTGTGGTTATGGCTTCTGCTGTCAGCGGAGCTGTCCGGCAGGGCAGTGACTTGGAGCTCTCTGCACACTGCACCTGTTTGTTTCTTTTGGTTTCATTTCATTACTGACTAGAGTTTTATAAGCTCCTGTTTTTAAAGTGATTTATAAGAAACCAGGAGAGGAAAACGCTTGTTTAGTGGCACTTATGCTGCACAGATTCTGTTCCTAGTTTGTTGGCTAGTTGTCCCATGTGTGCCCTGTGGGCAGATCCCTCACCCCTGGGTCCCAGTGTCCTCATCTATAAATGAGGAAGGGCTGGCTTTCCAGAAATAAAAGAATAAAGAACAGTGCCTATTTAAACATAGTATCACATACATCATCTTGTCTTTAATGTAATGGGAAGTTTTTAAGATGCTGAGTCCTAGAGTTTCATTGTTTGGAGTCACTGAGTACCTCAAAGGACTTTTGCTTATATGGATTATCACCATGTATGTTTACTATTGTTGTAAATTAAAACTGAGAAACTCATTCAAGAGAGGGTAATGGAGTCTCTGTGTCTTGAAAGCAGATGGGAAGATTTTAGAGAACTATACCTGGACTGCATGAGACCCTGTTTCAAAACAACAACAACAAAAACGTATGCAATTATAAAACCTTTCATGCCAACAAAAATTTTTATAAAGTTTTTTTCTTTTCAAGGCAAAGCTATTTTAGTGAGAAGGATTGCATTGCTTTTACCTTTTTTCAAATTTTTTTACTGACTTCATATAAGATGACTGGGTTCTCCTCATTGCATGATGTGAGACCCTACATGACTAGCAGGAGCACTGTTCTGATCCCATAGACCATAGAAGGTTCTCCAGCCTCTCCAAGCATTGAGAATAGCTGCCGTTACAGAATGAGCTTGCAGTCAGATACACTGGGGCTGGGATCCTGCCTTTGCTGCGTCTTTCTGAGTTGTGGTAGTCAGGCTACTTATCCTTCCCGACTCTGGTAAAGTAGGAATGAGAATGCCAAGTTCACATAGCTTTTGTGGAGATGAAATAAAGCATATGAAAGCATCTAGCATACTTTCTTAAATGTAGATGATCAAAATAGTTTACTTGCCTTTGTTTTATAATTTGAGATGCTAGAGAGAGGATGGGTTGGGTGGAGAAAAACATAAAGAGTAGAGTCAGGCTGGAAAGAAAAGACATCAAGCTGAGGTCCATTGCCTGCAAAGACGGCAGCCTCTGCCCCGTCCAGTCGCTCAGTGTGGGCCCTTGTTACTCCTCTTGTCAAGAGAAGGAATCAGTTTTCCACCTGCTGACCTTATTACTTGTTTTTATCAATAGAGCACACCAAGAGCAACGTGGTGCAACTTTGACCTCTGCTCTCTGAGCCCTAACTCACTGTGGAATGAAGTCTCTTGCTAGAGAGACACTTGTAGGGAGAGGATGACCTGGCCCCACCATTCCACCCACCTCAGGTGACTTTTGAATATGTGAGTGAGGTCATCCTGGGCACTCCAGCCCAGGTAAACAAACACCAGCTGTCCTGAACTCTTGCCAAATTTAAATCATGAGCAAATTATTGCATTGTAGGCCACTAAGCTTTGAAGTTGATATATATCATTAAGTAGCTAAAGACCTTATAGACTGAGAAAAGCTTATTCTGAGTTTATCAGTCTGCACAAACTATGTATGAAAAAAATAGCAACAATTTTTCATGATAAAGGCTTTTCTCAGCAAATGAAGGGGAAGATTGCACTGAGTTAAAGACTGTCGGGTGATGCTAGTAATGCTTGCTTGAGAAGGAATGCCATGGGTGCCTGTAGAATGTTTCTAAGACCTTACCTTACTGTACCTAATGGGCTGAGGCTAAGAGCCTTAATATGATTTATGTTTTCCAAGAGAACTTGGAATCTCTTAGTTAAAAAACTGAATATAGACTGGGTTTTTAAGGGCATAACAATGAAGAACTGTTTGCAAGGTTCATTTTCCCTTTGTGAAAAAGTAAGCTGTTTCGTTGAATGCAATAGTTATTGCGCTGTGCAGCTGGCAAAAACCTGCCTTTCTGGTTTGTAATGTCATGTTAATCTGCAAAGGTGTTATTAGTCATTTGAAGTATTCTTTGTTCTGGTTGAAAGACCTAGTGATGGTATTTCCAAATAAACTTGTTCTACTTGGGAGTCTTTCTCAAAGACAACACACAAGTATCTAGAAACTGTTCTTTCCAGAAAGTTGCAGTATGAAGCAATCCATCTGTTTGCTGAGCTATGTGGTATATAATTCACAATCCAGAAATACGTCACAAGCAATTATCCTCTTTCATTTTAAAAGGAAATGAATATGCTGTAACATTTAGATGAAGTTTTTCTGAATAGAGTTATTAAAAGTCTGAACTTTCCTTTTTACTTTTTGACTATCTCATGTCCAGTTTTCCTTTTTTTTTTTTTTGAGACAGAGTCTCACTATGTGTCTTGGCGTGGCCTAGAATTTGCTATATAGACCAGGCTGACCTCAGACTCACAGAAATCAGCCTGCTTCTGCCTCCCAAGTACTGTTTTCTGTTTTCTTAATGGTGGAAAATAGAATTCCTGTCAGATTTTATTTTATTGCATGAAGAAAAGCATACATTTTTATATAAATGCATATATATTTAATATCAGGACCCTCTACTTTGTAGTATCTTATAAATTTCAAATATAAGACACTTTTTTTTGTTTTGTTTTGGTCTTTTGAAACAGGGTCTCCGTGTAGCCCCAGCTGGCCTGGAACTCATTATGTAGCCTAGGCTGGCCTTGAACTCACAGAGATATGCCTGCCTCTGCCTCCCAAGTGCTGGGATTGCAAGTATGTGCCACCATGCCCAGCTAAGATACTTATTTCTTACTGGACCTTTAGAATATATTAAGTCTGCTGGAATTATTTATCATTGAAACCAAGATAAACTTTTTAATTAAAAGTGAGTTGAGAAAAAGTGAACTGAAGAGCTTTGGCTTAGATGATATAACAGGATAATTAATCCATCCACTTCTTCTTTGCCATGATAAATTTGGTTGGCCAAGAAAAATGAAAACTTCCTAAGGTTCAGAAGGAAAAAAATTGGTGTTTTCATTATGGTGTCTATGGTCTTCAATTGTCCACTGGCTTTTAGCATTAATTCAGCCGACTTTTAGAAGTATAATAATAATGCCCAGGACCTGATTTCAGATTGACTGAACATAATCCTTTCTTGGCCTTTTAGTTAAGATCAAGTACAGAATGTCTGGATGTGAGTAGAAAAGAGAAATAACAGATGACCTTATTAAAGGTAAAATAGGTTAAATTTGAGGGACAGGCAAAACCAGGAATCTCTGTAGATCTAGGGAATGGAGTGTCATAACGCTGAGATCATAAAGGATCTAATGGTGAAGCATCTTCCTGGTGAAGGGAGTATTACATCAGGCCTAAATCCAGGGAGGGCTCATGAATCCTAAAAAGGTGAAGAATTCCTTTCTTGATTTGAATTCTTACTCAACACTGAATCAAAAGTCTCAGCAGCAGAGGTCAATTATTAGAGACAAGATTTTAGTTTATCTGTTTAGTGAATCATTGGGTGGGTTGCTAGATGCTGTGGTTGTAGCAGTAGCTTGTGGCTTCTGGATGAGTTCTCCATTTTGGCACGAGTTTCTTTTAGAAATGGTCAGGAAAAACTGGAATGGGACTAAATATAATCACATGCAGGTCTTTCCTTTGCTCAGGGTTGTAAGAAGTGAAGATTCAAGCTCTTCTTAGATTTCAAAGGAAACTAACCATCTGATTTAGAAATGAAGCCTTGTCTCAAGGGCTGGAGGAATGCAGCTTTCACAGTGGTGCATACCGGCCTGTGTAGTTCTGTCTGCCTTCTCAGAGGGCTGGAAGAATTCAGATCAGGAAGTCCTGAGGTAACTTTTTGGGGAGGGGATATGTAAATATGGTGAATACAGTGACAGCTGACAGCCATGCTCCCATTCTATTCCTGAACATTTCTTAACTTCTCTTGGGGCAGGTGCCAAATCCACAGCCTCACTGAGCAAAATGAGGTAATGCTTAGCTTCTGCTGATGAGCCTTTTGACGAGATTTCTACACAAGTAATACATACACCTGATAACAAGTTTAATGCACAGAAGATCCTCTGATGAAAATCAGGTCTCTCATCCTCCGTCAGAGATCACTTAATATATTTCTTAGTCATTATTTCTCCCCAGCATCTCGAGGGATCTGATACCAGCCCAGCAGCCCAGGGCTTCCCCCATCACAGCTCTTTGCATTATGCATCTTTCTCTTCTCTGTCACAGATTAGTTTATTTTTGCCCATCATTTATTTGTTTATTTATTTATTTATTTATTTATTTATTTATTTATTGGTCTTTTTGAGACAGGGTCTCCCTGTAGCCTTAGCTGACCTGGAACTCACTAGGTGTGCTGGATAGCTTTATTGTCAACTTGACACACCTGGGTTGAGGGAGCCTCAGTTGGGGAATTGCCTCTATTGGACTGGCCTGTGGCCATGTCTGAGGAGCATCTTCTTGATGAGTGATGTGGGAGGACCCAGCCCACTGTGGGTGGTGCCACCCCTGGGCAGGTGGGCCTGTGTTGCATAAGAAAGGCTGAGCAGGGGTCAGGGGAGCAAGCCAGTAAGCAGCATTCCTCCATGGCCTGTGCTCCAGCTCCTGCTTCCAGGTTCCTGCCCTGAGTTCCTACCTTGGGCTCCCAGATGAACTGTGACCTGGGATATGTAAGCTAAATAACCCTTTCCTCCTTAAGTTGGTAGTGGTCAGAGTATTTTGTCACAGCAATGAAGAACAAACTAAGACACTAGGTATACCAAGCTGGCCTTGAACTCACAGAGATCTGCCTGCCTCTGCCTGGGATTAAAGGCACATGCCACCATGCCCAGTTTTCCCATTTTTTAGAGAGTAATGATTTGAGGCTGGGATAGAGCTCAGTTGATAGAGTACTTGCTTCCTGAGTTTGAAGCCCTGGCACCATACACACACATACACACACACACACACACACACACACACACACACCAAAACAAAACAAAACAAAACAAAAAAACCCAAAAAAAACAAAAAACCCAGGCTAGTCTCTCAGCAGTGGCTTGAGAGGAGGGGATCATGGGGGTCATAATTTAAGGTCATCGTCAGCTAATATAGTAAGTTCAAGGTCAACATGGGCTATAGGAGACCCAGTCAGAGAGGTTGGGAGGGGGAGGAATTTGCTGATATACAATAATCTCTTAATACATATTTGAATGAATGAAGTCATATATTCCTTTCATAATGCCCTTGATGGCACCTGCTTGTCCTTTCTTCCAGCAGTAAATTTGGGAACTTGCCTGTTCTACTTTCCTTTCTATCACTGTGACCAAAGGCAATTTAGGATGGGAAACAGTTTATTTCATCTTACACGTCATTGAGGGAAGTCAGAGTAGGAACTTGAGGTCAGGAACTCGAAGGCCAGATTGCTTGCTATTCCACAAAGCATTACTTCTGGCCAGAGGATTTACTCACAGCCGAGGAAAGGGCAGTAGGAACCGTGGATGCTGCTGCTGATAGGTAGCTGGCTTTCTTATACAGTTCAGGTCCACCTGCTCAGGGATGGTTCTGCCCACAGTGGGCTGGGCCCTCTCACTTCGATTTAATAATGATGACCATTCCCTACGTACACGCTCATCAGGCCAGTCTGATCTAAAGCTACTAGTATATCATCTAATATACTTTAGACCTTCCTTTACTTCTTCTGTTGGTTCTCTATCCTTCATTCCCTTCCCTTCCCTCTCCACCTTTCCTCTTCCTTCCCTTCCCTCTATGCTCCTTCTCTCCAGTCCCTTCCCCTCTGCTCCCCTCCCCTTCTCTCCTTCCTTGTGCTGAGGCTCAAACCAGGGCTTGGAATGTGCTAGGTGGGTTCTCTATCACTGAGTTACCACCCAATTTTTAATTTCTTCATCAAAGATGTTTTCTTATGAACATGAAAACTTTATGCATAAACTGCAAATACAACTCCACAGATAATTCCTGTAAAGATTCTACATGAAGATTGGAATTTTCACTAAGAGCAAGAGGTATGACAGTGTACTACAAGTTGCGGGAAGAGTATTGGAAAAGGTCAGTTAGGGTAGGACTGACAGAAAAGTGATCTACACCCCACCCAGTATTAGATTCTCTACCAGCATCCATGCTTTCTGAGTTTTGCCCTATTACAGTTCGACAGATGAGAAGTTAGAGGGTCCCATGTCCATTTCTGAAGTGATGATGGGAATACAGCACTCTGATACTGTCTGGGCTGTGCTCTGAGGGCTTGAGTAGACCTATACCCTCTCTGTACAGAGTGCTGTAGAGGGCACCACAAGTCGTCCTGTTGTTTCTTAGGTCAGGATGGGATTCGATGCCTGAAATGGATGCTCTCAGGTGGCTTCTCTGTAGATGATAACAAAATATGCTTAAGGAAAGTAACACTAAATATTTTCAGAACCAGATGCTATATAAATGCAAAACTGACACAGAAAAGTGTCAGACTATATTCTGGTATTTTTAGAATGATTCTTTTAGAAAATGTTGATTTTCCTTTATATGTGAAATTTTTATAATTTCCATATTGAAGTGTTTCCTCATCTCTCTTTCCTGTTTTTGTTTTGCTTCTTTTGCTTTGTTTTTGAGTCAGGGTCTCATTCTGTAGCCTAGGATGCCCTTAGATTCATGACACTCTACCTGTATAAGCATCACGAGTGCTGCGATTAGAGGCATGAGCCACCACACCCAGCTTTGAAGTGGTTTTCTAAGCTCGAGTTTACATACAGTCTTCGTGACTGAGAGTATTAGGTCATTTTTATGCTCTAAAAGTAGATTATATGTGTGAAAGAGTGCCTAACATTTCTAGTGATATGGAAATATGAAAATAGTTTTCATAAAGAAGGCTGGACTTACATATTTTTTTAAAAGTCTCCACCATTTCATGCATAATTCTTTCCCCTTTTGTCCATGGATTGCTTCTTATTTGCTTGCTTGGGACAGAAAATTAGGAGTTGTGACCATACCTGCTCTGTTTAGTCCACCTCTTCTGTGTGCCCGTACACAAGAAAGGACCCCCAGGAGAAGACATCATGATGGAGATTAGCCTTACACCCAGCTTCCCTTAAACATTTTGAAATATTAAGAATGTTTACACATATCCCATAGTCCTTGGGAAAGAAAATATGATTTCACTTGTCCAGAGATCATTATGTTTTAATTCCTGAAAAACAGTAGGAAACAACTGAAGGTAAAGACCATTGCCCAAATCCTGGGCAGGAAAACCATGGAAGGAGGTAGTGATGGATTAAGGAGTATTCCAAGCTCAGTTGCTGTGGATGTATGAAATCCAGTAAAGCCTAGGTACCCAGTAGGGTGATGCCTATGGAGCCTATGAGATATATAGTAACTTTCCAATAAATTGTTTTCATAGTGACATCAACTGATATCAGCACTGAGATCTTACTGGTATATGTAATTGCTGGGATAAATTGTATTACTCTTTTCTCCTCTTCTCTTCTCTTCTCTTCTCTTCTCTCTTCTCTTCTCTCTCTTATCTCTCTTCTCCTCTCTCCTCTCCTCTTCTCTTCTCTTCTCTTCTCTTCTCTTCTCGTCTCTTCTCTTCTCTTCTCTCCCCTCTCTTCTCTTCTCTTCTCTTCTCTTCTCTTCTCGTCTCTTCTCTTCTCTTCTCTCCCCTCTCTTCTCTTCTCTTCTCTTCTCTTCTCTTCTCGTCTCTTCTCTTCTCTTCTCTCCCCTCTCTTCTCTTCTCTTCTCTTCTCTTCTCTTCTCGTCTCTTCTCTTCTCTTCTCTCCCCTCTCTTCTCTTCTCTTCTCTTCTCTTCTCTTCTCGTCTCTTCTCTTCTCTTCTCTCCCCTCTCTTCTCTTCTCTTCTCTTCTCTTCTCTTCTCTCCCCTCTCTTCTCTTCTCTTCTCTCCCTCTTCCTTCCTTCCTTCCTTCCTTCCTTCCTTCCTTCCTTCCTTCCTTCCTTCCTTCCTTCCTTCCT
>NW_008334880.1:240490-249520 GCF_000622305.1 Nannospalax galili | reverse complement strand
CTCTTCTCTTCTCTTCTCTTCTCTTCTCTTCTCTTCTCTTCTCTTCTCTTCTCTTCTCTTCTCTTCACTTTCTTCTCTTCTCTTCTCTTCTCTTCTCTCTCTTCTCTTCTCTCTCTTCTCTCCCCTCTCTTCTCTTCTCTCTCTCCTCCTCTTCCCTCCCCTCCCCTCCCCTCCTCTTCTCTTTTGTCTTTGAGACAGGGTCTCCCTGTAGCCCTTGATGGCTTGCAACTCTTGTTATATAGACCACGCTGGCTTCCATCTCACAGAGATCTGCTTGTTTCTGCTTCCTGACTGCTGGGATTAAAGGCCTGACCCACAAGGCCCAGACTCATTCCTAGTTATAATTTAAGAAGAATCTTTTTGTCCTTAGAAAAGAACCGAGGAGAACAAATATTTCCTTTCTTAAAGAAAAAAGTAATGGACTTCAAAAGTTAATGAGTTTTACATAAAATGTTTCCTGTAAAAGGCACACCAAGGGAATGGGTAATATTCCTTTTTAAAGGCCTTATAGCTTTTTCCTTATTAAATAGTTAGAAAACATAAATGATAGCATTTCTTGGTTCCTAGAAGCGAAACTAGGTTTGCTTTGTCTTCTGCAGTATTAGAGGGGAGAGTTGAGCATGGTAGTGCTTGCCTGTAATCCCACACCTTTGAAGGCTGACATAAAAAAAAATCACTGTTTCCAGGCCAGTGTGGCGTACATAGTGAGTTTGAGGCCAGCCTGGGTGATATTCCAAGACTGTCTCAAACACAGATACACACACAAAAAGAAGACAGACATAATGGATAGATTTGAGAAGGTTTGGGGACACCTGGCTCACTTGAAGAGAATGAACTGGTACATTCTTTTTCTTGCAATTATTTCTAAAATGGAGCAAATATTTTATATAAAATATAATGACTGCCCTTAAGTATGTCATATTCTAAGGATAAAAGAAGGGAAATAAGGGTCTGGAGAAATGGTTCAGAGGTTAAGAGCACTGGCTATTCTTGCAGAGGACTGGGATTTGATTCCCGGCACCCACATGGCAGCTAATAATCATTCATAACTTCAGTTCCAAGGGAATCTGTCTTCCTCTTCTGACTTCCATGGGCATTGCATGACTTGGGGGCACTTACACATATGCAGGCAATACACACATATGCATAAAATAAAAATAACAAAATTAAAGCTATTTGAAATTAGGGGCTGGAGAGATGACTCGGTGGTTGGTTAAGAGCACTGGCTGCTCTTGCAGAGGACCCAGGTTCGAATCCCAGCACCCACGTGGCGGCTAACAACTGTCTGTAACTTCAGTTACAGGGGATCCAATGCCCTCTTCTGACCTCCAAGGGCATTGCACCACACGGGTGCACTTACATACATGTAGGCAATACATTTGTACATATAAAATCTGAGAAAAAGAATATTTGAAATTAGATTTTTTTATGTGACACTTAGACTAAAAAGAAAAAGAAAAGGACAAATTTCTAAGGAGAACGTGATTGACTTATCACTTCTTGATTGAAAATCAAATAAAAACAAAGGAAACAAAAAGACAGAGAAAGCAGACCAGGAGAGACCTTCTATTTAAAAGAAGGCATATATCAAGACTATGTAGAATCTAGCATATTTAGTGGTGAGATTGTAGAAGCAATTCCAGTGAATTGAGGGAGAGAGGGATACATGGTCTTACAACTGCCAGTGAGCCTTCAGCTGAGACCCCTGTCAGTACAGTAAGAAAAGAGAAAGAGGTAATCAGGGGCATTTTACAAAAGAAGAACCATGATTCTTATTGTTTATTTGCAGAAAATTTGGTTATCTGGAAAGACAACAGATATATTTGTTTAATAAGAGTTTATTTAGCAAGATGGCTGGGAATAAGACTAATGTCAAAGAATGAATTGCTTTTCAGTACATTAACATAGCCAGTCAAAAAGTGCAACAGTAATAAAATGACAAAATCCCTAAGAATAAGCCTATACTAGTTTTCTATTTCAGTGTAACAAATTACCAAATACATGGTGGCTTGAGCACACTCACTAGTTACTAAAACCCAGTTCTGTAGGTCAAGTCCAGGAAGACATAGTTGTGTTCTCTGCTGAGGGAAGGATCATCTAAAGTATGTGTCTGCTGGCTTCTTATCTGAAGACTCTGGGGAAGGATCTACTCCCAGCTTTTAAGTTATTTGCAGAAGCCCATTCTTGTGACTGTGGGGTAGTTCTTTCCTTACTGACTTAGCTACAGGCTGCCTCAGCTCACTAATGGTGCTTGCGTAGTGTCTACTTACTTTTCTTGTTGCTGTGACAAACATACCTGACAAAAGCAACTTGAGGGACTGTTATTTTGGCTCTGTTGGCTCATGGTTTAAGAAGGGATACCGGCTGTCTTGTCAGGGAAGGCATGTGTGAGGAGCTGACCACATCACATCTTCAATCAGGAAGCAGAGAGAGGTAGGGAGTACTGGTGCTCAGGTCACGTTCTCCTTTCAGGCAGTTTGGGACTCAAGCCCTGAACGTTAAACCTCAGTTAAACCTTTCTGGCTACACCTTCACAGATGTGCCCATGGTGATTTTAAGTTCAGTCAACACAGAGCTTTTCAGAGAGCCTCCTCCATCTTTCAAGTAACAAGAACACTTGGAGTCCTTCTCAAGCTTTTAGTACCTCAATGGTTCTGCTTTTCTCTTCCGCCAGAGAACGTGCTTGGCATGTTGGAGCCAGCTGGTTAGATTCGGCTCATGCATCATCTCTCTGTCTCAAGGTCACTGTGTCATGTAATGCATCAGTTGCTGCAGTGATTCATAAGTTCCAGAAATGATAGAAAACAGCTTTGGTTGGCAAGAGGGTTTTGTAAATTTGCCTGCCAAAAAGCTTATGTAGAATTTAAAATTTTTTTATTATTTATTTTTATTTTATGTGTATGAGTGTGTATGCCTGCATGTATGGAAGTGCACCCATGTCATGTGGTGCCTGTGGAGGACAGAAGATGGCATTGGATCCCCTGGAATTGGAGTTATGGACAGTTGTTAGCTGCCATGTGTGTGCTGAGAACTGAGTCCCCACCCCAACAGCTGAGCCATCTCTCCAGCCCTTAAGTAGAATTTTAAAAGGCATACATGGATGAATAAGATTATTTGGGATGTTCTATATGATATACACACAAAAAATTAACAAATAAAAAAAGTTATATTTGAGGAGGGAGGAAGCATAAAAATTTACTTCATGTTAATTAGTAGAGGTGATAAACATTACCATTGAAATCTACCTGATGACTTTATAGCCATACTCAGGTACCAAGGATTCAAGTGTTACCGGCTGTGACTAGTAATAATCAGATACACAGAGATTAGAGATACATGTGCAAACATTTAAGTGTTAGTAGCATTAAAAATGAGCCTTTTAGCCAGGCTTGGTGGTACATGCCTTTAATCCCAGCACTGGGGAGGCAGAGGCAAGCGGATCTCTGTGGGTTCAAGGCCAACCTGGTCTACATAGCGAGTTCCAGGACAGCTGGGGCTACAGGGAACTCCTGTCTCAAAAAGAACCCCCCCCCCAAATAAAAGAGTCTTTCTGTAGGAAACAGTATATTTTTAAATGAATTGGAGATCTTTTTTAAATGTTAAAAACTCATTCAATTTTGTGTCTTATAGGATTTATACTGAGTTCAAGCTCTGGAATGTGTTACTGAATATGTTAAAGCTGTAATGAAATGCATCTAATCATGTGGTTATTAAATAATTTTTTTTAATTAAAAAAATACATGGAAAAAAGTATAACATTTTCTTGAAGCATGCAAAAGAAAGCTATATCAATTTTATTTAGTAAATATTGTATCATCTCCCTCTCCTAGTCTTCCACTGTCAATTCAATTTAATTTCAAATTTTCTTTTTCTTCTTCTTCTTCTCTTTTTTTTTGGTCTTTGAGACAGGGTCTCCCTGTAGCCCCAGCTGGCCTGGAACTCACTATGTAGATTAGGCTGGCCTTGAACTCAGGAAGATCTGCCTGCCTCTGCTTCCCGAGTGCTGGGATTAAAGGTGTGTGACACCATGCCCAGCTTAATTTCAAATTTCAACAGAATTTTTTTATTAAGTTGGCATGGTGATTCTAAACTTCCTTTATTAGTTACTTTTCTGTTACTGTGATAGAAACACTGACCAAAGAACTTTATAGAAGGAAGAGTTTATTTGAACTTATGGTTCCAAAGGGGCAAGAGTCCATCATGGCAGGGAGGCATGGCGGCAGAAGTGGCTGGAGGAGGAGTGGAAACTATGTTCTTACATCTTCAAACGGGCACGGGAAGCAAGAGAGCAACTCCAGATCGGGCAAGGCTTAAGAACCTTCTATGCCCGCCTCCAGTGATGCGCTTCCTCCAGGATAGCCACACCTTCTAAGACCTCCCAAAACAGCACCACCAACTGGGGACAAAATGTCCAAATACTTGGAACCTATGGTAGACATTGAAACCACCACACTTCTCATAGAGAAAAATGTCTAAGAACCGTCAAATTTTGAAAAAGAACCTTAGATGGCAAACTTTAAACTATATTCATTAAAATATTAGGAATATTGTTCCTTGAATAATCCGTGGGAGAGAAGTGGGACTTTAGTAGATGATGAAGGTGTTTTAAATCAAAACAGAAATGATGGCCTTTGGCCAAACAGTGGTGCAATTTTCTGCCGATTTGGAAACAAAGTTAGGCCTTACAAGCACAAAAATAATTTCCAGATGGAGTGAAGAAGTAAATACATTAAATAAAATTGTGTAAGTATTAAAAGCACTAGAAGAATTTGCTCATAAACTTTTAGTTGGATAATACCTCGCCCAAATGCTAGGAAATGCAATAGGCTAGTAACTGCATGAAAGAGTGCTTACTTTTATTAGAGTCAAGAAATATAAATAAAAAGAGGTTTCCTGTACCACACCCTATCTCATCCAACTTTGGCAAGTCTGGGGGACATGCATTTTCACTAATGAATTCTAATGCTTTTCTTGGCAGTGCCCACTCTAAATTTTAAGTATGTATATTCTTCCAATGAATGGTTTCATTTCCAGATTTTTATTGCAGAGAAATACACGGGGACATGAGCATTAAGGCATTTACTAGATGTGGCATTGTTATTACAGCAGAACATGTCCAACAACCTAAAAGCCCATGATGGAAGGGCTTTGGGTTTTAAGTAAGCTGTTTAGTGGATTTTGAAAAGGAGAACAATTAATTCGCACCAGTGTAATTTAGAGGAAAATGAAATGCCTGTGGCATTTATGACAAGGACTATCTTTTCCAGGTGTATAATTTTATTACTTTATAGCACTGTCTACTTTCTCAAAGCAGAGTAGTTGGTGCAGCTCACCTGATATGAAAAAACACCTAGTGGTACTTGTTCAAGGGAAGTTGCAATTGAACAAAATCCCTCTTGCTGCAGTGAGTTTCTTTTGCTACCCAAATATTCCTGCCAATGTTGGAACAAAAGAAAGAGAAGATTTGATTGATTCTGTATCTGTGCTATTAAAACAGATCATTTTCAGTATCAATGTGGCACTCTACTTGATGACTAAATGTTTCTTGTCATCAAGTAGAGTGAATAATTGTAGAATATGTAAGACAATAGGGGCTAGAAACTAGGGCCTTGCATGTGGAAGAATCTTAATTTAAATACTGTTTGTAGTGGGGAGGGGGAGAGAAGACAGTTTAGCATTTTTATGTAGTGTCAGCATTTAAAATGTAACCAAAAAACTGAGCATGGTAGTGCATGCCTTTAATCCCAACACTCAGGAGACAGAGACAGGTGGCTCTCTATGAGATCAAGGCTAACTTGGTCTATAGATGGAATTTCAGGCCAGCTCTGGCTACAGGGAGATGCTGTCTCAATCCCCATCCCCCAATAAAGTAACCAAAAGATATGTTTTCTTTCTGACTCTGCTTGTGTGTAAGAGATCAAATCAAGTATCTTGATGAGGCCTTTGCAGCACATTTTTAGCATCTTTAATCTATGGATTTATGATTTCAGAGTAGAAAAAAATAAAAGCTTTGGCTACTGTTATTTTAATTTTCTATGTCATTTTTACTAGGTGCTGTGAGAGTCATGGTGTACATGGGAATCACTTTTTAAAATCAAAGAATTGTGGGACTTTTTAACTACAGTAATGTTTGATGAATTTATTAGATGTTCTGCAGATAAAGGGTTACCTTTATTTAAAAGATAATTTCATCCTGGAGATAAATTGTAATCCCATAAAGAAAGGAACTTATATTAATTTAACTTTCTTTGCAACTTAAGACTATTTTTCACAGCAATTTTTTTAATACACTGTACTTTTATCTCATATCTGTCTTTGTAATGAAGCAAAACTTAAAGAGGGTGCAGTGATCTAATACAAATGCTCCCCTGTGAGGGCAGCTAATAAAAGATGAGAACTTGATTATGTTCCACAGAGAAAGACAAAACACTTGTTTAAAAAGCCATCTGTGGATTATTTTTACAGAAGTCAACAAAAGGTTCCATTGTCCTTGACCATGTATTCCGTCACGTAAACCTCGTGGAGATAGATTACTTTGGGCTGCGTTACTGTGACAGAAACCATCAGACAGTGAGTACAATGACTGCATATTACATTTTTCTGGTTATAAATTTCACCCTATCTGGATGTGATTCTAGGTGGTTATGTTCTTTATAACTGAAAATGACTTTGGAAACCTCAATTCTGTTTTCCCATGATAATTTCTTTGCACATTTTTCTTCTCACTGAAGCCTGTACAGTTGTTGGGCTCACGGCTTCTTTGCAGAGGGTCGATTTTGCACAAGGCTCATGTGGCTTCCAGTTTTGCCACCATCTTGTAGTGTGTACTTTCCATTTGTGCTGTTGGAAAGTGCCAGTGTCTTGAAGTGACAGACATTATTGTCTTTTAAGAAAGGAAATGGTCAGGTGTTGAGGCCTAAGCCTTTAATCCGAGCACTGGGGAGGCAGAGGCAGGTAGATCTCTGTGAGACTGAGGCCAGCCTTGTCTACATAGAAAGTTCCAGGTGCCAGCTGGGGCTACAAGGAGTATAGGGAGACTGTCTAAAAAAAAAAAAAAAAAGAAGAAAGAAAAAAGAAATAAATGGGCAAAGAGAAGTATATGTGCATAATATATTTTACTACATATACTAAAAATGCTTACCTATGTTTAAAGAATGGCTTGGGCTGTTATAAAAGAAAACAGTTTTCATTCCTCAGCCTGATGGAGTGTGAATAGTAAAAGCAGTCTGCCTTTTCTTTCTGATATCAGTTCATAAAAGGTGAGTTTAGGAGATAGTCCTGTCTGCTTGGTGGTGGGGGGTTATTGTGAAATTTTCCACAGTGGAATGACTTTGGAGGAAACAAGTTTTGAAGGATGAAAGAATATTTGTTTGTTTAGTCTAAGAAAGATTTTTAACCTCAGGTGGATACAGCCTAATGGAAATGCTCCTTTACTTAACTTAAAAATACTCTGAATGGCCCTTTATTTTTCATTCTGTACAACTGCTGTTGAAATAAAGATTTCTTCCTCTTCCTTCAGCAGTTCTGCCGGCCTCCCCTGGGTCATTTGGGGATGCATTCAGTGAGGAATGTAATATGGCCCTAGAAATATCTTAGAGTGAGAAGAGGCAGGCAAATGTGATGCTGCTGATGGTGACGTGATTTTTCTTGAACTAGTTTCACAGCCTATTCTGTTTCACAGAAGGATTTCACAAGATAGGAGGAAACATTGGGCTTGTTAGGTAGATACGCATAGAAAGAATAGCTTTCTGTAAAGGCAAATGGCTATTAATGCACATTTCCAAAAGAGGGGACAGATGCATTCAGCAGTTCACTGAATTCTGTCCCATATAGACCACAAGTCACTCTAGCACAACTATAAATCTATACTGGAAGGTTAAATTGAAGATTATAGATGGTACCCGAGATTGCATTCATATTTAATATTTTTCCTAGCAGAGAAAAACACAGTTTCATGATGGATACCTGTCCTAGTTGTCTCTTCATTGCTGTGACAAAACGCTCTGACTACTACCAACTTGGGGAGGAAAGGGTTTATTTTATCTTCCATCTCCGGGGTCACAGCTCATCAGGGAGCTCAAGGTAGGAACTCAGAGCAGAAACCTGGAGGCAGGAGCTGGAGCACAGGCCATGGAGGAACACTAACTGGCTTGCTCCCCTGGCCCCTGCTCAGCCTGCTTTCTTATGCAACACAGGCCCACCTGCCCAGGGGTGGCACCACCCAGCATGGGCTGGGCCCTCCCACATCACTCATCAATCAAGAAGATGCCCCATGGACATGGCCACAGGCCAGTCCAATGAAGGAAATTCCCCAACTGAGGCTCCCTCCACCCAGGTGTGTCAAGTTGACACTAAAGCTATCCAGCACAATACCAGACCTCACCTGGAAGGACTGGCTATCTTACTAAAATTATATAGAACTTATCTGCTTAGAAGATGATATAATTGCAAGTGTCCTTATGTGTAAAAGAGAAAGAGGAAAGCTAGAAAGTCAAAGAGAAGATGAAATAATAGAAGCAGAGGTTGGAGGGGTGCAGTTACCAGGAATCCTTGAGCTGAGGCATGCTGGTAGCCCCGGAAGCTAGCGAAGAGGCAAGGAAATGACTTTGCCCCTAAAAAGCC
This sequence comes from Nannospalax galili, assembly GCF_000622305.1. Lineage (NCBI taxonomy): Eukaryota > Metazoa > Chordata > Mammalia > Rodentia > Spalacidae > Nannospalax > Nannospalax galili. Next base: position 240,898 of record NW_008334880.1, on the reverse strand, counting down.
CTCAGGATAAATGCAACCCTGCCTGCACTTTGATTTTATCCTAATGAGATTCATTTTGGACTTCTGGCCTTCAGAATTATAAGACAGTAAATTTCTGTTGTTTTATGCCATTGAGTGCCGCAGGTTCAAACCCGCAACCCTGGTGAGGTGAGGATTGGGGATGAGTAAGCACGCCGTTCACCAGCCCACGCCTCCCTCTTTACCCCGAGACACTCAGATGCAATGGGGAGTCTTAGTCAGGCAGAGACTCATTTATTGCAAGCGTTTCAAAGCTTATAAAGGCACCTGGAACTCCCCCCGACCCCTGCCGAGGGTGTATCTTAAGGATGGTCATGTGCTGATCATGCACTCCTCAGCAGTGCGGAAGTATTCTTCAGACTTTCAAAGCAAGCCAGGCCCCACTCCAGT
>NW_008334880.1:233563-240123 GCF_000622305.1 Nannospalax galili | reverse complement strand
GTAATCATGAGGAGGTGGGCTGTGGCAGTTCCTAGGGTCCTCTGTCACCAAAATAGCAGGTAAAGACACTTAAAGGTAGGCATTATCAAGAGAAACAAAGCAAGTCATGGCATAGGACAAGTTGAAATACTTCTGAGACCATGTACCTTTTAGCCAATCAGCCAGTTGTCAAAGAGGCTGCAATGAAGTCAAGGAACTGGGTCCTTCACTTCAGATGGATACAAATAAAGAGAGGAATTTTTTCTCGTGAATTATTGTCCATGGACCATCATTCTAGTCAGTCAGATCCTGGCCTACCCACCTAAGGTTTTTCGCAGGCACCCATATGGGGTTTTAATCTCCTGTAGGGTAGACACACCCAAAGCTTCGACCCATGGTTAGCAATGGATCTGGTCCTTTCCATTGCCTGGTAATGGGATCTTTCCATCTTACCCATACCTCAGGTCTCTGCTCCTGTCGTCCCCAGTGCTTCTGAAACCTGGATTCCAACTGATTTTTTTGAAAATTAAGAACATTAATAGTGAATAAGGCCATACCCAACTGTTGGTGGGGGCTTATTCCCCACTTTTGTTTTTGTAATTGAATTTTTAGGTTTTGATGGTTGTGTTCTATAATGGCTTGACCTTGGGGATTGTAGGGAATTCCTGTATTGTGTTGAATTCCCCAAAGTGAGAAGAAGTCTTGTAAATTTTTACTCACAAAACATGGTCCATTATCAGTTTTAATTCTTTGGGGCAAGCCCAACATAGCAAAACACTGGAGAAAATGAGTCTGAGCATGTTTAGACTTCTCTCCTGTATGAGCGGTAGCCCAACAGGCATGTGAGAATGTGTCAATGGATACAAAAACATACTTAAGCTTTCCAAAAGGAGCATAGTGTGTGACATCCGTTTGCCACAAGGAATTGGATTTGAGTCCCCTGGGGTTTATCCTTGGCTGTTGCAGAGGCGGTACCTGCTGCCTCTGCATTGCCTTGGGATAAAAGCCCAGGCAATCCTTGGTGCCCCCTAAGATGCTGTAAAAAGATAGGGGCTTTTCTCTCTTTAAGGAGCGTATGAGTCTGAATACTGTCAGAAAGCAATGGCCATGAGTTCCTTGAATTGAGCTGCTTTTTGGTTTCTCCACATCTGCCCCAGTCAGTGAAAACATTGTAGGCTTTACTAAGGGCTCCCCAGGCCTGGGATTTGGTGAGTGCTGCTGCCAGAGGGGCTGTAGCACTCAGGGGTGGGGTGGTTCCCTGGCCACCCATGGAACTGAAGGGGTGGGGCCCCTCCCTGAGCCACCTTCCCCCAGGCCTTTTCAGCTGTCCTGGAACGGGTCGAGGCACACAGCCAAAGGTCTTTGTTTTTTTGGTTTTTTGTTTTTTGTTTTATTTAAATGCCCCAGGTGGTCACTGGTGGGGTGTGTGTGTGTGTGTGTGTGTGGCCCACCATGCATTAGTTTAAGGTGGATGGGGTGGGCGGCTTTTGCCACCGACCAGTGCGCTCTGCTCCACCCCGCCCTTCTGCCCGGGAGGCTCTGCAGCTGGCCAGGGCACTCCCAAGGTGCAGCTTGTTACTTTGGCCACTTTTGGGTTCACTTCTGTTGCATCTCTGCCTTCTTCCTCTAACCCTTCCCATGATTTCCATGTAACCCCAGTAAAAACATTAACCCCAAGTAGCCAGGGAGCCAAATGAATCGCCTCTGCCCAAACCTTTTGAGCTACGGGATCTGACAAATCCAGTCCCCTGCTTTTAAGCATATCTCAGTGCTTTGAGTGCTGGGTCTTCAAACTTAGAAATTGCATTACGCATTTTTTAGGGTCTTGCTTACCCCGAACCTCCGATTGGCCCTAATTTGTTTCACTTCTTTCTTACTTCTTTCTTTTCTTCTTTTCACCTTCTTTCGAGACCCATGTTGGGTGCCAGGTGCCGGGGGTTCGAACCTGCAACCCCCGGTGAGGTGAGGATTGGGGATGAGTAAGCACGCCTTTCGCCAGACCATGCCGCCCCCATTACCCGGGGACACTCAGACGCAACAGGGAGTCTTAGTCAGGCAGAGACTCATTTATTGCAAGTGTTCCAAAGCTTATAAAGGCACCTGGATCTCCCCCCCTCCCCAGGGTGTATCTTAAGGATGGTCACGCGCTGATCATGCACTCCTCAGCAGTGCAGAAGTATTCTTCAGACTTTCAAAGCAAGCCAGGCCGTGCCCCCAGTAACTTCCTTTCGGACCTATGCAAGATGGGGCCTTTAGGTCCCCACAATTGAGTTTATGGCAATTTGTTACAGCAACAGAAGGAAATTAATCCTCAAGGATATCGGGAGGAGAATTTTGTTCTTGCTCATTCAGCAGAAATGTAAGACTTTATTGTTTTGGTTTTTCACATTAGGCAGAACACTGTTTCGCCCCCTGGGTGGGAACATCATGCACACTCTGTGGGAGATAAGCAGGGTTTCCTTGTGATCAGAGCTGTGTGTGCTTCTTCCCATATATGTGAGCAATATTGCTGCTTCAAAATCACTTGGGTTCCTTGTTATGGGAGGGGGGTTGTGAAATTTCTTGATGATAGGTACAGCACTGGAACTGTAGCACAGACTTCTGCACTTTAAATAATTAGGAGTTTAAAATAATTTGATGATGGAAGGAACTTGAGCCACTTTTGAGGTCTTTAGAGACTGCTTGTATTAATCATTTTTTGTTGCTGTGATAAAATACCATGACCAAGGCAACTTATAGAAGAATGTTTATTTTGGATTATGTTTCCAAAGGGAGAATAGTCCATTATGCCTGGAAGGGACAGCAGCAAGTGGCAGGTGTGACGGGAGGAGCAGGAAGCTGAGAGCTCACATCTTCGACCTCAAACATAATGCAGAGTGAGCTGAAGTGGGGAGAGACTATGAACTCTTAAAGCCCACCCCCAGTGACATACTTCCTCCAGCAAGGCTGCACTTCCTGAAGATTCCATGACCTCCCCAAACAGCTCTAGCCTTCCTTCTCTACCAGTCATTTCCCATCAGTGTTGGGGCATGCTCAGGTATCTCTCATGTTCCCCACTCTCATGCCCTTGGTCCTTCACTTGCATACTTGATTTCCCATGTGTTATACCCCAAATGACACAAAACCCTATCAAAATTCATTGCTTCCACTTCTGTTTTTTAAAAAAAATTTGTATGTGCATGTATGCATGTGTATGTGTGTTTGTGTGATTGTGGGTGTGCATGTATCACAGCACATGTATGGAGTTCAGAGGACAACCTCAGGTGTTGGTCCTTACCCTCTACCTGGGTGGGACAAAATCTGTTTGTTTCTGTGTACACCAGGCTAGCGGTCCCCTGAGTTTTAGGAGACTCTTCTGCCCCCCACCCCCCATCTTGCTGTAGGTGCACTGGAATTACAGATGCATGCTACCGCATCTAGCTTTATGTGGGTTCTGGGGACCTGAGGTCAGGTTCTTACACTTGCACAGAAAGTATCTTTAGCATTGAGCCGTCTCTCTAGTCTACATTACCTCCATTTCTGAGATCCATTTTGTCTCTCAACTTCCCATAGTTCATCTTTTTTACCTGTTTACACTGAGGCTACCCGCCCCCCAGGTTTCCAGCTGCTAAATCTGAGGGCTTTCTGAGCTCTTGTGTACTTGACCTTCCTGCTACATTGACACTAATGACTGACTCCTCCATGAAATCTGTTCTAATGTCAGCACATTCTTGTTTTTCTTTTTCAAGTTTTCTTCTAGCTATTCTTTATGATCACTCATCCTCTGTCTGTTCCATAAATGTTGAGTTGGAATGCTATTTTTTGTAACTAAATATTGATATGGGGTCTTGTACATAGTAGGCAAACATTCTGCTATTCAACTGTGTCCTCTACCCAAAATATTGCCATTCATCACGATTTTATCCTTGATTCCCTTGATTCTGCAGGGGCTCATACATGTAATGGTATCTCCAAATGCTCTGAGTGTTGCAGTACAAAAGATGATCCTTATCCACTGAGCAGGAACAGACAGGCTCTACTCTCTACTCTGCCATGAATAATGGTGCATGCAAGTAGCATATAGATACTGTATTTTGAAGTATACGTGAGATTTCACCTTCTGTGATTGTATACTATGGCAAATAACCTATAATAACTAATAACTTCTGCAAAGAAAGAAAAGGAGATTGTGATGCTTATTACATATAGGAACCTGTCCTGTTTGAGGCATCTTTAGCTACCTTGTGGGGAAACACAGGGCAAAGATGAAGTAGGAAGGTCTCTTCAGCTATTGCTTTGACTTTCTCAGGAGCTGCATAAGCGGTAGAGTTGTCTGGGAAGACTGATGACAGATGAAGGGTGCCTGGAGGGTGGGAACAAGGGAAAACTCCGGTTGTTTCCTTTAGGAATGACAGAGTGTCCTCATAGGGATCTGTAGAACGGAAGATTTCATTTTCCTGAGGATTCTTCTTGGGTAGGGCCATCATCTCCTTAGCTTAAATTTCTGTCTAAAGACTAGTGGACCCCCCATTAGTATTTCCAAGACAGGTATCTCAAAAGATATTATGCTGTACAAAGAACATACACTGTAGATCTAGGCTGTCTGGATTTAAATTGAACTCTGCTACCTTGGAGAGAGCTCTGTGGCATTGGGTGAGTCTCCCTAACTTCAGTGTTTCATTTTCTCCATTTTTAAAGTGGTGTAGTTATACTACCAACTTCACAGGGTGATAGAGAGCTGGAAGGAATCTGAGTAAATACCGAGGCTGGTGGAGTGAGTTGTGTGTTCAAGTTGCACGTTAGCCCTTTCTTATTCACTGCTTGGATGGCCTTCAAGTACCCCAAATATGCCTTCAAAACTGTCCTCATCTTTTCCTCCAGATCTGCTCTGCTTTTTCATATTTCTGAGGGTAATGATTTTTGTTCAATGACTTGTAAAAATAATTTACCTGTGTATAATTTTAAATTGAGGCTAAAATTTTATCATAACTGTGATAGATACAAATCTTGGTTTACTAGGAAATATTGACATTGTAAAAATCTTTCACATCACTCTTTAATGGAATCAGTGAATTTATATTCAGTAATTATTTTGTACTTTAACTACTAAAAAGAATATAAAAACAAATTCTTCATTAAAAACCTGAATTTTTCATTCTTCTTTATTACTTCTCTCCTTAAACCTGTATTTCTCTTCTACTTTCTCCACAAAAATTTGTTTGTATGCACGTATGTATGTATGTATGTATGTATGTATGTATTTGAGGTAATTCAGGCTGGGCTCCAACTTGCTATAGCCAAGGCTGGCTTTGAATGCCTGATCCTCCTGCCTCCAACTCCAGAGTGTCAGGATTACAGTCATGTGCTGCCATGCTGGATTCTTAGATTTCTGTTAACAATGTGTTATCCTTAAAATGTCATTCATATATATATAAATATATAACTTTAAAGTTCATATCCTGAGAACGTAAAGTCTTAATTGTTGAGCCCAAGTGTAATTATTATCATATGCATTTGTTACTTTCTATTGCTCTGATAAAACACCGTGGCCAAGGAAACTTGTAGAAGGAAGGGTTTTCTTTGGGCTTATGGTTCCAGAAGGGTAAGAGTCCATCAAGGCAGGGGCAGGAGGCAGCCAGAGTAGAAAGCTGAGAGTGTCTATCTTTGAGCATGTGCAGGAAGCAGAGAGAGCAAGCTGGAAGCAGGTAGGGCAAGGCTATGAACTCCCAAAGCCTGTCTCTAGTGTTGTGGCCTTCCTTTAGCAAAACCTCATCTCTTAAACCTACTCAAACAGCACCACCAACTGAGAACTATCTATCAAATGTTCAGATACTTGAGTCTGTGGGGGACATTTCTCATTCAAACCAGTACATCATATAAGTAATTTAAAGGAGCACAATATTATGTGTTTTAATAATTACTAAATACAAATTAAGCACTTACTGGAAGTGCATCCTGTAATGAAATGAACAAAGACCTTTCCTCTCAGTTAGTCCTTATATTCTAAGATGGTTATAATTCTAGGGTGTAATGAGGCTTACTTATAATCTTAAGTCTATTTTTGGTTTTTATAAATACAAGCACTTAATAATCTTGTTTATTTAAATAGAAAAAGGAATTTCAGTAAAGGAATATCATTCAATTCCTGGAATTCCTTTTGTACTCAATGTCAAAAATCAGAGTAATCTGTCAGATGGAATTCTTTTTAGTAATCTATCAGGTACCTCAAACACAACATAGCCACAGTTGTTCCTTCAAATATGTTTTTCTTAGGTTTCTGAGAACATTGATTTCTTCAGTCACTTAGTTGGGTTCTTCAGTTTCATTGAAAGCAATGAATTCAAAACTACTTGACTTTGAGTTTGTTGATTCATCATTGTAGTAATTCAACTTCACAATTTCTGGGAAACATATTAAACATGCTTTTCTGAGACTTATTAAAATATTAATTATACTATTTTTACTTAGGGGCATCTGACTTAAGATAGCATACTAAGAAAAGATTAGGAAAATTTTAAAGTTCCTAATTTTGGAGGTAGGGGTTTTGTTCAATAGTAGAGCATGTGTGTAAAGATTATTAGTTTTAAACTACATTTTTCAAT
>NW_008334880.1:225041-232067 GCF_000622305.1 Nannospalax galili | reverse complement strand
GCTTCTTCCCTGTACCAACGTGTCTCAACATGCCATGTGCTTGACCATCCTTGTTCTTTTCCTTTCCATCTTTACCTGGTTAAGTTCTGTTTTTCTTACCACCCATGGGTGTCTTGCCTCTTCCTGAAACTTACCCCACTCCCCAAGAATGTCTTAGATCATTTCATCTCACATGTTAACAGTACGTTCTATTTGTCCACTAGATTGTACTATTTGTTTAGACGCATGTTGAGGGGAGAGAGTCATTATCACCTGCTGTTACTGCAGGGTAAGCCACCTGAATTGGTTTAGAGTGAAAGAAGTTGACTCAATAGTACAGGCAGGCTAGGAGGAGGGACAGACAGGCTCTGACAGAGTGCTTTTCCATGCATCTCTCCGTGTCTGTGCTCTCTGTACTTCTTTAAGTTCATTACCTTGCTTCTTTTTTTCTAAGAATTTCTTTGGATTTATTTTTCTTTATTTTATGTGTGTGTTCTGCCTCTGTATGCAAGTGTCTTTTCCATGCATCTCTCCGTGTCTGTGCTCTCTGTACTTCTTTAAGTTCATCACCTTGCTTCTTTTTTTCTAAGAATTTCTTTGGATTTCTTTTTCTTTATTTTATGTGTGTGTTCTGCCTCTGTATGCAAGTGCATTTATGCATGCAGTGCCTGTGGAGGCCAGAAGAGAGTGTCAGTTCCCCTGAGCTGGAGTTACAGATGGTTGTTAGTTGCTATGTGGGTGCTGAGAACCAAACCTGGGTTCTCTGCAAGAACAGCTAGTGCTTTTAACTGCTGAGCCAGCTTTCCCGTCCTGTACCTTGCTTCTTTTATTTAAAACATATTTATTCTCATTTAAAGCAGATTTCACCAGTGTCTTAGAAAAGACTTTACTGAGAGGTTAGGAAGTTAGCTTGAAAATTAAATAAAAATTATTTATTATTATTTTATGTGTATGAGTGTTATGCCTGCATGTATGTAAGTGCACTTGTGTTGTGCAATGCCCCTGGAGGTCAGAAGAGGGTTGGATCCCCTGGAACTGGAGGTTTGGATGATTACTAGTCATCATGTGGGTGCTGGGAATCGAGCCTGGGTCCTCTGAAAGAACAGTCAGTGCTCTTAACCACTGAACCATCTCTTTAGCCCTAGTTGAAAATTTATAAGGAGTGGTGTATATGTGGCATTCATAATGTTCTAGTAGCTACGAGGTGCTATTTATAATTTCTTGTCTAGTAACAAGTATGATGGTGTATTGTGTAATGGAAGAAGATACACTATATGATGACTTGTATGAGACAGGGTCACCTACAGCAGTATGACTCGGCATCTTGATTTAAAAGAATGTTTTTAATAAATAGTGCTTATAATGAACAAATTTTCTTATTTCTATGTAGTTAATAAACAATGTTTAATAAAGAAGGAACAGGTGCTGTTTTTCTGGAATGTTTCCTGTTTGGAGAGGGTCTTATCTCTCTTGAGAAGTCTTGTGATACATCTTGAGAATTTAGGAGCTGACATGTTTGGAAGAACCCTGGGAGATGCTGGGGAGGCAGGCTGCCAACTGGCACCTGCAGAGCCCTTGGGTTTTATGCTTTCCATATTGTAGCACCAGGAGAAACAAACAAAACAGGAGAAGCTGAGTGTGCTTTGAGCCTGCTTTTTTTGTTGTATGTGTTGGTTTTGACATGGGCTCTAAAATGCGTGTGAAAGACCTAGATCTGTGTAGAGTCAATTCCACAGCACACCTTGAACTCAGTACTTTTCATAGTTCTTGTTTTATTTTGGTTCCTGTCTCCTCTCAGGTGGTTGATCACAAAAAGCTCCTGTGTGTCTTCCATGGATCATGTACAATGAAATATATTCTCTGTGGCTTTCCTAGGCTTGTTTTCCAGGTTTAAGGACAAGAGGGACTGAATTCTTGAACTGCAAGTTCTCTCTCTTCACTAACGGCAATCAGTGCCTTCAATTTTTTTTAACTAAAACTAGAATAAAATGAACAGTTTAAAATGATAAAGGCACAAAATACTTTCAAGCAAACCTATCAGAACTGTTTGACACATCAGCGGGTTCACATCTATTTGTATTTGTGTGTATATATGTATTATGTATGTAAATTAAAAGCAAGGTATGGATATATGGTAAGCATCCTTTTTATCACTAAACAGACCTCAGAAATTTCTCTAATTTTTACCTTATTAGTTATATAAGTACAGGAAAGGGTAAGATAAGATAATAAAATAATTTGGGGGACTAAAGAGACGGCTCAGCGGTTAAGAGCACTGGCTGCTCTTGTAGAGGACCCAGGTTCAGTTTCCAGCACCCACATGGCAGCTAACAACTGCCCAGTTTCAGGGGATCCGACACCCTCTTCTGACTTCCATGGGCACGTTCATGGGCACTGCACACAGGTGTACTTACATACATGCAGGCAATGCACTCATATACATAAAATAAAAATAATAAGTACGGGAAAGGAATGTTGCTGATTTATTTTCAATGAATATTTTATTAAATTAGACTGTTCTTTTTAGTTAAATCATAATGAGTTATAAAGAATAGAATTCCAGACAGTTAACTGACTTATGACTAATGTGAAAGCAGTGGTTTAAAAGTTAATAACTCTTAAGTTGGATGTGGTGGCACACTCCTTTAGTCTCAGCACTCTTGAGGTAGAGGCAGGCAAATCTCTGTGAAATCAAGGCCAGCCTGGTCTACATAACAAGTTCTAGGCTAGCTGGAACTATAGAAGACCATATCAGAAAGCTAAAACCTGAGATGATGATTCTAGACTGACCCCTCCCTCTCTCCCTCCTTCCTTCCCTTCCTTCCTCCCTCCCTTCCTCTCTCCCTTCCTTCCTCCCTCCCTCCCTTCTCTCTTCCTATGTAGAATTTTGATAGAAATTTTTGACAAATGACCCTTAATTTAACTGTGGTCTGAATCTTAAGAAGATTTTTTTCCCCATGAACATAATAAATGATTTGATTATGCCCGGAACTGCCATTATGCATTGTATGGAATATTTCCTATATTATTTTGTTTTATTTGCAGATAGTGAGTGCTAAGGTAACTTGCTTATTAGCTATAGGACCTATTCCAGAGAGAAGTGCTCTGGGAATTGTTTAAGGTCAGGCAAGTGCTTGTTTGCATGGCAGGGAGGAGCACAGGCCTGCTTGCCTGTATGGACTTGAAGCTTGAAATTTGCCCCATGAATTAAAGCTGATGGTCTGCAGTTTAGTTGGTGTTTTGTTTGTTTCTATCAGGTTTCTTTTGGGATGACAAGATTTTTATAGTGGATATTTATTGAGGAAGTGTCTTGTAGTTGTTGTTTTGAAACAGGGTCTCCCTGTTGTCCTGGAACTTGCTATTAATTACTCCAGGCTGGCCTCACAGAGATCCACTTGCCTCTGCCTCCAGAGTACTGGGGTTAAAGGTGTGTGCCACCATGCCTGGCTAGAAAGTTTCTTGTTGAGCTTCTTCAGTGTTGCATTTCGACTTTCACTAGCATTCTGGCCTGGGACTGAGGAAGAAGGGTATTTGCTGTTTCTCACCCCTATTCAATCAAGCAGCAAATACTTATTTACTAGGCAGCTACCATGTCTCAGATGAAGAATGGTGAAAAGCGAAAGACAAGGTCCTTGGTTGCAAGGAGTTTATTTCCTGGGTAGAGACATGTTCAAGTAGTAGGTAGTACTAAGTGCTTTGAAATGAAGGGGTCACATCACACTTTTTCTCCTGAGTGCTCAGAAAAGGTGTCTTTGAGATTCAGACTGAGAGCTGAGAAACAAGAATGGAAGGGTGTTGGAAAGCAGAGGGAGAAGCTGGCACAGGGCCCCATGGCATGGACAAATAGGTGCCCTAGAACTGTTGCAGGACTGAAAGACCAGCAATGTGAGATGGTGGTAAAAAGGGAGGGGATAGGGTTGAAGGAGAGGGCACATACCACATGTAGCCTGTGTAAGCTCTGCATGTAAGAAAGTGTTGGGAGTGTGAAGCTAAGGAGGAAAGGATTATGTCTGATGGAAAAGTTGGTTTGAGAGAGGAGGGAATCAGTAATTTGTTTCGGATACGCTAAGTGTAGAAAGTCCTTAGATACTGGTATCCAATCACATTAGGAGTCTCTAGGCTTTTAAGGTCATGAGACTAGATTTAGGGAGAGAGTGTAAACGCAGGAGAAAAGTGAGGCTGCCACTGTCACTGGGCTCGGCATGTAATTCCAGACTCTCCTTTGGCATAGCTCTGTGTTGCTGAGCAGGTGACCCAAGACCCTGCTTTCTACACAGTTCATTCTAGGCTTGACCTGGCTTCTCTGTACCAGATCACTTGGTTAATTACAACTGCATCAATTTTCAGGAACCAGGGCAAAGTTTAAACAAACCCTACCTTAGCTATGTATGATTATTAAATTTTTCTGCAGTTTCAGAACAGGTAGATTTCCCATACTGTTACTCGACTTCCTCATAATACAGCAGCTGGGTTTTGGGGCCCAGCATTGAGAACAGAGGGAAAGAGGGATGGATGGAGGGACAAACATTGTATTGCTTTTGATGACTTTGGCCACATTCTGTTCATTTGAAGAGAGGGCCAACCCACATTTTAAAAATGAAAGGGAACCTATATCCTTTGATGGTAGTGTTAGCTAATTTTAAAGACATGTTTTGAAACATAGTCTGCCCTCTAGTCAAATATTATATTCTTTCTAAATGTCAAATATATGCATTGCTCCCATGGCCTCTCCAAGTTGACATTGAACTCAAGCTTGAGGTTCAGAATCTCACCAAATCAGACTCTGGGTGTTTTTCTTCAAGTTCCCCTCCTTGAGTATGGGAGAACATGATAGGCAAAAACTATGGCACCGAGCTACATGCCCAGCCTGAGTACAGGTCCTCTAGATCTGGACTCTATTACGGTGATGAGAAGAGTATAGGACTCATCCACAGTTCAACAGTAGTGATGGTATGTGCATGATAACTGCTACCAGTACTTCTACTTACTTTTTTGGGGGGGGTTCTTTTTTTGAGACAGGCTTTCCCTGTAGCCCCAGCTGTCCTGGAACTCACTGTGTAGACCAGGCTGGCCTTGAACTCACAAAGATCCTCCTGCCTTTGCCTCCCAAGTGCTGGGACCACAGGCGTGTGCCACCACACCCGGCTACTTATTTTATTTAAAATTATTTTTGTTTTGATTTTTAGACAAGGTCTCACTCTGTAGTCCAGACTAGCCTCAAACTCATGGCAGTTCTTCTGCCTCAGCCTCCCAAGAACTGAGATTACAGATGTGAGCCACCAACCCTGGCTTGAATAGTTCCATTTAGAAAGGAGATTAAACAAAAACAAGGAATACAGAAAGCATAAAAATAAATAGAAAGGAGGGAAACAAGAGGCAGTTACTAACCCATACAGTGTTTTATGTTTTAATTTTCTTTGAGTTTGTTTTTAAAATTCAGAGATAGTGTTTGTATATACTTAAGGATCCAGTACAACAGTGTGCATTTTGAAATCTAGCCTGGCAGTCTCTTGGTCTTACTACCTAGGAATTGTTCATTGTGATGGTTGGTCTTGCTCTATAGGCTGTTGATTCTGTTCCCTGGATTTTTCTTCTGTTTTCCAAAAAATTTCTGCGTAGCTGAGTACTGTTTCTAGCCTGCTTTTTGCCAGTGAATATTAGGAATGCAAAAGCTTCGTTCCAGTGTGTAGTGTCTTTGCTCCTCAGCTCAAGCTGGTATAATTTTTTGGGGTGTGTGTGGGGGGTGGGGGGGTGGGGAGGAGCAGGGGCTTCACTATGAAGTACAGACTGACCTTGAACTTGGGGTTACTCCTGCCTCTGTCTCCCCAAGTGCTGACTGGAAGTACAGGCTCATGCCACCACATTCAGCTGCTATAATTCTTTAAAGCAGAACAAAACAACAACAACAAAATCCCCAAAACTGCAGATTTCCCATGAATTGATTTTTAATCAACTTCATTAGACAAAGGTAGCACTTACAAATTGCTTTGGTATAAGTATATAAGTTTCACTCTTAACAGTCTCTAGAAGGCTGCTGAGGAACAATGGCCATAGTATCCTTAGGGAAACTTTTGTTATTTTGAAAGGGTCTATGAAGCTTCAAATGGAATCTTTCTGAGGACTTAGTAAAGGATTTGACAATTACATCTTGTTTTCCTGACAACCCCTGGATTCAATCTTTGCCTGGAACCCATTTTTTAATGGTAGCACTGTTTACCTTCTAATAAGACAAGCATTGAGGAAGTTTTATTTTTGAACCTGTAAGTCCAGCTCCTTTATATTTTAACAAGAGTTTTGTGAGCTTATCTCTCACTCCTTGCATTGCATTGTAGGCAGCACAGTGAAGCCATTGGCACTTTCTCCAGTCTGCTTGGAAATCTTGCTATCTGGATCATCCAGCTCATTAGGTATTTTAAATATTTTTTTTGTGTTGCCACAGGCAACAGCATTGCTAGCCCTGTCTGTATAATTAGGTTCCCTTTCTTCCTGCTTTCTCCGGCTTCCTCTTTGCTTTCCTGCAGGCTGTGGCAGCCTTCTTGAAGACCCTCAGGTTTCCATTGCTTAAAGTTCTTCTAGCTACCTCATCCCTCCCCCGGCCCCCCCTAAACTCAGAGGGGAAGGAAGGGAGTGGGGCCAGATCTCTCAGGGCCCTAGACATCACCATAAGGACTTGGCTTGATATTTATTTATTTATTTATTTATTTATTTATTTATTTATTTATTTATTTATTTATTTATTGTAAGAAGGAGAACCAGGGGAAGGAGCTGACCAGAAGAATGAACTGCTCTGACTCTTGCTTAAGTCATTTTCTATGCCTAATGAAGGCAGATGTGGGGGTGGGAGACATAAAAGGAGCTGTTTAAGGAATCCAGGTGAGAGTGATGTTGCTTAGACCTTGAGAGCATAGAGGAATGTTCAAATTTGTTTTCTATTTTGAATATAGAGCCAACAGGATTTGCAGATGGTTAGAAGAGAGAAAAAAGAAATCCCATGCAAACCTATCTGTAAAATCTTGTATTATTTATGGAAATGGGAAGATGGTAGTC
>NW_008334880.1:148188-225029 GCF_000622305.1 Nannospalax galili | reverse complement strand
GTGTGTGTGTGTGTGTGTGTGTGTGTGTGTGTGTGTGTGTGTGTAAGTGGAAAGTCACTTTGTTTTTTTGGACACTTAAGGTCTGAGACTCTAATGGATATTTTAAATGAGATGTAAAACAGGCAAATGAATTAAGGAAAATTCTGGTCAGGTAGTTGTCAGCTTGTACAGGCCTGGGCTTTGATGGGAAATGTGAGCCTCAGGCAGTCTAACTTTTCCAAGCTAGGAAGATAAAGAGTAACGAACAAAAGGATTGTGAAAGTCTGGCCAGAGAGGAAGGAGGAAAAGCAAGAGAGGAGGCTATCTTAGAAGCATGAAACAAACATTTTCAGCAAGTGGGGGAAGATTCTGTGTCTGCAGTATTCTGGGAACGCCTCTGTGCTCCTTAGTTACACTAGACACATTACCTTTCAATATATTAACGCATGCCCTAGTTTTTACTGTCAAAGTTTATGTGTATTAAATGTATGAAATTGATTGCATATTGGTAACATGTAAGTTCAGAGTAGGGCATGTGTGCTACTGGACAGCTGAGATAGTAACACTTGCTTTCTGATGATACTTCAATATAAAGTTTTCTATACAAAGTTATTTAAAATACTGTGAAATTGCCTTTAGTTATGTATATAAACTGTAAAAGAATTTGCATTTAGACCTAGGTCTCATCCTATAAATCTCTTGTATTTCTCCTCCCACAGTCAATCTGATATGTGACATATTTCTGGTCATAAGCATTTTGGCTAGGGAATGCGCAACCTGTACTAAAGTAGATTCAAGAGGGATGAGAGAGATGGAATAGAGAACATATTGTTTTTGTTTTGTTTTGTTTTCTAGAGGTTTATTTAAAGTATGGAAATGAAATGGGGGGAACGACTCCCAAGGCCCCACCTCTAGCAAAGAGGCTATTGGTAGTTGATGGCCCATGAGAGAGTGACCGTCACTTTTCTCCATTCCCCAGTGGATAGTCCCACACCCCATGTACCTATGGCAGCACTATTTGGACTTAGGGGGTTAATAATAATAATAATAATAATAATAATAATAATAATAAGACATGGAGTTGGGAGGGAAATGGATTGGGGATCCTGGAGGGAGAGAGTTGGAAGGAGGTCATGGGGGAGGATATGATCCAAATATTTTGCAAACATATATGAAATTTTAAAATAATATATGTATATATATTTGCAAAAACCTTATTTTGGCTGAGCATGGTACTCATATGTGTAGTTCTAGTGCTCAGGAGTTCGAGGCAGGAGAATTGAAAGGCCAGTGCTAATCTGAGCTACGTAGGGAGACTCAGCCTCCAGAAGTAGAAGGCTAAGGATGTTGCTCAGTGGTAGAACGCTTGCCTAGCATGCACAAGGCCCTAGGTTTAATTCTCAAAACTGAAATAAATTTATTTTCAATATAATGGGAAAAAAGCATGCATTTGGCCTGCAGTGATTCCGTAGAAGGGAAACTTTGATGTTATAAGCAGAAAATTGCCCTACCATGTTCCTGAATAGATGAGAATGGCTGGGCTTAAGTGGACCGTGGATATTTCTCCAAAGTAACAGGAGAGAGGACAGAATACAGCACAGATAGAAGGCTGGGAGGTGGAGTGAGAATGCATGTTTGTGTTCTTATCTGATTACTTTAGTTTTTTTTCAGTGAAATAACCAAGACTGTCTGCTGAGAGCACAGAAGCTAGAAGAGATGTTGAAGTTTGAGGGACGGGGTAGGAAGTGTAAGGGAGTTATCCAGGCAAGAGGGAGAATAAGAAAGAGTAGGAGTCTGGCAGTACAACAGGAGGTTGTGAATTTGAAGTGATCCCGTTGACTGGTATAGATACAAAGTGCTCCCCCAAAGGCCCATGTGTGAGAGGTTTGGTACCTGTCCCATGGCATTACTAAGAGGTAAGTAGGTTGTAAGGATATTGACTTCATTAATGGATTAATCCACTCATAAGTTTGCACCGAACAGGCTATCGTGAGGTGTGGCCTTGTTGTAGGGTGGGCCTTTTGAGTTGTAGCCCAGCCTGTTCAGGCCTGATCTCTCTTTGCTTCCTGATCAGTTGAGATGTAGGAAGCAGTCATAGTCATAGTCCTACCACCACAGATCTACACCCTCATGCCTTCCTACCACAATGAACTGTGTTGCCTTAAACCATGAACCAGAAATAAATGTTTCCTCCCTTAAATTACTTCTGTCAGGTAGGTTGTGGTGACAAGAACAGTAATACAGAAAATTAGTTAATATACCAATGGTTGTACAATTTGAACTTTCAATTTGGGTGCTTGCATAAGGAAGACTGGGTCTGGTTAACTATGTCTCCACACTCAGCAGACATTATGGAGGGAAGGATGTATAAGGGAATTGAAGATAATGTCAAATAAATGATTATAACAGGTAATGAAATAAGCAGGGACACAGATTGGGGCAGTGGAGAAGGACAGTGATAAACTTCTGGGATCATTGAGTTGGACATTTTGGTGTAGTCAGATTATTAGAGGAGTTTGCTAGGGAGATTGCACTTGATATCTGAGAGTAAGAATCTTGAAGTTAAGGATATGTTCTTTTTTTATTATTATTTATATATATATTATATATATATTTTGGGGGGGTTCTTTTTTTGAGACAGGGTCTCCCTGTAGCCCCAGCTGTCCTGGAACTCGCTATGTAGACCAGGCTGGCCTTGAACTCACAGAGATCTGCCTGCCTCTGCCTCTTGAGTGCTGGCATTAAAGGCGTGCGCCACCACGCCTGGCAGTATGTATATATATTTTTAATGTGTATGAGTGTATTGCCTGCATGTATGTGAGTGTACCCGTGTTGTGCAATGCCACGGAGGTCAGAAGAGGGCTTTGGATTCCCCTGGAACTGGAGTTAAGGACGGTTTGTAGTCACCATGTGGGTGCTGGGAATCAAACCTGGGTTCTCTGAAAGCGCAGTCAGTGCTCTTAACTGCTGAACCATCTCTCCAGCCCCAGGTTATACATTCTTAATCAGGCAATATTCCAGAGAGTGGGTATAATCTGGAAGGAATATAGTTCTTTGGACTTCTTAATCTGTACCATTGGACAAGTTGTTTAACTACTCAGTGTTTGCATCTTCATTTTAAATGGTATTTGTAGTAGTTTCTATAACAGAGATATTAGGAGGGTTAAATGAGTAAATTATTGAAAGGTCTTCAGTAGTAGGAATTTAATGGATATTGTCCATTGATGTTGTTATTTCTTTTTAACCCTCAGAGTGGTTCCAGGGTCCATGGGTGAAAGTAGTGGAGTCAGTGATGTTCTAGGAGGGACTGATAGTGATTTGCTGAAATCTGTTTTGGCTGAAAAATGGGGCCCACTTACAGTCCCCCCTCCCTCAGTGCAGATGGCTCAATGACTGACTGTTGCTTTTGTCACTTCTGAGAGATAGGTCAGGTATGGTGCTTTACCTGAGGTCCTCAGGCTTCTGTGATTCATACCAAGGAGCAAATTAAATCCGTATCCTGTTAATGTTGCTTAGAAGGCTTGGGATATGTTCCCAGAGGCAACAAGGAAAGCAAAGAGCTGTCACCACAGTCCTGGACTTCTTGGAACACAGGTGTGAATTCTGTTGAGCCTTAAAGTCTCCCACGAATGACTTGTTCTGTCAGTTTTTGAGATCTTTGTAGCACTAATTCCCTTCATAGATAGTCAGCTTTCTTTTTACTCTCTAAATTGAGAAGTTGCTTTTTTGTTTTAACAAAAACTGTATGTGTGGCACCTCTTTGACTTACAGAAAACATGATTAAGCCAGCCTGGTTACATAGGCCTGTAATCTCAGGCCTGTGTATTTGGAAGGCTGAGTCAGGAGAATTACAAACTCAGAGCCAGCCCAAACTACTGACTGAGGCCAGGCTGGGTAAATTAGTGACACCTTGTCTCAAAATAAGAAGTAGAAAAGGGCTGGGATGTGGCTTAGTGGTAGAAAGTTTGTGTCGAAGGCTTAAGGCCCTGGATTCAATCCCCAATTCCAGGAAACAAAGAAAGAAAACATCATTAAATATCAGTGTGGGATTCTTAAAGGAAAACCATCATCAAACCCAGTGTAAATGGCTTTTTTAATTCTTTGACAATTTCATGTATAAATAAATACATACATATACATATATAATGAATTTTAGTCATTTTCACCCCTTATTACTCTTTCTCATTTCTTTCCCTCCTCCTTTAAAAACCTTCTTCTCAACAAGCCCTCCTATTTTGGTATCTTTTTTGTTTGTGTGACCCACTGAGTTTAATCAGGGTTTCCTGCGTGAGCATGAATGGGAGGTTATGTGTAGAAATATGGGCAACTTATCAATCAATGTCTTCACCACTGAAGAAAATGATACCTCCTTCCCAGGCAGCCATTAACTGCCCATAGTCCCTCAGTGAAGGGTGAGGCCTCACGAGCCTTTCCCCTGTACATGATGAAATGGTACAGGGTCCCATCTTGTACAGTGAATTATAGCTATAGTGAGCTCGTGAGTGTAACAGCCGTGTCTTGTCCAGAAGACACTGTTTCACAGCATTCTTGCTCATCCTCTGGCTCTTAAATTCTTTCCGCCCCCTCTTTCATGATGCTCCTTGAGCCTTGGAGGGGTTGAAATAGATGTCCTGTTTAGGGCCGAACATTCTATAGTTGCTTATTCTCAGTATTAACCACCACCCAAGACACAGCAAAGCTTTTTATTATTTCATATTGTCTTTTCCTTATTTAAACTTTCTGAGGATTTATTTTACTGTTAGAACTCTAGTCAACTTCAAAAGGATAATTAGCAACTGAATGTCTGAATCCTGAATTTTATTCATATATATACATATATGCATATTTTAATATATACATATGTATTTTATATATATACATATATGTATATTTTAATATATACATATATGTATATATTAATATATACATATGTATTTTATATATATACATATATGTATATTTTAATATATACATATATGTATATATTAATATATACATATGTATTTTATATATATATATATATTTGCAGGTGTGGTGGCACACACCTTTAGTTCCAGCACTCAGGAGGCAGAGGCAGGTGGATCTCTGTGAGTTCGAGGCCAGCCTGGTTTACATAGCGAGGTTCAGGTCAGCTGGGGCTACAGGGAGACCCTGTCTCAAAAAGACCAATATGTATTTGAAGATTAGGATATTGATTTAGTATATAAGAGTTTAAAAATCCAATTCGGAGACTGTTACCTAGAAAACTGATGAAATTGCAGCATTATTAGCCAAGGTAGATGAAGGCCCAGGGTATTTAGCCAAAACTGTCAGAAAGTACGAAGGGTCTGTCATGTCTCTCCAAGTTACATCAATGCTGTTATTTAGATTGACAGGCCTGGGATGGAAGGATACATAGCTGCTTGCCTCTTATATCCTGGGCAGAGAGGGTCAGCACCAGAGAGGATGGTGGTCATGCCTGGGTGTTTGGGAGGTATATGTTGACTCTTCGATGATAGTAAGCAGGCTGTATGATATGGGGATGAGACAGAAGGGTCTGTTTTGCCTTATTGTTAGCTTTCTATACAACAGGATCGAATCCAGTTTGTGAACATATACACACTACAAGATAGGGATCCGAAATAGAGAGGAGTGAGGAGGGGAAAAGTGACTGCCTGACAGAGATTTTTCTAGAGAATTAGAAGCATAAATGCTGGGAGAGGCCAGGCTGTTTCTCTTACAGCCATCTGGAGAGGCAAGATGGCATCACACCTGCGCTCGATCCAGAAACGCCGTTCCCGGCAACATCACATGGCAAGGGCTGGAATTCATGTTTATCTTTTTCCTTTCTCCCTGAGCAAGCTAAAGCTGGACAAGCCTTTTCTCTTTCTAGAAATCACCTATCTAGTTTTTGTTGCTATAGTGGAGTGCTTGAGACTAGATAAATTACTATGATTTAAAATATATATTTTACTTATTATTTTTATCTTATGTGTATGAATGTATTGCCCACATGTGTGCAAGTGCACCCATATTGTTCAAGGCCCACGGAGGTTAGAAGGTGTTGCAGCAGTCTTCTGAAACTGGAGTTACGGACGGTTGTTAGGTGCTATGTGGGTGCTGGGAATCCAACCCAGGTTCTTTGCAAGAGCCGTCAGTGCTCTTAACTGCTGAATCATCTCTCTAGCCTGAGACTAGATAAATTATAATGAATGGAGTTAGTTTGGCTTATGTTCTTCAGGGCTGGAAGTCTGAGATGAGGCAAGTGCATTTGGCAAGGCCTTGTGCTGTGTCATCAGAGTGAGCAAGTGAGTTCCTGAGTTTCTTAATGACCCTGGTCCTGTAAAAATCCATTCCCATGACAGCAACATTAATATATTCATGAGGATGGTACCTCCTGAACGAATCACCTCTTAAAGGCTACACTTATTCTTGCTACTCTTATACTGGTGGCCAAATTTCAACATGAATTTTGAAAGGGACAAACTATTTCCAAACCATAACATGCTTCTTCTTAGCTCTTAGGTAGCACTGACCTGAATATAGTCCTCTCTTGCAAAGAGCTCGGAATCTCACATTCTCTGTTGTCACTTAATAACAGATTCATTTGCTTTAAAAGCAGTTGAGAAGGACTACTGAGATATCTCAGTCAATAAAGTGCCTACCATGCAAATTTGAAGATCTGAATTTGGATCCCTAGTTCCTATGTAAAGTGATACAGTGTTGCATTCCTGTAAATCCAAGACTTGGGGGGAAATGGTGTGGGGTGGAGACAGGAAGATTCTTAGAGCTCATTGGCTAACTAGCCTAGTCAAATTAATGAGCTCCAGGCTTAGTGAGGGACTGTGCCTCAAAAAATAAGGTACAGGCCAGGGCATGGTGGCACAGCCTTTTAAATCTCAGCACTCGGGAGGCAGATGCAAAATCTCTGTGAGTTTGAGGCCAGCCTGGTCTACATAGTGAGTTTCAAGTCAGCTGGGGCTACAAGGAGACCCTGTCTCAAAATAAAAACAAAAACAAAACAAAAATAAGGTGTAACCCAAAATTGGGGGGGAGTGTGGGAAATGGAGGAGAGGATGTATCTGGGAGAAGTTAAGGATGAATATGATTAAAATGCATTGTATGCATGTATAGAATTCTAAAACAATTAATAAAAATGTATTAAAAATGGTGTGGAAAACATTTGAGGAAGACATCTGATATCAACCTCTGGCCTACACACACACACACACACACACACACACACACACACACATACACACAAAGCAGTGAGACAGTTGACACGTGTTTTATAAAAATAGTAGGCTCTTTTCTCCCCCCGTTTATTAATCTTGAGGATGTTTTTCATAAACATATTGTTGATGATTTCCCCTTGTTTTTTTTTTCACACTTTCCTTGTAGTTTCATTGGTGTATAAGTTTAGTATCTTCTATGTGCTCATTTTATGAACATTTTCTCACCATGATGTATTGTAATTCTATGTCTGTGGGTCTCTTGCTAGAGGATGGGGGCAGGGGGAGTCTATCTCACTCCCCAGAACAGTGCTTAGTGTAACACATAGAGTGCATAGAGTGGAAAATCTGTGTATGTTAAATAGGACTATATTCTACCTCCAGAGTACTACCATCCCATGACCAGTATTCTCCATGGAGTCCTTATGATGGGAATGCTGCATTCAATAGCAAATTTCTGTGCCCTTTTCCCTCTAAGCTGCAGAGCAGCAGCCTGATGAGTTCAGTGTGATCAGTCTGACTGCTTGTTGATAATGAGTGGTGACAAGCACCGTCATAGAAAGGCTGTTTAGTTCCAAGGTCATATCTTTCCCTTGGTTAAACTTAAGTGGATTTTGCATTTCAGGGTGTTGGCTTATGAAACCTGGTAGCTTGTGTTTGTTATTTACATTCTGGAGCATTTATCATTGCCTGACCTCTGCCACTCCTGCCTTCCATTTTGATCAAATGAGATTTATGCTTGGCAAGCCCTGGATTGATGCTTAACATATCTAATGTGCAGGGAAGTTGATTGGACAGTCTTTGACTGGGTCTTCCTTTTTCTTTTTCTTGGTGCAAAATTGTAGTTTCTAGCTCGTCTCAGAAACTTCATTATACCTTTTCACCTTAAAAGTTTAATCATTCTCATGGAAAGAGGTTTAAATTGTGCAGGTTATTACTAGTGTTTTGTTTGCTGCACTAATCAGTCTTTCCTATCCTACTGAGACAAAAGCTTTCTTCTTCTTTTCTTTACTTGGCCCTTTCAGTGTTTACAAAACATTTGGAGACAAAAACAGAAAGTGACACAGTGTATACACATACTGAGCATCATGCTACATCATAAATATACGTAGCTTTTATGTTATGTGCCAGCAAAAAATAAACATCAAAAAGTTTGTTACCAAAAATGCATTGAGTGGAAGAATCTATAAAATTTGATATTTTGTAATGATGATGTTAGAAAGAAAAGTTTAAAAGCTTTGCTTTTGTTCTCAATAGTTTCAGTTGTCTCCTTTCCATTTCTTCTTTTGTTTTGGTGTTGTTTCTTCTTCCCTCCCTCTCTCCCTCCCTTAGTTCCTTCTTTCCTTCCTGCTTTTTGTTTTTATTTTGTTGCTTCTTTTTTTGGGGGGGAGGGTCTTTTTGAGACAGGGTCTTCCTGTAGCCCCAGCTGGCCTTGAACTCGCTATGTAGACCAGACTGGCCTCGAACTCAAAGAGATCTACCTGCCTCTGCCTCCAGAGTTCTGGGCCTAAAGGTGGGTGCCACCACACCCAGCTTTTTTTTGTTGTTGCTGTTTTTGAGACAGGATCTCAATATGCTGACCTGGAACTCACTATGTAAATCAGGCTAAACTTCCAAATCAAAGTGATCTGCCTGGCTGTGCCTCCAGAGAGCTGGGGTTAAAGGTGTGCACCTCTATGCCCACTGTTTCTGCACATTTTAATTCCTCATGTGTGTGGTATAAGGCCTATAACAAGACCCAATATTCAGAGTGGGGAGACAACGGGGAGAGCCTCCAAGGACCATCAACCTTCAGTCCTTTCTCTTCTTTACTCTTGTGGGTGAGGTCCCTAGCCAAACTGTCTAAGACCCCATCCTTGTTGCACCCAGAGCAAAGGGATCTGTAGAACTTAGATAATAAATGGATGTTGTTGTGAGACTCTCTTTTTGGGGGGCAATTTGTTATGCAGGAGTAGAAGCCTAAGCAAGTGTTAAATGGATATTTGTGTCTCTTTAGCTTCCCCTCTGAAAAATACAGGAGTCTTTAAAAATATTTTAGTTTTTAATAAATTAATATTGCTTTGTGTGTGTGTGTGTTGTGTGTGTGTGTGTGTGTCTGTGTCTGTGTCTGTGTATATGTCTGCACGGAGGACAACAAAGGAAGTGGGTTCTCTCCTTCTACTGTGGGATCACAGTGCTTTTACCTGCTGAAAGTTGTTGCAAGCCCCAAACCTTTTATTTAATACCAATAGAAAGAAATAGTCCATCAGATTTATATTTCTATTCCATGGAAGGAATCCGTGGCTTTACATACAAGGAGGAATGAGTTTTCTTTGTGTCCAGAACACAGCTTGACATGTGGATTGATCTTGCTCTACATGGCGAGCCAGCATTTCCCAGTGAATCGCTGTTTAAATACCACGGCCACTTCTTTAGTCACTGGGGACTTCAAACGATTTTCCCTGATTACAGCCTCTGCTTCAAATACCTTTTCTGTTTTAAAAATGAGAAATGATGAAGGCCAGGTAAATGAGCATTACGTGGGTACTTTGTGTATGATGGCTATTTGTAAATCTGTAAAACCTTTGGAGAACTGAATTGTCAAGAGTGGCAGACAAGTGAAAGTTACGTGGGCACGAACAGAGGTTAGCGTAGCAACAGGACTGTTATAGGCACTTGGTGTGAATATTATATATAATTTGGAATAAA
Organism: Nannospalax galili; assembly: GCF_000622305.1. Classification (NCBI taxonomy): domain Eukaryota; kingdom Metazoa; phylum Chordata; class Mammalia; order Rodentia; family Spalacidae; genus Nannospalax; species Nannospalax galili. The sequence goes on along the minus strand of NW_008334880.1, from coordinate 215,151 downwards.
ATCTAAGGGAGTTGTATAAAATACTAGAACCATTGCTTTTAATTATGGATACTATGAAATGGCAGAGCAAGCCAAGAAAGGGAAGGAAAGCCTGGTAGGTATGTTCTCATGGACTTTTCTTGTAGTCCCCGATTCGCTCCTGAGTGAAAAGTGGAGAGAGATACAAGTGATCTCAGCTGGACAAATGCAAAAGTTCTGGGAATCAGGTGGCATGTGGGAGGGCAGCTCTTCCCTCCTCCAAGAATTGTCCCTTCTTTATTCAGGCAGATAAAAATGGCCCTTGGGGACCCCCCATATTCATGTACAATAGTGATGGCCAGGTTCCATTTATTCACCCCAATGGATCCTTCAGGACACTCCATGGAACCCTGATGCCTTCCCTGCTTTTGTGACTTCCCCTTCCTCCTCTCACAGGTAGAGCACTGAGGCTGGAGGCCTGCTTCTTTTGGTGTTTTTATTTCACCAGGAAACAAAGGAAAGCCCCCTCCAGGGCCCCGAATTCTCCCATTCCTGCTTAAAATTCTATTCATTAAAGATTAATTCAAACTAATAAGCACATAACTCAGATGGGCTAAAGCCAGCTACCAGTAATGACTCTCACCCCTTAACAATAATTACGTGTTGCATAGCTTAGGGTGAACCAGTGGCTAACTCCATGTGAGTTATCTCATTTATTCTGCATAGAAACCCTGCAGGAATGTACAGTGTGCAGTCCTTTGTTCCGTGTTACATAATGATGATGAGGGCAGATCCAGGTTGAAATCCACCTAAGTCTACTCTGGGACTCAGGCCCTCACCTGCACTGAGCTCCTTTCCTGGATCTTTGAATAATGATCGCTTTCTTCCTAATACAGAATGCTCTTTAGTAAGTTTGTGGATATGAAATTTGATATGGCACATGATAAATGTTTATTAAGTATTTAAATACCATTTAAGTAATATTTTGCAAATATTCTTGAAGTAAAGGCCAATGAAAAGCAACTAATTTTTGTAATTACCCCTTTCTGTCTCTCACAGTATTGGCTGGATCCTGCAAAAACTCTTGCTGAGCACAAAGAACTAATCAACAGTAGGTATTCAATTTTAATTTTGTGAGGGGGTGACTTGCAAGTGGCAAAATGCCCATGATTATTAGTTAAAGGAGCTTTAGGGGCTGGAGAGATGACACAGTGGTTAAGGGTACTTACTGCTCTTGCAGGGAACTGGGTTTGGTTCTCAGCACCCACATGGCAGCTAACAACCATCTGAAACTCTAGTTCTGGGAGATTCAACGCCCTTTTGTGGCCTCTGCTTGCATTGCATGCATGGGTGCACTTAGATGTAGGCAAAGCACTCATACACATAAAAATAAAAATAAATAAATTAAGAAAGGAGCTTTCATGCTGGAGAGGAAGCAGCACGGGGGCGGCATTGTGCACACTGTCAGGTGTTCTCCAGACACATCATGTTCAGGCCCATCTGATAGTCAGTGGATCTTAACACTGTATTGAATTTGGCCTGGGGATCCATCTTCTTCTGATTTTATGCATGACTTTTCTATATGCATGTCCTTAAACCTTGACCTTAAAAAGAAAAAGCAGAAAGGCACTGACTAGAGAGCGAGATAGAGAAAAATGGTCTGCTGGCTTTTAAAATGTTTGTTTCTGGGTTAAGGAGTGTATTGTTATTCATGCCACAGGGTACCCTGTATGTGACCTGAAAAGTTACTCAGACTTCTGAGAGAGGTCTTTCATTGTCAGGGGCTAGCTTTTGGTATCATCAATATGGATTTATTAGGAGACTTGGTGTAATTAAGTACAAATTCTTTAATCCTAAAATTCACATTCAAGGTTTTATGTATAAACACATGCACAAACTTAAGGATACAAAGGAATAGTCCTTTAAAATAATTTAATTGTGGTATGTACATAAAATTTTAAAATTTTAAAGATTTTCTATGTAATACACTAAGTAATTAACATTGTTGTAACCACCATCCACCTCCACGACTTTTTCATTGCATATTGAAACTGTACCCATTAAACCATTTTGTTCAACTGTGTGCCTTTCTGCTAACTAGAGCCTAGTGGGCTCTTCTGGCCTTTACAGTGCCATCTGCAGCACATGTGGGTTGGCTCTTTCTCTGTGATGATACTGGTGTGTGAATCTTCATGGATCCAAGGGCAGGAATGTAGCCATGCCTCAGGAAAAAACGGGACAACAGGAGTTGCAGGATTCTTAAGCAAGTACCATTTCTCTGACATCTGCATCGTTTTGATTCTCTCTGCTTTTCTGCCTCTGTACTGGGAGCAACTGAAGTTTAACAATCACAGCTCTGATCCATTTGAACAAATTTATAGAAAATTAGAAGAATTTCAAGAATGATTATTTTAAAATAAACTTGTAGGTTTCTTCTGTAAGAAAAAAACTGAGATAATTAAAGAATGTCAATTTGTTTGCTGGGACAGGCTGCTTCATGCCTATAACCCCAGCACATAAGAGGCTGAGGCAGGAGGACTGCCACAAGTTTGAGGCCAGCATGGGCTATATAGTGAGTTCCATTCCAGACTAGGCTGGAGAATAAGACTCTATCTCAAAAAAGAAAACAAACAGAAAATTATTTTAAGATTAACTATTGGGGCTAGAGAGACGGATCAATGGTTAAGAGCACTGGCTGCTCTTGCAGAGAACCAGGATTCGGTTCCCAACATTTACTTGGTGGCTAACAACCATCTGTAATTCCAGTTCCAGGGGATCTGATGCTGCCTTCTGACCTCTTTAGGCATTGTTTGTACATGATACACTTACAAGGATACAAAACACTCATTTGCATTTAAAAGAAAATCTGAGTTATTAAAATATTTCTGAGCACATTTAAAGTCTCTATTTAACTGCTTAAAACATGTTATTTAAACAACAGTGTAAGAGGCAGTAAGTTTTTGTTCTCAGAATGCAATTCTGATAAATGCTTAGTATAGTAAGTATAAAGCCCTGTCATAACTGAAGAAACCTGTCATGGAAGACTTTGACAATTAAAAATAGCACAATCAGGATGAACATCCATAAAAAGGGGTTGTTTCCTTATACCAAAATTTTTTAAAATTTGTCTTCACAAAAGATAAATTGAGGAAGTGCCAGTGTCTGGTTCCTATCAGTTCTTGTTAAAGCAAAGTCGCACGAGCTTCACTTTAAGGGTTTCTTAATGTCAATCATGTCAGATGGATGGATTTAGGATCTTACTGAGTTAGCAGTTTGCTTCATCAACTCTTTGTAGCTAGTCTTAGAACAAGACTCCAGAAAATGACTGACTAGAAATATTCTTGTTCCAAAATATCCCAAATATGCATTTCTATAGCCTGTGATTGCTGTACCAGCTGTAGATAGAATATTTGTTCAGCCCAAAGATGTTATAGTCTGCTTTCCCAAGAGGTAGGTGGAAGTATGCCCAAATAGCACCAGACACCAGGCATTGGCAAACATGGTTCTCATCCTCATGGTCCCAGGCAAGTTGCTTAACTCTCAGGAGCATCACCTGCCTTTGCTGGTTACCATGCTGTGGTTGAGTATGAAAAGTTCGTGAAGCACTTTTGTACATTACCAAAGGCAACACAAAGTGGAACAAGCCGCTCTGTATGTAAGTGGAAAATGAAGGGCTCATTTGGGCCAAAGTCCTTAAAAAAAAAAATTCTCATTGTGTGTTTTTCAAGTTTCTACTTAGCTTTTCATGACTTGGTGAATAAGGGGTCATCTGTCGTGTTCCACAGGATAAGAGCAGCTCTGGGCTCTATAGGTCTCTTCCCTTTATGCACTTCTCTGCGACATGTGTGCACCTCCTTGCCTCCCTCACCCTCCAGGTGTCAAGCCCAATCACCTACGGGCACAGGCAGGCCCATCTGCTCAGGAGCAGAGCTTGATTGACAATGACTGTCAGTCATCAGTGGCCTTCCTAGTTGTTCTAAATAATTAATGCTCTTGCCTCTCTGGCGTCTGTGTTCAGGAGTAGTGGTGTGTTTGTCAGCAATATAAACAGTAGTTGAATAAACATTAAACCAAATATGTGGAGTGGTAATAAGAAATTAGAGCAAGATTTTCAAAATTTAATTTTTAAAAAAAACACTAGCGGGGCTGGAGAGATGGCTCAGCAGTTAAGAGCACTGACTGTTCTTGTAGAGGACCTGGGTTTGATTCCCAGCACCCACATGGCAGCTATGAACCACCTTTAACTCCAGTTCCAGGGGAATCCGATGCCCTCTTCTGACCTCCGTGGCATTGCATGACATGGGTACACTCACCTTCATGCAGGCAATATACTCATACACATAAAATAAAAATAATAAATAAAATATTAAAACAAAACAAACCACTAGCATAAGAAGTACCTCACTCAGGAAGGTATAGATGAAGGGAGAGATGGGCCTGTTCCTGATCATCCCTCTGTATATAGGGAATAGGACTTTGAGGGATTACAAACATAAGTGTGTGTATGTGACAATAATCAACCACATGGTTTGTATGTTGTAAATTAATTACTTGTTCTAATTTGTTGGTTTTCCCCAGCTTTTAATTGGTGGTTTCATTTGTTTAACTAAAAATGAAAATAGACTAGTTTTTTTTCCGTATAAGCTACGCAGTTTCAACTACTTTCACTGAGGAACATGTTTCACATTTTCTGGTTGTTGGGGAGAGCTTTTGTTGAAATAATAAATAGCAACAGCAAGAAACAATCTGAATGCCAAGTGAAAAATCCTTTTAAAACAAAGGACACAGCATTTGGGAGGTAGAGGCAAAGGATCAAGAGTTCAAAGTTATTCTCTGTTATATCGCTGGTTTGAGACGCTGTCTCAAAACCAAAAACAAAGCCTGTTAGATCTGTTAAGAATTATTGTCATCTTAGAAATTCACAGTTTTGAAAACAGTGCAGACTACCTCATACCCTCTGAATAAGAAATATTTCTAGGAAAAATATAACATGGTTGGTGCCCAAGGGATGCTGTACTCCTGGACAATGTATTTGATTATTTTATATTTTCCCATGTATGTACAGTTCCAGGCTTGTTTTCTGAATTTAAAAATTTTGTTATTGTTATCTGTAGACTTAGACCTTCTGTGTGTAGTAAATGAAGAAATATCTTCTTACATATGTGAGAATATATTTTTAGATTTAGACTAGTTTAAGAATGAAATAGGAGCCAGGCGTGGTGGTGTACACCTTTAATCCCAGCACTAGGGAGGCAGAGGCAGGTGGATCTCTGAGTTTGAGTTTGAGGCCAGCCTGGTCTCAATAGCAAGGCTATGGCGAGACCCTATCTCAGACAGACCAAAAAAAAAAAAAAAAAAAAAAAAAGAATGAAATAAGGAGCTGGAGAGATGACTTGGTGGTTAAGAGCACTGGCTGCTCTTGCAGAGGACCTGGAGTCAGTTCCCAGCACCCACATGGCAGCTAACAGCTGTCTGTAACTCCAATTCTAGGGGATCCAATGCTCTCTTCTGACCTCTGTGGGCATTGTGTAACACAGGTGCACTTATATACATGCAGGCAATACACTCATACACATAAAATTAAAAAAATAATAAAATATATTTTAAAAAAGAATGAAATAAATACTGTGCACTACTTCCTCTTGCCAGAGTTTGGCTCTTTTTATAATTTCTTGTATGTTTTTCCAGGAGCAAACAACATATGTTAGCTTTTCTTTTCCCTAAGAGGGATCATGTTTGCACTCAGGACTAGACGGTGACCTTTTCCACAGCAGCACGTACACACCTCCTTCTGTTTGAAAATGCCTAGGCTCACCCATTGTCCTTGGTTGCCACTGACTCAAATGGTCCGTGTGTTGTTGCTGAGCACTGTTTTCAGCTTTTGGCAGAGAAGTTTAGAAAAACTTTATTCTTGATAGTTGAAGTGGATGATTTTTAAAAGATCATTTATATGTCAATATGCTTTCTTGATTTTGAAAAGAACCTCTCCTTCCTCCTTCCCTAAATAATGAATAATTGAAAAATACACATCAATAAAAATGGTATATAGAAAAACCACATGTAAAAACTAGTAACATTGTGGTATATTTGGCCTTCTGTGTTTATTTTTGTGTATACCCCACCTTGCATGCACATGTAAGCACACAGAATCGAGTTCCTATTTTCAACAGTCTTAAACCATATCTTTTCCATTTTGTTCTCTTATGTCTTCAGATATTCTCTGTGAATGTACTGTGTATGTGTGTGTGTGTGTGTGTGTGTGTGTGTGTGTGTTGTATATACAAGTGTATGTGGGGATATGTGTACTCACATGCAGAGGCTAGAAGAGGACGTCAGATGTCCTGTTCTATCATCCTCTGCCTTTTTCCCTTGAGACAGAGTCCCTTGATGACCCTGGAGATAAACTGGCAGCTAGCAGGCCCTGGAAGCCTTCCTCCTTACCCCTCAGCACTGGGGTTACAAGCACGTGCGCTGCAATGCCGAGCTTTTTACATTACTACTAGGGATTTTAACTCAGACTCTCATGTTTGCATATCAAGTGCTTTTACCCACTGAGCCATGCCCTCAAGCCCCTAAAGCTTCTCTGCCTCCTGACCCCAGGTAAAGAACCTTTCATTTTCAGCAGTTAACAATCAAAATTATTAAAAGTTTTAAAAAAATGTGTAAATTATGTCAGTGGGTACACGGTATATCTAAAGGTAAATTGTGATACTAATATTATTTAATATGACAGTGTAAAGATTAAAATGCAATTTGTATGTAAATGAACTTGTCAACACTTTGAAATAGATGGCCTTCATATTTATTGGAATCTCCATGGTATGTGAATGTAATTCTTAGTAGTTACATAATATCACAATACAACTCTGACTATAATATGAAATTTGATTAATTTTTACTTTTTATTTTAGCTGGACCTCCATATACTTTGTATTTTGGTATTAAATTCTATGCTGAAGATCCATGTAAGCTAAAAGAAGAAATAACCAGGTACAGTGTTGACTTTGTTTATGAATAAATATACTGTATATGAAAGGCTTTATTGAAAGTGAATTAAAAGTTGGGGTTGAACATTTACATGTTTGTTTATATGCATCTTGTAATTCATCTGCTGTGAGGATTAAATTTCAGCATTGAATGAGGCAGATCAGTGTCTGATGATAGATGTGCTTGAAAAATGGCAGGAACCTGGGTGACGTGCTGATAGATTTTGCATCTGCTGAGATGGGATATTCTCTGCCATTATTAAGCATGGATTCGGCCATTGTGTTTGTCTAAGACAGCCTTTTGAACTCTAAAGGGAGGGAATTTGAGTGCTAGTTTTACATATGTGAATATATATTTGAAAAGCCAGTTATTTCGTCCATTGTGTTTGTCTAAGACAGCCTTTTGAACTCTAAAGGGAGGGAATTTGGGTGCTAGTTTTACATATGTGAATATATATTTGAAAAGCCAGTTATTTCCCTTTAATTAGTTGTAGCTAAATTATCAGTTGTTCAGATATTTCACTTATCTCTACAGAAAATGAAAAGAAAGCTTCTTTAATATTAAGACAGAAGAACAAAAGATAGTATTTTAACATATTATTTCATTGGTATCACCAAATATATTTCAGTCAAGGCAGGCTTTCTCATTGGTATTGATTAGAGCATCAAATCAGTCTATACCAACATTTGAAAGTGCCTTATAAGGAGAATATAACAGTGTTGTGTTTAAGTTATTTAATCAGGTAACTGGTTGAAAAAACAAAAGCACTTGCCCTGTTAAGTGGTCAGTTTTCCAGTGAACCTTTATCATGTACTCAAGTAAAGCTTAATATATTATTTTAAAACTTGGAAATCATGTCTTCAATAACGAAGGCAGCCTGTATATGTGTGTTTTATTCCATACTGGGGTGTGTGTGTGTGTGTGTGTGTGTGTGTGTACATGTGTATATGGGGTGTGTATGTGCATGTGGAGGCCAGAAGTCAGATGTCCTCTCCAATTGCTCTCCTTAATTTTTGACAGAGTTTCTTAGTGAACACAGAGCTTACTTGGCTTGCCTGGCTGGCCAGCCAGCTCCAGGGAAATGCCTGTCTCTACCTCCCAGCTCTGTGCTTATAGGCACACAATGTTATGCCTGGCTTTTGATGCAGATGCTGGGGATTTGAACTCAGCTCCTTGTGCTTGTGCAGTAAGCACTTTAGTGACCGAGTCATCTTCCCAGCCCCCTGTTGCATCCTTTTTATTTTTCTTCTCAGACTTTGTTTTGCCTTTATTTTGTTCTGCACATGGAAGGATAGGAAGAGGCTAGACTCCCTGGGCCTCTCCCATCCCACCCTGACCTGGCACAGTTTCAGGATCCTGCAATGTCTGCTTTCATGCTTGCTCTTCATTCAGTGACTGTGCAGAGCATCAGGCTCCACATGATCAGTAGTGACCATGGAAAGACCTGGCTTGCATCCACCTGAAGAAAATATTTTTACATGTCTAACAGCTATATAATGACATTTTTTTTTTGCTCAAAAAGTAGGTATGGCCGGGCATGGTGGTGCATGCCTTTAATCCCAGCACTCTGGAGGCAGAGGCAGGCAGATTTCTGTGAGTTCAAGGCCAGCCTGGTCTACATAGTGAGTTCCAGGACAGCTGGGGCTACAGGGAGACCCTGTCTCAAAAAGACTAAATAAATAAATAAATAATAAATAAATAAATAAATAAATTTTACTTTAGCTCTTGTAACATTTTATGTAATTTTAATATTAATCTCATCTATTTTACTACCATTTTTGTAATCCGTAGCGTCCCTGTGTGGTCAGCTTGCCTTTAGGTTCTTTACTAGCAGGGTGACCTTCAGTCATGTTCACTTTCTGAAGATAAAGAACCTTTCCTGTCTCAGAGCTGAGGAGAGGGTTGCAGGTCTTTAGACAAGACCTGTGTACACTTGAAAGCTCTGTGCAAATGTAAGGTGATATTATTGCAGTTTGTTCCACATTAATCATTGGTTTGTAATTTCAATGGAAAAATACTATTTCTAATCTTCATCTTCTGTTAGGATTGCTAGAAACTTCCTCTACTATTTTTCCATTATGTCATACCCATTATTTCCCATATTATTCAATATTATATTACTTAAACATTTCCATCCACCCTTCAAATAAGTTTTTTTCTTTTTAAATATTCTTTGACAATTTCATATATGTATAAGATGTGTCTTCATCCATATTAACCCCCTCTCCCTCTCCTTCTGAACCACCTCAGCAAGTCTCTCAGTCTCTCTCCTATCTTCATGCCCTTTTTTTTAAAAAAAAAATAACCCACCAAGTCCAATTTGTGCTGCCTATGGGTGTGGGCCTATCTGCTGGAGGTGGAGCATAGTGGAGCTACCAGAGGCCACAAGCTTAAAGCAAATGAACTCTTCCTCCCCTAACAGCCATCAACAGTCCATAGCTCCTCAGCTAGGGATAGGGGCTCATGAGCCCTAAACATGCTGGAATGTTGACTGGGTTTATCTTATGCAGATCTTGTGCAAATAATCACAGCTGCTGTGAGTTCATGAGTGCATCAGTCCTGTCATGCCCAGAAGACAGTTTCACCTCAGTCTTCCCTGACTGCTGACTTTTACAACCTTTCTGCCCCCTCTTCCCTGAGCTTTCAAAAGGGGAGGGGTTGTGATATATATATGTCCCATTTATGGCTCAGCACTCTAGAGACAGTTATTCTCTGCACTTTGACCAGTTGTGAGTATCTACATTAACTGCTGTTCACTGAACAAAGAATCTTCTCTGGTGAGAACTGGGGCCTGCACTAATCTGTGGGTATAGAGAGACATATTTAGAGGGCAGTTTGGTATTATATTCATTTAGCAAAATAATAGTAATAAGTTTGCCCCAGGGGCCTGTGTCAGCCATAGCCAAGTAAGTTTTATCCAGACTGCTTAGGCTCCCCTGCACACTGTGCCCTGCTCTTTTGAGCTGAGGGATATGAGCCTGCTGTTCATTAGCCCCTGTGTAGGTAGGTACTCTTCTCCTAGAGTCTTGCAGTGAGGAGCTGAACATCTACCCATCCCTGTTCTTTTAGTGTCCACACCCAGGTCTCAAGCATCTGAACACATGTCAGACTTAAGCTGTGAGCATCTGTGATATATTTGGTCTCAAAGGTCTCACAAGGGTCCTTGTACCAGCACCCTGGAAGAACAGTATGCCTTTTTTCTTTTTTTCTTTTTCTTTTTTTTTTTGTACTTATTTATTTTTTGAAAATCCTAATGAGTTTATTTGGCTTGCTAATAGAGCATTGGGTGGGGTTTATAAGAATTTGCCAGGATCCACAAATAAGGGAGAACATACATCTTTTGTTTTTCTGAGTCTGTGTTACTTCATTTAGTATAACAGTTTCTAGATTCATCCATTTACCTGAAAATTTCATGATTTTGTTTTTCTTTACCACTGAGTAGGACTCCATTGTGTAAATGTATCACATTTTCGTTAACTGCTTATCAGTTGAGGGACACTTAGGTTGTGTCCATCTCTTAGCCATTGTGAAAAGAGCAACAACAAGCATAGATGTACAAGTGTCTCTGCAATAGGATGAATCCTTTGGGTATGTGCCAAGGAGTGGTATAACTGGGTCATATGATACGTTCATTTTTGGTTTTCTTAGAGTTTGCCATACTGCTTTCCATAATGGTTACACGAGTTTGCAATCCCACCAGCAGTGAATGAGTGTTCCCCTTTCTCCACATCCTTGCCAGCATTTGGTATCATTTGTTCTCCTGATCTTAGGCGGTACGATTGGGGTAAGGTGAACACTTTTTAACAGAGCATAGGGTAGGGGTTTATTTGCTGGAGAGTGGGCACCCCACATTTATGGCTGTTCTGTAAAGTCCACACTCAAATACAGATCCTGTGACCTCCTGACAGCTGCACAAAATAGTGGGAGAGGTGCCTCTTGGTGTTCTTGGCTCAGATATTTTTTGCCCGCCCCCCCACATGCAGCTAACGTCAACTGATTGAGTGGGAGGGGTAACTGACTCCCTCCTTCTTGATGGACATGGGAAGGAGGTATGACTATAGCTTGCCGCACGTTTCCAGTTAACATTCCACCCCTTCCTCCAGCTCTTACATTCTTTCCTCCAACCTCTTCTGCAAAAGTCCCTGAGCCTTGGAGGGGGTGGTAGGTGTGGGATGATCTTCCTCTCATTGCGGCAAGACACTGAACTTTTGGGTCTCTGTATCATGTGTTTTCCATGGGCTGTTGGCCAGTTTCAGTGGGATTCCATCTACTATAAAAACATACACAGCAAGAAGCAAGAACATCTAAACAGTGCCTGCTATATAACTTAACCTATGGGTGTAAACACAAATGCCTGGTTGGTACTTTAGCAGGTACATCATTTCCATTTATCAAAGCAACTGCAGTGACTTCCCTCTGGGGCCTATATTCTCCCCTGCCACAGGGGTTTGGCCAGGTCTGCAGTACCAAATGTGTGTTCCACCCCTAGGAGTGGGCATTAAAGCCAATCGAAAATTTGCTGGTTGTACATACACTAGATGCTCTGCTACTGCACCAGCAGGAGCATCTTGTTTGGTGTGTTCATTGTGCAACACTCGGGGTCCGTTGTTAAGGAGAATTATAGGGGATTATTCTTCCCCAGTCACCTGTATGTTGTCTTTTGGCACCATGAAAGCTACCCATTCAGTGGCAGGGAGTTTCCAGCTTAGTCCAAGTTGGCTTTCTCCCTCTCCTGTACTCACATCATGTAGTGTCTTTAGGAACAGGGTTTTCCATCCACTTCTGGTGTACAACCAATGTTGTTGGCAGTGGCCTTTATTGTTTTGGGGACCTCTAGTGTCCCTCAGGCCAACAGCTTATAGGGGGCAATCCACCTCTGGCATTGGGATTTTCATTTAACAACCAAATTGCTTGTGGAAGGGCTTTCTTCCAACCCCATTGTGCTGCTTAAGGCTTTTTTTAAATTTTATTTATTTTTTTATTTTATGTGTAATGCGTGTATTGCCTGCATGTAGGTAAGTGCGCCTGTGTCGTACAATGCCCGCAGAGGATGTTAGAAGAGGCTGTTGGATCCCCTGGGACTGGAGTTACAGATGTGGTTAGCTGTGATGTGGGTGCTGGGATTCGAACCCAGGTCTTCTGCAAAAACAACCAGTGTTCTTAACCACTGAGCCATCTCTCCAGCACCCCCTTTTTTAAAACTGTGTGAGGACTATACAAATAACTATGGGAATAAAGGGGGGAAATGGAAAAATGTTCTCCAGATACACAGTAAAAAAAAAAAAATCCTTTTGCCTCTTTAAAGCAAGGCTTCTCTGCTCATTCTTGATAATTATTAAATTATTAATGTTCCTCAGGAATGTGAACAACCTTGGTTTTATTTCAACTCCTTCAGTAGACATCAGAGAAATGGAGAGCTATGATTTTACTCAAAATCCCATAAAAATAGACAAAATGAGTTAAAGTTAATTAAAAATAGCTCCTAAGACACTACTAGCATATAAAATGACCTTTATCATAAATCTGTCATAGGAATATAATTGTATATCAAAATAATCATATTTTTCAACCAAAAAGTATTTGCTTGCCTTCTTCGATTTTGGCTGGATTTTAAATGCAGTGAATTAAATAGCACTGATATCTTCAGAGGACTGACTGTTTCAGGGAGTGAGAACATACACCCTTCATTCTTTTGTTTTTGGATTTCTCATGGACAACAGAGAGTATCACATCTCCTCTCTCCACTGCCCTCCATCTTTCTGTTCACCTGTAGTCCCATCTATCAAACTAGCGATTTATTCAGCAGCTATGATATGCTGAGCCTTAGATACCTGGTACACAGTCTCTGCCTGTCTTTCTGAATTCAGTTCTTAGTTTTTACACACCCTTTGAACAGCCTTTTTCTTTGTTTTCAAAGCAGGTGCCTGTAGGATTAGGTCCCTCTGTTTCTGTATTTGGTAAGGGATTTGACAATGTAGTCAGGTATCAGAAAACTACATTTCAAGAAAAGAAATTCGAAGGTCTTAGCAGAGAAGGAGCCTGTAGCAAACACATATTTCCAGCAAGCAGAAGTCATTCTAGTGAGTGTATTTAGTTTATAAGCTTTTGTGCTTAATTTCAATACCACTTTTTTTCTGTTTTTCTCTTCTCCAAGAGGTGCACAGATGGTCGCTGTAAGCTTAGCTATATCACTGAACATTCAGGAATGACCAGTAGTTAAGTAATCTTGGAAGAATCGATGCAGACTAAGGAGTTGGGTGGTCCCTGGTCTATGGAAGAGATTTGACCCGACAAGTAAGCTTGTATCTTACATGCTACCTTAGGAGCTTGAACTTTATCTTGAAGGAAAGGAAAGTCTCAAAAGATGTTTTTGTCAAAAAATAATATGATCTTCTTTACTTCTGAAAGGTCTTCTTTACCTTTGGGAAGATTGGAAGGAAACTAAGTGTGGATGATGGGAAAAAAGCAACTGATAGGGGCTAGAGAGATGGCTCAGTGATTAAGAGCACTGGCCAGCAGAGGATCTAGGTTCAGTTCCCAGCACCCCAAGGCAGCTAACAACCATCTGTAGCTCTTGTTCCAGGAGATCGGTGCCCTCTTCTGGCCTCCATGAGCATTGCATGGCACAGGTGCACTTAAATTACATGAAGGCAAAACACTATATATCTATATCTTTATCTATCTCTATCTATCTATCTATCTATCTATCTGTCTGTCTGTCTGTCTGTCTGTCTGTCTGTCTATCTATCCATACATAAACAAACAAACAAACAAAATACAAGGGATAGGGGTCTGAATTAGGGGTGAGAAGAAGTGCATTACTGCCAGATTGTCACATATTTGATGGTTGAATGTGGGTGCCAGAAATGGTTATACAGTATTCCTTGATTTCTCTCACTTCTGAGAATACTGGCCAGCTGCTGAAATGGGCAGGGAGGAGGAGTTTTTTTCCCCCCAAGCCTGTGGTTGTGCTTCAAGTTGATGTCAGTCTTCTGGGAATAATCGGCGTGGCATCTAACACTTGGATTTCCTTACTAAGACCTTTAATTGTAAGCAGTTGGAGAAAAAATATTTGCCACAGCTGATTTCTAGAATTCATTCATTTTTCTTTTCTTTGCCCATTCCAATGACATCAAGTGTCACCTTGCAAAGGAAGGGAAATCACAGGACAGCCTGAAGGATGTAAGTGTGTGGGAGCATGCTTGTGAGCGTGGTTGGATGTGGTGCTGATGGTTTGTTACATTAACTCATTAGCGGCTGCCCTTTTTCATCCATTGGCAGAAAGACTGAATAAGAGAAAGCAAAAATCTAATCAGAGTTGCATGACCTCGTGTGTGTGTGTGTGTGTGTGTGTGTGTATGTGTGTGTGTGTGTGTGTGTGTGTGTGTGTAGGCTAGATGTCAACCTTGGATGTCATTCCTCACATTCCTCAGACACTGTCCACCTTAGTTTTTGAGAAAGGGTCTCTCATTGGCCTGGAGTTTGTCCATTAAGCTAGGCAGGCTGGCCAGAGAATGGCATGGATTTGCCTTTCTCTGCCTCCTGAAACTGGGATTATGAGCACAGCACCATGCCCAGGCTTTTCATGTGGGCTCTCAGGATCAAACTCAGGTCCTCGGGCTTGTATGGCAAGCACTTTACCAACTGAGTTATTCCTCCAACCCATGTATAACCTCTTGATTGAGAGTTCTAGGGTCCAATTGCTTGGATTGTAGTTCTGGCTCTGTTACTAACAAGCTTTGAGCGCCTGGACAAATTAGCAGAACTGCAGGATGAAAGTAACAGTGCTGCCCTCATTTTTCTAGGTCATTTCATGCAAAACACATAGAGTTAGTTATAATACTTACAATATTTAAAAAAGCTTTTGGAGGAATAATCATAAAAGGTTTTCTTTTGGCAACATAGAATAAGCAAAGATTAAATGATCAACATCTTAATAAGTGGGAGGATGGATGGAAAAACACTAACGATGTTTCTGGGTGGTGTGCATAATTTTGGGCCTTGTAGATGACATGTGTCATAGACAGGGCCCTTGTGATTCCTTCCTCCTGGGAAGGGCCTTCCATGGAAGTACTGGCGCAGCAGATGGCATCTGCATTTTTATTCCACCTTCTCATGGACTCCATGAGGCAAACATTGCCCTTTCCCAGTCCTGTGAGGAGATTGGCTTTTAGGGAAGCTAAGTAGCCAAAGACTATAGACATAGTGAACAGCAGAGCCACATGCAAGCCTGGTAGTCCTCCTTGAGAGTTTAACAACCCAGTGTGGCCTCTGTAAAGTGCATTTGGTTGATCTGGTCCCTGTTCGTTCAGTAGACCCCTCACAGAAGGGTGGAGAGTGCATTATTTTCAGTAAAGGTGATTAGGTTTCCTCTTGATGATCAGGGCCTGGAACTTCAGGCCTGAGCAGTATTAGAGATTGTTAATCTCCTTTTTCCATTTCTCTTTTAGATATCAGTTTTTCTTGCAGGTGAAGCAAGATGTCCTTCAGGGCCGACTGCCCTGCCCTGTCAATATCGCTGCTCAGCTGGGAGCATATGCCATCCAGTGTAGGTTCCGTTTACAAGCATTTGCTTCAGAAATGTTGGGAGAAAATATTTGAATTGTTATTTGTATGTAAGTTTATTTTCTGAAACTCTATTAAATGAGCTTTGAAAAATCAAACAGCCAGAATTTAAATCTTATTGATCAACATCCCTTCAAAAGAGGTAAAAATGGAGTTAGTCAGTGGGCTGTATACAGTTTTAATTTCAGGTTTACCATTGATTCTTTAGTAGAAAGCCTAAAAATCTCTTTTATCTACATCCCACCTGAGTTCAGTGACCCAGTAGCTTACCACCATCCCTTCCAGGCTGCTGTATCTCAGAGATCACATTGCCTCTGGTCAGGTACCAAAACCAAGTCCAGTGTGGCACACATCCAGAGCTATTAATACTTCACTTCTTGGATCAATATGGTGGCCATGTCAGGTGGCGCTGGGATATTTTGTTCTTCTGAAGACTGAAGCTGTGAATATTTCTGCTAATAATTGTTGAGCATCTTTTAAGAATCAAATTTGATATGGGAGAAATGAGACAGTGAGGTCTTTGCCCTTGAAACTCTTGTAGACCAGAAATTGTGCAGAAAAACTCTTCTAGGAAAAATGTCAAATAGGTGAACATGGTTGGGGATTGGAAGGCAGATTAATGTAGGAAGAAGTTCTTAAGAGCTTTCTGGTTTCATTCTGCTTCCTTGGGCAAGTGGTGGTAGGGTGGGCATAGCACTGTAGTGTGTTTCTGTGAGCATTATTTGTAGCATGGATGTTTTGAATCCCAAGCTCAGTCTCTCGGTGTCATTGTCTGAGACAATATGTTTGGATCACCTCCAGGATTTCCAAAATGCATACCGTAAGTTCTAGTAGATGTATTACATAAAATGTGCACATGCATTTTATTTCATCTCTACTGATAAGAATAATTAAAATAAATGATAATTAGACTCTTTAAATTAGACTCGGCAAATATATAGACTTTATATGCTTAATTAAAAATTTTTTTTTGATTTTTTTTAAGACAGGGTCTCTCTGTAGCCCCAGCTGCCTGGAACTCACTATGTAGACCAGGCTGACCTCAAACTCACAGAGATTCATCTGCCTCTGCCTCCCAAGTGCTGGGACTAAAGGTGTGCACCACCACGCCCGGCTTTATTTTATTTTTATTTGATGTGTATGAGTGTTTTGTTGTGTATTTAAGTGCACAACACGAACACAATGCCTGTAGAGGCCAGAAGAGGGCATTGAATTTCCTGGAACTGGAGTTACAGGTGCTTATGAGCCAGCATGTGGATGCTGAGAGTGAAGCCCAGGTCCTCTGCCAGCTCTTAACCACTGAGCCATCACTCTAGTTCCTAGACTTTATCTTTTCTGATTAAAATCCATTTTTACCACACACACACATATACCCTTTGTAGTTGTTTTAATGAAGTTATTTAGTAATTATCTTAGTTACATAAATTTGTTAATAAAGGATTTGAAAAATGTTTAATCATGATGGGAATATTCTTATATTTTTAGAAATAGTTAAAAATGCATATGTATTATAGTTAAGGAAAATTTATATGAATAAAATTGCAATCTCTGTTTTTTGTTTTTTTTTTTTCAGCTGAACTTGGAGACTATGACCCTTATAAGCATACTGCGGGATATGTGTCAGAGTACCGGTTTGTCCCTGACCAGAAGGAAGAACTGGAGGAAGCCATTGAGAGGATTCATAAAACCCTAATGTAGGAATCCCACTTGGTATTACATCAGCTGTCAGTCACCACCAGACACCTTTGACAATCATAAGAAAAGGGTTTTAAATGATAAACTCACTAGTGCCTTGGATACTCTTTTACTTTTTAGGTTTTTTTCCCCACTTCTTTTACAATACTAAAATGCTCATTGAGAACTCCAGTGATTAAAATAGTATACAGGAGAAAGTAAATCTAGTACCAAAGTCATAATTTTAATGACTTCAGATCTCTCCTCTTTATATCATTTCCCATACAAAAATTTTATTTTGTATAGATTTATGTATTAGGATTTTACATCAGTGGAAACATTTTGTAAATAATATTTTTGTAGTTTATTTCAGTCACTAATATCTTTTGAAATTTTATAAAGTATAAACATTACTTTTAACTATATAAACATAACCAAACATGCTTTAATGTAGTTGAGATTCACTCTGTGTTAAGTATGTCAATTCTTCAGAACTAGAAACAAAATCCTACCCAGGCCATAGCAGTGAACCTGACAATCACACTGACACTGATGTGGACCCTCTATGGGCCTTATGCTAGCCCTCCATGCACCTCTGAGATGTGTTCCTGGAGTTGGATTTTTCAGTTAATAGCCTAGACCACTGAAGTCATAATTTAATTTTAGTTATATGGGTTAAATCCTCTATACTGATTAACTTGCTTTTTTTGCTTCTTGTGTAACATTCCCCTTTGAATATATTTGGTTTCAGATGTTACAATTAAGAAGCAACAACAACAACAATAAAAAAACACACAGAATTAATCTGCTCAGCAAAAATGTTTGCTGAATGGATCTATGCCTGTGAGTAGAGGCTGAAGTCAATTGCTGAATGGTAATCAGAGAAGGTGGCTCTCCATCTTCTGTTAGCATGTGCTCTCTAGCCTGAATATAGAATCCTTCATTTTAAGGTTTTGCTGAAGTGGATGCTAACAGGAGAGTGCTTGTTATAACATTATAAAGGGCAGCGCGGCGGTGTCACGGTCTGAGAATACTAATTCTGCTAGGACTTTAAAGTACAGTTGTATTTTGAAATTATCTTGGAGCTTTGGTTAAAGGCTCATACATGTTTTATGTGCTAGTGTGCACACTTAGGCCAGTTTTTCTTTCTAGGAATAAAGCACGATTGAAGTTTGATAACTTTCTTGTATGATGAATATTCTTCCAGGCTTTTGTCTATATGTTTTATTGTTAATTTTAGTGATTTTCAGTGCACAATGGCTGAAGTGGTAGAATGCAGCAAAGAGGGCTTCTCAATTTCTAGAAATTCATAGCTGCTTTTATCTTTTGTTAGCCACCCTCCACCCCCACTCCACACACTCTCAATTCATCCACAGAGATTCCTGGCAGATGCTCGCCTTCATTAAGAGCAAATGGTGTTTTCTGTGTATCACCACCAGTGAAGGCTTTGGGGGAGATTTCTGTGTTCAATTATGAAAATGACAAGCACTTTTACAATTTGTATATGTTAACTATGTATTTCCAAACCACACCTGTGCTCCAGGAGCTGCTGATGTGACCCCCGCTGGGTGGGGGCCCTTCCCCTCCTTCCCCTTCTCTGTGGCGCCAGCTCCTTTTGCTTCTGATGCAGAGCTGCTGGTGCATGGAGACATTTTGCTCTTTGTGAAGTGGATGCTTTTTAATTTGAGTACTTATATTCTCAATATCCTCTTTGGGAGCTTTTGAAACTGAAAAATTTTAATACATACTGGGAACTGGGGGCTAGACTATAATGAACAGGAATAGATTTGGTAAATGAAATTAACTTAATATAAATATTACCTCAGAGTATACAACTTTGTCTCTATGAAAGCCTTATATTTGCATTCGTGCAAAACATCACCTATTTTTCCAGCCAATGTAATGAAGGTGGTGTACTTCTCCTGTAGAGGAATTGCTGTTAGTAAAATAAGGCTCTTTGTTTTTATGCTGGGTGTAGGGGTCAGGCTCCTTCTGAAGCTGAGCTCAATTACTTGAGGACTGCCAAATCCCTGGAGATGTATGGTGTCGACCTCCATCCTGTCTATGTGAGTCACATTTAATTAACACAAAATATTTTAAGCTATTGACATTTTTCTTTAAAAGTCATATCAACTCCTCAAGGAGAGCTGAGACCCTCTTGTTCAGCAAGCAGATGATGCTTGCTTTATCCATGGTTTTCAAACTCAAAGCAGCTCTTGCATGGATTAAACCCTAATGAGTTTTGCATAAAAGTCTGTGATTATATTTCCATGTGTAGAAAACAATTAACTGAGCTTGAAAATACAATCTGGATAACAGTTCCAAAGGGCTTAGCTAAATGTCAAAACAATTTAAAATTGGTCTATAATTGATCGTATTAGAGAACAGGAAGATTTTCCCAAAAATAGATTTTTAAGACTGAAAACATAAGTAGAGTTCTTTGCCAGGTAAAGCAGGCGTTGGGCAACAGTCCAGGTGTGGTTGGTGAGTCTAGGCTGAACAGTCAAATTCTGTCAATAGGAGGGTTACTGCCCTACTGCTGGTGTCATGGCATGGATAGAAATATTTTTGCCAATTTTTTTCAGTAGCTGATGAAAACTTGCCCACTATTGTCAGCAAACAGTTATATCAGATCTTTATGGAGTGTTCTAGATGTAGGCCCTATCTCCTCAGACATTTCCCTTTAACTACTAGTTGATTATTCTATGGCAGCAAGATTGTCATTGCCTTTGATTTTGCATGAGTGCATTTAGCAACAGTTACATTTGATTATTTGAGAAAATGTGGAAGTACCTTATTCTTTATGGGAGTCAAATTATTAGGAAGGGTATGCATAGAGAGTGACTTTTTGTGCCTTGGAGCTAAGAACTCAACATTTAAGGAACCCTGATAGAACTTAGTATACATAGTGCAAATAACTTCACTCATTTTATAACATATTTTTAGCTCATTAGTGTTTTCTGAGACAAGAAACCATGCCTCTTACTCATTCAGTCAGTCATTCAGGGTGTCACTTTGTAGCCCAGACTGACCTGAACTTCTCTTACCTTTGCCTCCTGAGTACTGGGATTACAGGAATGTACCAACATCTCTGGCTTATCATATCTTTAGTGTTAGAAGCATCCTTGAGTACACATTCAATGTGTCAGTGTAAGTTACACACTGGGGGATCTAGTGGTTTCCTGATGTATTTGATTCCAATCTCATTAGAGAATGAAATGCTTTATAGTATTACTACCCTTTAAGAATAACTCCAAGATCTGATAGCGTAGACTGTAATCCTAGCACTATAACCCTAGGTAGAGGCAGGAGAATCTCAGGTTTGAGGCCAGCCTGGGCTCTACAGTAAGAATGAAGGAAGAAAGGAAGGAAAGAAGGAAGGGAAGAAAAGAGGGGGGAGGGAGGGAGAAAGGGAAGAAAGAAAGATAAATATCTTTAAAATTTCATGAAGTCATTATATTTTCCCTGACTGGCCATGTTAATGTTGGTAAGTTTTCAAGTTTAAAAACAAATATATCCTCTTGGAAAGTTCTAGTCGTATGCAAAATGCTTCTGCTTCTGTAATGTTTATCTTAATTCATAATCAAGTTTTGCTTGTTTTTTTGGTGGTGGAATTTATGGGAAATGACCTAGATTCATTAGGTCTTCCATACATTCCTCTAAGATTGAATTTCTAGAGCCGAAAGTGGGTAACAACTGGTACTCTTCCAGAACATCTTAGTTATCATCTGTTCCTGTAACTAAAACCTTTCAGGCCACTCAGCAGACAGACAGACAGTTCTGTGCACGTTCTTGGTGTCCACTCTCTTTGTGGCTCTATCATTTCAGTATCCCATTTTTATAACTGAGATTTGTCATTGCCTGGAAACAAAGGTTTTCCAGGCTTTATGAGGAGATAGTACTTGTAAAGTTTTGAGCTTAAAAGTTACGAGTGGTGGTAGGAAGGAACTGATAGACCTCAGAGGTCTCAAGTGCACGTCTGCTGGCAGCTGCCTAAACTTTCTTACGAGGCTTGTGGTACAGGTAAACTGGGCCCCAGCATTATCCACATCAGAGACAAAAATCAAGACAAACCAAACCATTTGAAAGCGTCTTTGATAGAAGCCAGTGGTTTTCAAGTTATGGCTACAGGAGAATTTCTTGGAGCGCCTGTGTGTTCTGGTACTATGGCTCTTTCCCCGGAGATTCTGATTTAACTGCTTTTGGTGGCTCTTAGTCATCAGTATATTAACCTGCCTGGTGATTCCAGCTAGGATTGAGCACCACTGATAAATGACACTGGGCAAGTCAGTCAGTAGCCTGATTGATAGTGCAGTTTCTTTGAATGAACTGAAGTTACAAGTATAAATTGACCCTAAGAATTAGAGGGGAAAAAAAAGAGCATCAAATTAGCTACTATCACTGTTTAGTTGGTTTTTTGATGTCTTTCAAACACTAAATCCAATATCCAAAGAAGTATATTTGTGTGACCAGTTATAGTTTTATCAAGAACTTTTATGTATTTTACCCAATAATTATCAATGTAATAATAACAAATAATTGTTAAATAATACATTAATTGTTTTAGGCATATTTTTTTTTCAGGGAGAAAACAAGTCTGAGTATTTCTTAGGATTAACTCCAGTTGGTGTTGTTGTCTATAAGAATAAAAAGCAAGTGGGAAAGTATTTCTGGTAGGTATAACTTGGGAATGGTTAATATTAAAGTTCTGTACTGTATGTATTGGGCTTATGGGGTTTGTGTGACAGTGACTGGGTTTGGGGAAAAGGACAGGTACTTTTTCTGTAGTGAGTAAACAAGTGGGTGAAATTGGTTGAGAATTTGTTTTCAGTTGCACCTCAGTATATATTTTCTCAGTAACTTTCCATTGTGGTGGCTCTGGACTCTCTTGTCCATAGAAACCGTGCAGTGGGATTCCCACCCATTCCTGTGTGTGCCAGTGGACTGTGGCACCAGGACTGCTTCGAGTTTTATCTTTGGTGGGAGAAGAAATGGAGGGCTTGGCGACCCATGACTCTTTGTGTATTGGGAATGTGGTACCATCAGGACCTAAGGATTTCAAGTTTGTCTGTGCAGTTAGTGGACAAGCATAGGGCAGTGAGACCCGAGGGGCCCAGAGCAAACGGCATACAGGGAGTCTCCGAAGCTTGCCGCCACAGCAGGTAAAGGACTGTCCTCAGTCATGGCCTGCTGGAGACTTCTCTGATGTTCTGAAAAACTAATTCCTAAAAATGGCAACCACAACACCAATCTGCTTTTGTCTTTCAGGCCTCGGATTACAAAGGTGCATTTCAAGGAAACTCAATTTGAACTCAGAGTACTGGGAAAAGATGTAAGTTTTTGAGGGCACTTAGCTTCCACGTGAAGGAGAGGTTCTTGTCTGCTCATTAATAACTCGAAAGACATTGTGAAATAAAATGGCCCGTGTTCTCATCAGCTTCAGCTGGAACCAGGGTAATTAACTCACATGCACAATCTCTCAAGGAAGGAGAGAGAGTAGAAATGAATGAGACGGTAATGGGAAAATGTCATTTGGACTTTAGCGAAAACTTTCAGGGCAGAAGAGAGAATAGATGATTATTGTTATTACTGTAATTTGCTTTTTGGTACTGTCTGTGAATGTGGGATTCATATAATCTGAAAGGTGTAGACTGAATGTGGAACTACAAAAATGTGTCCTGATTTTGCTCTAAAGTAAATGGAACAACCTGTTGGGAATCACACGCCTATTCTTTTCTTGCTGAGCATGCTAGACAGCCCCGATGGAAATTCTGGATGCTGTCAAGGAAGAGTGTAAGCCATAGGAGCAGACCTGCTGACCTTCACTACGCTTTGGCAGCATCGGCAGTGGGCAGCGTCTGAATCTGGCTGTGCTTTCATGCCTTGACAAGTAGCTTTTAGAAACTGGTCAAAGAAGGCAAGGATGTGAAAGATTCTTTTTGATCTACCTGTGAAAATAATGCTGCCTTGAAGTGCTATTAGTAGTCCTTAAGAACAAATGGGGGAGAAGATAATGTAGGAGAATCCGCTCCTGTCTCTTTTGATTTCTTAGTTCATGCAGAATGAAAGCCAAGTATGGAGTTGAATTTGACTTCTTTTATTCTTTTCTTAATTTTTTTTTTTTTTTTTTTTTGCAACAGGGTCTTCTGTAGCCACAACTGCCTGGAACTTGCTATGTAGACCAGGCTGGCCTCCATCTCACAGAGATCCACCTGTCTCTGCCTCCTGAGTGCTGGGATCAAAGGTGTGCACCACCCTGCCAGGGTTCTTCAAGTTTTTTTGAGACTCTGTCTTGCTATGTATCCCTGTCTGGTCTGGTACTCACTGTGTAGTCCAGGGTAGATGTGAACTTATAGCAATCCTCCTGCCTCAGCTTCCCAAGTGCTGGGACTGCTACCACACAGAGCTTTAAATTACTTTTCTTTGTGTTAAGAAGATTTTAGATATAAACCAGTACCTTTACGCACGCATACGGAGACTGGCACAGTATAGCTGCTTACTAGGGTTCAGGCATGGTATTGACTGTTAAGTGATAAGGACAGATTATTGAGAGTATGTACTGCAGAGTCTGAAACTGATACGCTCCATTCCCCTTTTAGAAAAAAAAATGACTTATTTATTGGCGAAATTAAAATTTGATTTTGAAATTAATTTGAACTTGTAAGAAAGTGAAGGCTCTAGATTTCTCAAACAGTGGTAGCCCCCAAATCACATACCCGTTTTTGGAGTGGGGAAATCCATTTTGTTTTTCAACTCCTATTTAGATATGCTTATCTTAAGAATGTGCTAATGTATGACTAAATTAGAATTAGTCGAAAGTGGAATACTAGTTACATGGTAGGATTTTGTTGTTTTCTCCTGTCTTGCCACAGGGTTCATATGACTTCATGTGAAGAATTCAGTCTGCTAAATGCATTAAAAATAGTGTCTCAGATTCTTTTTAGCAGAATGTGATAGTAAGGTCATAAGACCTCGTGGAAGCATGCCCAATACTCGAGCATTCTTCCCCTTAGTCCTAAATTATTTTTTATGAGTTCCTTTATTGAGCTATGTTAGTGTTATAGTGCTTTAAAATGTCTTCTGTTTTCTCAAAAAAGACCTGTTAAAACCTCCAATCCTCTGACTTTCATTAGACTACTTTATTAGAACGTAGAACTAAGAGCAGCAATATTCACGCCGTTATGTCACTTCTCAGTAGCAGACACCATCTGACTTCCTAGAGACCTCATTCAGTCCTGTCCTTTCCTAGTTTTGAGATGAAGTGGATGTTTGAAGGCGTCTAAGGCACTGTGCCCTCCTGCTGTCCTGGACCTTTAAAGCCTCCAAATGTCAGTAATAGGGTTGGCCATGCTGGTCAGTGAATGCACAGGCTTGAATCAAAGGGCTTCCTTCCTTCCTTCCTTCCTTCCTTCCTTCCTTCCTTTTCTTTCTTTCTTTCTTTCTTTCTTTCTTTCTTTCTTTCTTTCTTTCTTTCTTTCTTTCTTTCTTTCTTTCTTTCTTTCTTTCTTTCTTTCTTTCTTTCTTTCTTTCTTTCTTTCTTTCTTTCTTTCTTTCTTTCTTTCTTTCTTTCTTTCTTTCTTTCTTTCTTTCTTTCTTTCTTTCTTTCTCTTTCTTTCTGTTTCTTTCTTCTTCAGTCTCACGTAGCCCAGGCTGGCTATGACCTTGGATTCCTGATTGTCTTGCTTCTACCTCCCAAGTGATGGGATTACATGCTTGGGACACCATGCCTCACTCTAAAATTGTTGTTAAATAGCACATTAATTTAACCAAAACATTCTATTTCCTGAGTGTTCTTGCTCACAGGGCTTTTTTCTCTCTCCACCAGGGTTCCTTTCCGTGAGGCAGCAATTTGCATAATGGTAGAATTAAGTTGATTGTTATGGAGGCCTAACTGTAATCACAGATTGAATTAAAAAGCCCCTTAAAACCCATCACCTGGAACAGTAATCACATTCGGTTTGAAAAATGGCTGAGATGCTTAGTCTGCTGGTTTTCTGGTCTGCTGGTCTGGTTAAAGAGACTTAACTTACTGCGCTTAGTGCTTTGAGGCCAAGTTCAGAGGCACTTTCATGCATTATACACACTTCAAAGTGGCATTGTGATTTAAATTATACCTCACAGAAAATACTAAAGGTTTTACATGATAGTGGTAGAAGATCTGGAAAATATCCTACAAAGAAGAAAATCAGTATTTCCCTTTATCCTAAAATTCAAGGATAATGATTGTCACTATTTTGGTGTGATTGCTTTTAAGTTTTTGCCTCATTAGTGTGAATCTATTATGTGTTTATATATGCATATGAGAGATCTATTCCTTATAGGTCTTTGTGTATTCCTTTTTAGTTTCTTTTAATTGTTTTTTTTTATGTCTATGAATGTTTTGCCTGCGTGTAAGTACAGCGTGTGTCCAATGTCCACAGAAGTCATAAGAGGACATCAGTTTCCTGGAACTAGAGTTATGGATGGTTGTTAACTGCCATGTGGATGCTGGGAACCAAACTCGGGTCTTCTGCAAGAGCAGCCAGTGCTCTTAACCACCAAGCCATCTCTTTAGCCCCTGCCTACCTTCTTTTGAGATAGAATCTTACTCCTTAGCCCTAGTTGGCCTTTGAATTATGACAGTCTTTTCACCTCAGCCTCCCAAGTGCTGGAATCACTTGGACAGGTTTTATGCTCAATTTTGTACCATAAAAATATGTCCTCTTTTGTGTTACTAACATACGGGCCTACTTGGTTCCTCTTGTTATGTATTGTACTGCCTTTTTTTATTGCTACTGCAAATGTAATGTTTTCTTTCTATTATATTTTCTAACTGACTTTGTTTTGGTTTTTGAGGCAGGGTCTCTCACTCTGTAGTTCAGGCTGACCTGGAACTCATTATGTAGCCCAGGCTGGCCTCAAACTCCCAACAGTCCTCCTACCTCAGCTTCTGAGTACTGAGATTACAGGGATGAACCACCATACTCAGCAGCCAGGAGTTCATAATATAGTTATCATAAATCACATGGCTATCTAATGTTCTTATTTTTTAAAAATATTTTATTATTTTTATTTTATGTGTATGAGTGTATTGTCTGCATGTATGTGGACATCCAGCCCCGCCCCCACAAAATAAACATGTTTTTAAAATTCTTGTATTATTTTTATTTTATGTGTATGAGTGTGAGTGTACTGCCTGCATGTATGTGAGCACACCCATGTCGTGCAATGCCATGGAGGTGAGAAGAGGGCTTCGGATTCCCCTGGAACTGGAGTGAAGGATGGTTTGTAGCCACCATGTGGGTGCTGGGAATTGAACCTGGGTCCTCTGCAAGAGCAGTCAGTGCTCTTAACTGCTCTTCTTATTTTTAAGTGAAAATAACTCATCTGTTTCTGTTATTTTTGTTTCACATTTAACAGTATTGGTTAGAACCTCTGTAAGTGTTAACAGTTTAACATTATAGGGCATCCTTGAGGATGGGAGCAGTTCTTTGATCTTCTGTCGTTAATAAATGCAAGAGATGATCATGGTTCTGTCTGAGGACTGAGAAGCTATTGGATTCTACACTGAACCAGCACGGATTTTTTTGTTTTTTGATGTGGAGAGGAAGAGAAAGGATCCTGGATACTTTGCAGTATTTATCCTGAGAGTCAGTCAGGTGGGGTGGAGTTGCCATCAGGCTGGAGGGACAAGCTACAGGTGCTGCTTGTGTGAGAGGAGGACCAGAAATACTACTGTGGATGGGTTGAGTTTGATATTTCTTTCAGGTATCTAAGTGGAGAGTTTGAATAAAAAGTGAGTCCTATGAGTTTAGAGTTCAGAATCAGCAGAATGTATGA
Organism: Nannospalax galili; assembly: GCF_000622305.1. Classification (NCBI taxonomy): domain Eukaryota; kingdom Metazoa; phylum Chordata; class Mammalia; order Rodentia; family Spalacidae; genus Nannospalax; species Nannospalax galili. Next base: position 188,148 of record NW_008334880.1, on the reverse strand, counting down.
ATTTGAGAATCATCAGTATATCGTGGTATTCAAAGCCTCAAGACTGCATGAACTCGTTAGGGGAGCAAGCGCTGATGAAAACACAAGAACGGGAGTCAGCAAAGAGCGCGAGCGGGACCTGCTGCTGAGGTAGAGCTCTGGTTATCCTGGATGCTGAGTCAAAGTCTCGTGTGGAGGAAGTGGTGCATGCTGCTGTTATGTCCAATAAGAGCAGGACTGAGAACGGATTGCCATTGATAGGATTGCCAGTTTCCATGGACTGGAAGAGTGAGCTTCTACCCAGCAGTTCTGCTCGTAGGAGTGTTTGCTCTAGGGGAACACAGGAGACATGCATGTTCTGGACAGCACTTTAATAAAAGTTTAAAACACGAAAATAGCCCAGGAGTCTGTAACTAGGAGAGTAAACAAAGACATTGCTGCATATCCATCAAGAAGAAAATGAGAAATGGAGAAAGGGAATTGGCGATGGTGAATACAGGCAACTCTTTCAGAAAGTTTTGGCTAAAAGGGGACCAGATAGGTGTATGGCTGGCAGGGGCTTCAGCAGCATTAAGATGGTAAAAGACGACTTTAAGGGTGAGAGTACAAATGGCATCAGTCAGCCGGGAGCTTGAGGGAAAGGAGCAAGAACATTCTGAAGTCAGTACTGGAAGTGCAGAGCATCCTCCCCCACTTTCAGACCCTGTGATGTGAGAAGTGAGGCCAGAAAGCCCAGCATCCCTCAGGAAGGCTGCATGGAAGCCTGTTCTTAGGGAAGAGCGGGTTTCTGTTGGTGTGAGAGGGTGAAGGCAGAATAAGAGACGCTGAGGAGCTACGGAATTCGCTGATGAGAGAACATGAGTTCTAGAGGGTAAAGGGAAGGTTTCAGGAGTGGGTTATTGATAGAGATGGTGAAGACTACAGGATTGGGACAGGTAATGATGACTGACATAAACACAGTAAGAAAAAATGATTAGCATTGGCTTGGTGGGCTTAAGGCAGCCAAAGCTCGAGGGACTATTAATATTAGAAGGAATTGGAGACTCAGGTTCTTTGTTTATCCTGATAGTGGAGTAGAAAGCCTAAAGGGGCGAGGTCCCAGTGTCAGCTCGGTCTGACCCTTCTTAGGGAACGCCTCTCTTACCCCGGGTTTGTGCTGGGTCTTGATGCTTGCCTATAGACTTGAGAACCTGGGCGGGGGGGGGGGGGGGGGGGGGGGACTGGATGTTACAGCAAACTCTGAATTTCACTCCTTGTGATCAGATGTACATCTTGGAACACTACCCACCGTTGAGAACAAAAAGGTGACCAAGTTAGGAGATGGGACACTGATCAGGGGATATGGGAAAGAGGACCTACCGTGGGGTGGAGAGAAGCAGGCAGATTTGAAAGGCATTTAGGAGGTAAAGTTGCTTTGGACTGAAGGTGGATTGAATGCTTTTGTAAAAATTGGAGAAGAATAAGGAATCATAATACATTTCTTAGTTTTGGCAATATCGAGAGGATGCAGTTCCTAACACTAAGCCCAAACCTGGCATGTCGTAAGCATGTTTGTGAAACAAGGAAAAGAATGTGTGATACCATGAGTACTTTTGTGTACAATGCATCAAGGAACTAATCTCAGCTAAACTTAGCACAGCAGGATGTGAGACCAAAATGTTCCTGGCAATGCAGCCATTAGTAATCAGACCTACCTGGCAGAACTTGGGAGAGCTTTGGAGAGAGTACACAGGAAGCGATGGTGGCCAGGAGTGGTCACTGTTGGTCAACCAGCCCAGAAGTCTGGCTTATACACCTGGGGGGTCCTTACCTTTTTATATGACAATATAGAGTTACACATATGTTTTGTTTGAAAGTAATTCTAAATTTATTTTTAAAAGTGGCAAAAATTAAAATGTTGCCCAAAGCATGTTTGTTTTTCCTGAGTCTGCAGATTTACTTGTTAACATTTTACTCCATTTCCTTAGTATTTATGTGTGTTCTTTCCTTTCATGTGTCTTTCCAGAACAAGCTACCTATGTATCGGATCTCCTGGAACTGGAGCTATGAACAGTTGTTAACCACCATGTGGGTGCTGAGAACTGAACCTGGGTCCTCTGCAAGAGCCAGTGCTCTTAACTGCTGAGCCATCTCTCCAGCCTCTATACTCTAATTTTGTTGGTTGACCTAATAATATCCCAAATATCCCCCCTTATGGATTCTAGTCAGCTCCCTTTAATCTGGATCATTTTCATATAATTTATTTATCTTTTATAATGTGGGCAGTTATTTATTTACTTATTTATTTATTATTTATTTATTTATTTTAATGTGGGCATTTATAATGCCTGCCGTACTGTAGTTAAACAGAAAGCTTTTCTTTTTGTGTTTTTCTGCTGTTTCCTTGTGATGAGAGTGTATAATGCCTTCCCAGCCATCTAACTATGTTGGTATGGATGTGTCTGTCTCAGAGTGTCACATCTGGAGGCACATGGTGACCATCTGCTGTCCCTTGCTGGCTATTAAGTTTGATCAGCTGTCCATGGTATTGCCTGATTTCTCCAATGTATAATTCCTACTGTAGGTGATTCTTTTCTCACTTGAAGCTAGTAAGTAGTCCATGGGGAGACACAGTAAATCAGTTCAGTACCCTTCTTGTCAGAATTTTCCTGTATATTTTGCATTCACTAGGCATTCTTACTTGATCCAATCTTTTATTGTAATGATTGTAAAATGCTGATTTTCCAGCTCTCCCACTCCCTCCACATTTCTCACCAGCCCTCAACATTCCACTGTAAGCAAGAGCCCCACCTTCTCTTTTATTTATTCCTCTGTTTTTGGCATAGACTTGCTAATTCTTTTTTTTTTCTCTCAATGATTTATGATACATTACTACAGCTAGAGTTTTGGTGTTGGGTTCTCCTAGATTCAGTCAGTAGGAGTCCCTCTAGCCTGGCTCCTTGCTTTCTGAATCTGCCCTTCCTTATTTGGGTACTTCTTTCTTTTTGGTATGCTATGATATTTTAGATGCATCTTGTATAAATATTCTGCCTCCAGCCTGGTATCAGTCACATCTCCTGGTTCCTTACAATGAGAAATGGTTAAGATTTGGGGAGAGGTGTTTATTATTTCTGGATGACTTTTCTGTCTGAGCTTTTCAGCAGGCAGAACAAGAGAACCTATGCATGCATATACACATACATTGCCCCAAAGTCACATACATGAAATATAAATATACACATGTGTACACAAGTGTTTAAGCGCACACATACTCATACATAGTTTAGAAATCATGCGCTCATATCTTGGGAGTGTCTTTCGTGCCCTCCTCATTTCATATTTCATGTTCTTTGTTTGGTCATGAGAGCCTAGGTTCCCAACAGCAGCAGCACATTTAGTAATTTGCCTGGCTGGAAAGTGCAGATTAAATGTTTGAAGAGTTGCTTTGCCAAACCACTGAAATTGCTTGCAGTTTGTTCACCCATGTGCACGACCTTGCCAGGACCGAGGCCTGTGCTATGCTGTGCTCACAGCTTACTTGGACTGTCCCCGCCCCCCACTTCCCTTCATTCCTTTCTTCCTTGCTCATCACGGCTGTGCTTGTATATACCCTCAAAATCTAATTAGGTTTATTTGTTTTAGTTCATTTTCAGTTAGGGTTCCCTCCACTTCACATTCTTGCTCGCTTAATTTTGTGTTTTGACTATGTAGAAGATTAACATTTTTCTAAAAGTTGAAACTCTACAGAAAGACGCACTCAGAGAAATATCACTAGCTCTCATAGTCCTTCAGACTCTCCTTACCACTCCTTGAAGGTATTGACCTTCACTGATTACTGGTTTATTTTTCCTGTATTTCTTTTTGTAAAGATAAGTATTTCTATTGCTTTCTTAGCCAGAACGTTGTGTACTATAGAGATATCTGTACTTTTTCTCCTTTTTTATTTTTTTCTCCTAGAAATCACTTTATATCAGTTTATCAAGAAGTTTCCAGTTCTTTTTTTGGGTTTTCTTTTGTAGTGCTGGAGACTGAGCCCAGGGCCTTGTGAATGCTATGCAAGCACTCCACCACTGAGCCTCTGCCCCTCATTCTTCTGCAGGCTTCACTGAGCGTATATCCCACAGTACATTCAACTCATGCTTAAGCCTGGCTGCTTAGGCAGTTTTAAAGATTTTGCATTTATAAATTTTCCTTCATTCAGCAACTATACACCTGTATTTTTGGAGTGGCCTTTGTGGCGTGGGTTCCTTGGAGTGGGATTTGATCAAAGGACAATGGCATGCATAGTTTTGTTTGGCATTTCTGACTCCTTTCAGAGTTATACCATTTTTCACTTCTCTCTACAGTGTGTGAAAGTCCTGGAACTGTAGATTACCAGGTGTGACCCTCTTAGCAATATTTGTACCCTGATTCCACATGGCAGTTTGGTTGGAGTCTTTCAGATTAGTGAACTGTTGGAATTGTGATTGGTTAACATGGCTTAAGTCCAAGGCTGCTATCCCCTACCTAACCTTGGGCAGTTTATTAATGGTGTATCACCTTTATCCCTTACCTGCAGAGGAGAATGGTAACATCTGTCCGTGGAAGTGCTGAAAGTCCAAAGTTAATGTGAACTAGATACCTCATCTGTGCCTATTAGCTGGGGCTGTCTTGGCATTGGGCCCCTCATTCCTACTAAAGTCTTATACAGGAAGGGCAGTTGGGGATCGACTACCTTGTTCCTCCCAGTCTTGCCCCGTGATAGCTTGTGCCAGGGCTGGAGAGACGCCTACATCTTCCAACCCAAACTTTCTTTTATTTGCTGATATGTTCTGTTAATTTTCCCCTTAATTAAATGGATAGGCCATTTGTTCAAAAGGAATGAAAATTATCCTATACAAATTATGAGTGAAGACTATCTACTATCATTAAATGTAAATAAATGGAATTAACCATTAAAAATTATAGTCTATTACCAGATGTACTTTCATTTTAATAAGCATTGCAGGTTTTGTTTTTAGGCCATTTTTAATATTTTCAAAATTTGGAATGAAAATTATCATTCAAACATATCAAGTTCCACATCTAACACAGGAATGTTGGTATTTTAGAAGTGCTATAGTTTCTGTAAAGAGAAGATGAGGTAAAGACAATGAAAACAAGAGAAGCAATCTGGACTCTCGGTTTGTGAAGCCCTCCAAAGAAGCAGCAGAATCATTTCAACAGAACAGCTCACAAATCTCCCAGAAACATGAGATTAATCTTATCTAGTTTTGGCTCATACTTTCTCTTTCTTGAATTCTTGGAGGAAGACAAACAACACAATCTAACATATCTTTTCCAAGTCTATAATTTATGTTTCTATGAAGTAGAAAAGATTAGATATCATTGTTTATCAACAGCAACTTACTCATTTAAAAAATGGTTAAATATTTTTCACATTTTTACATATTCTAAAATATAAACCTCACAACAGACAAGAGTGCTAGAATATTTTTGGTATTTTTTTGAAGTGTGTGTGTGTGTGTGTGTGTGTGTGTGTGTGTGTGTGTGTGTGTGTGTGTGTGTGTGTGTGTGTGTGTGTGTGCGCGCACACAGATGTGTGGGTGAGCATGAGTGTTCATGTGTGTGCAGGTACATGTGTATGTGACTGAGTGGAGGTCAGAGGTCAACCTCAGGTTTCCTTGCCTTCGGAGCTGTCCACCTTGTTTGGGACCTGGGGTTTGCCCATTAAGATAAGCTGTCTGTTCAGTAAGCCCCAGGGAGCCTCCTATGTTCCTGAGTGGCAGGGATTAAACTTGGGTCCATGTGCTTGCCATGTTAGCTCCCAACCCCCTGTTCGAGTTCTTTTACTATGGAATATACATGCAAAAAATGGAAGTTAATTTTACTTTCCAAAGGCTCTGCTGAAAATCACAGTAATTTTCAACTAAAACTATGTTACGCTAGGCATAGTGGCACATATCTGAAATGCCAATATATAAGAGGCAGAGACAGGATGATAGTCACAAGTTTGAGCCCAGACTGATCTACGTAGGAAGTTCTAGGCCAACCAGGGCTACATAGTAATATCCTGTCTCAAAAAAACCAAACTGGTGCTGTGTTATATACATTTCAAAAAAATTTTATAACATATATATACATGATCATACATATGTATATGATGCAGGTATATAGAGAAGTGTTTGTGTGTATCGCCATATTTTCTAAACTAGAGCACTTAAACTTTCTTGAAAGATAGTTCTTTGTCTAAATTAATTAGGAAAACAGCCCAGTACCTTAGCAGCTAGTAGAGATTCACAGTGACCATAAGCACATTAAAGAATATGAGTGATAAACCCAGCATTTCCTATACTTACCTGACCACAGCACGCTTTTATGGCACAATCATAAGGCTCTAGTGTTGTGAGAGCTGTTCTTGGGAGAATCATGTACAGACAACACTTGAAAGAACAAGATAATATATACTCAGTGTTTTAAAATTTCCTTCTGACTTTCCTTTTCAAGTAATAGTGAAAGAGGCAATTTTTTGATCAGGTTTGAATTTGGAGTGCCTAGAGGAGAAAGTAATGAAAAATGTAAAGAAAACCATTAAAACAAACACTGCGCCCAGTATCTCACATATCCTAGCACAGTTCGGTTTTGAAAACAGCAGTCATTCAATCTCACCATTTAGAAACATAAAATCTTTTCATGTACTTAAAATTCTGACTCTGATGTTAGTTTCCAGCTGAAGAATATGTGTAATTTTTCGATTTTACTTCTTGATTTTTTTAAACTTTATCAGTAGTTGAGAAGAAAATGATTTTACTCGTTTGTTGTCAGGCTTCTTTTTTATTTCTCCTTTTATGCCTAAAGGAAGTTAAATAGTACAAAATACTTATATAAATCTTCTCTAGATTGCATGCAAAAATAGCCACAGTGTTTTAAGTATTCAGTTTCTCTTTAGCCTCTTTCCCTCCTGGGTAAGCAGCCTCTCTGCTGTATTCTTCAGGTATTTGTAAAATGACTTTTTTTTTTTTTGGTCTTTTTGAGACAGGGTCTCCCTGTAGCCCCAGCTTGCCTGGAACTCGCTATGTAGACCAGGCTAGCCTTGAATTCACAGAGATCTGCCTGCCTCTGCCTCCTGAGTACTGGGATTAAAGGCATGTGCTACCATGCCTACCAAATGACTATGTCTTACCCTTGTTAGAAGTACTAACAAAATAAGCTCTTGAGTGGCCTTTGCAGTTTATCTTTTTAAAATTACATTTATTAGCTGGGCGTGGTGGCACATGCCTTTAAGTCCAGCACTCAGGAGGCAGAGGCAGGCAAACCTCTGAGAGACTGAGGTCAGCCTGGTCTACATAGTGAGTTCCAGGCCAGCTGGGGCTGCAGGGAGACCCTGTCTCAAGAAGACAAAAAAAAAATTTATTGATTTATTTGTGTATGTGTGTATGTTTGTGTGTGTATGGCACACATGTGACACAGCATATACATGGAGGTCGGTGGACAATTTATGGGAGTCGGTTTTCTCCTTCTACCATGTTGGTCCCAGGAATTGAACTCAGGTCATCAGCGTTGGCAACAAGTACCTTTACCCACTGAGTCTTCTCACTGGCCCTCATGCCCTGTATCTCGAGTTATTTCTAGTGACCTTGGATGTGGGAAATGTATAATATGTGAAAGGCACATTCATCTTCATAATTCTAAGAAGCTGGGAGAAGGCAGGATGTCTACTTATGACTGCTTCTCCAGACAAAAGGAAGGAGAAAAGAGTTGAGTCCAAGATTTGGCAAGGCACAGGGTCTGTGTCAAGAACACAGGCTTGAGAGAGACACTGAGGATGAGTAGCCCAGGAAGCTGAAGTGGCTGGACCTTCTCAGTATGAAACCCTTGCGTGATCTTGTCAGCCATGACATGGAGGAAAAGCTGAGTGAAACACATTTAGTTCTGCAATCTTTCCAAGAGCTTCAGCCAGCAAAAATGGGCAGAGCCCCAAAAGAGGAAAGGTGGTTAGGTTGTGAGTTTGTTGAGATGATACAGGTTCTGAATTCTTAACAAATGATGGAATCAGGGGTGTGATCCAATTTGTTGGGCTCCTCAGAGATCCATGGGACAGTGATATCCACATTATTTCTTAGTCACAAACGGCTTATGCTTGGTTAACTCAACAGCTACAAAGAAACAGATCCAGACAATGACTTTGCTTCTGGCATGAAATGACCAAGGCTATGAAGTTGGTGGAGTAATTTTGGAAAAAGTTGGCTTTGGATGCTCAGATAAGGTATTTTGGCAGTTGCTCAGAATGAACTTGGTCAGTTAATTAAGCAGCTGTTGTCTGTATATGAATGAGTGGACATATGCTAATGCGCTGCTGTCTGCATATGAATGAGTGAACATATGCTGATGGCCACGTCTATTTGGAAAAGGTCAGTAAGTTGGAGAGTGGTAGACAGAGAGAGACATTTGAAACGCCGTATCAGTTAATTGGTGCCAGCAGTTACTGTCATAAAAAAACTACACAGAATTTACTCAGAATACCTGGCTCCTTTTTTAGTAACATTAATCTTCCTTTGGTATTTGAATTATTCTGCCAATAATGAAACAGAAAATAGGCAGCTTGTCTTGAAGCCTTCTTATAAATGGAGAATGAGTTCATACTTGTAGTTTTTTGCAGCAGAGGTAATTAGAAGGCTTTGTGAGAGACTCCTTTGTACCTTTAATATTCTTTGCTCAGGAAAACTTGAGAAAAACCTGATTCTGCTTGGATTTGAAGTGCCTTTTATCCCTTCATTAAGTGATGCTAGATTAAAAATATATGTTAAGAATTAGATATCCTGGGGCTGGAGAGATGGCTCAGCAGTTAAGAACCCGGGTTCGAATCTCAGCATCCACATGGCAGCTAACAACTCTCTGTAACTCCAGTCCCAGGGGATCGGACAGCCTCTTCTGACCTCCATGGGCACTGCATGACACAGGTGCACTTACCTACATTCAGGCAATACACACATACACATAAAAATAAAAAAATAAAAAAAATAATTAGATATCCTTTACCAGTTTTCTGTAGGAAAAGTAAAAATAATATAGAACGGTAAAGGACAAAGTGAAAAACATTCCAAGGAAAGTTTGAGATTTGGAGATGCATTTTATTTGTTTTTAAGACTGAATACTTTTGAATTTCTCCACTACTTTTGGAAATTTGTGTTATATAGAATTAATGCTTTTGAAAATTTGACTTAGGTACTTACACGATATCTTCTTGGTCACTGTTTCCTGGAGGTGCTAAGTCCCAGGGGGCCCTGCCACACCTGATGCCACCCTTATTAAGAAGTGCAGGGCAGGAGAAGGTGCTTAGTGTCAGAGGGGGAGGCAGCCAGTTCTGGTACTCACTTTACCTTAGCAACTTACCCTGATAGAATGCATGCAGAAGCAAACTTTTAAATAACCTGTGTGCTCTATTTCAGTATGATCCAATCATCTTCAAAAACATTCACCCCTTATAATAGCAATGGTGGCAGATTCTGAGGAAAGGACCCGGGGACAGTGTCATTGTGTATCCTCTTTAATAACGGTGCTTTTCTCTGTCTCTCTGTCTTTCTTTGTCTCTGTCTCTGTCTCTCTGTCTCTCTGTCTCTCTCTCTCTCCCCCACTCTTTCTCCTCTCCCTCTCCCTCTCTCTCTCTCCCTGTCCCTCTCCCTCTCCCTCTCCCTCTCTCTCTTAACTTTTTAAAGAGAACACTGAAAGAAGACTGATTCCTCTTAGAAGTACACACTCCCATTTCCTCACGAGTCTGGCCCTTCCTACCCTGCCCAGCCTCCTCGCTCCTCCTGCCTCAGTTTCCTTTGCTACTGAGGAAAAACACTTTCTGAATTCATTGGATTTCTTCCTCATCTCTCATTTAATGATTACTACAACTTTCACAAAAGTCACCAAATACTGTCACTGTGAAATGCAGTAACTTCCTTTGAAGTTTCACCTTTCTGTGTCCCTGGAGACTTGAGCTGTCTCTTCCCAGCTTCTCAGACACCTTTGTCTTCTGGTTCATTTTGACCCACTTGCCCCACCTCACAAGCACCTTCCTGTAACTCACCTTTAGCCATCTGTCCTGTGTTTTTAAATTTAAATTTTTTTTTTATGTGTATGAGTGTATTGCCATGTGTGTAAGTGCACCCATGTCGTGCAATGCCTGCAGAGGTCAGAAGTGGGCAACAAATCCCCTGGAACTGAAGTTACAAACAGTTGTTAGCTACTATGAGGGTGCTGGGACTTGAACCCAGATCCTCTGCAAGAGCAGTCAGTGCTCCTAACCCGGAGCCATCTCTCCAGCCCCTGTCTTCCCTCTCTCATATACTCTTAGGGGAGAGTGCTTTTGCTGGTAGCCATGAGCTGTCTTCTGAGGGTGGGACCTGCATGCTGATCTGCCCGCTTTGCATTCTGTGGATACTGCAGCATGATGTCTTAGCCAGTCTTATTATTCATTCTGTCACCACCCAAAGCCCTAGTTTTTCCCATTTGCTATCTGTCAATAATTAGTAGCACCACCCCCCCAAACCCTAAAACAAATAAATAGAAAAACCCCACAAAACCCTGAGAATCACCCTAAATTAGATTTTGGAACTAGCCTTGCTTTAATGTGAACTTGTGGCTGTGCTTCTGTCCATCCCACATTTTACAAATACACTCCTAAGTTAGGCAGCGTCAGACCAGTTGGGCCTGGGAGGAATTTCATATATATAAATGTGAAATTCCTTGTCAAAAGGGTGGACAACTCATTTCAGTTATTCTTATTCACTGCCAATGTTTATAAGTCGATAGTATACTCATTTCAGGGAATTTCTATGTTTGATACTGGAGTTTGGTTTTTCAATTTGAAGCTAAATTAGCAACACAGAGCTTCATTGAACTTGTGGCTCTCATTCTCTTCTGCTTAGTTTTCTACTTAGTCACTCATAATAATATTTTGAAAAAAATTAGAATCACCCTTAATGTGTTCTTTGTTTCTTTTTAATTTTTTTTATTTTTATTTTTATTGTCTTTTTGAGACAGGGTCTTCCTGTGGCCCTATCTGTCCTGGAACTCACTATGTAGACCAGGCTGGCCTTGAACTCACAGAGATCCACCTGCCTCTGCCTCCCAAGTGCTGGGACTAAAGGTGTGCGCTACCATGCTCGGCTTCTTTTTTAATATTTTATTTATTATTTTTATTTTATGTGTATGAGTATATTGCCTCCATGTATATAAGTGCACCCATGTCGTGCAGTGCCCACAGAGGCCAGGAGAAGGCATTGGCTCCTCTGGTACTGGTGTTAAGGAGGGTTATTAGTCACCATGCGGATGCTGAGAACCAAACTGGGTTCTCTGCAAGAGCAGCCAGTGCTTTTAACGACTGACCCAACGTTCCAGCCCCTGTTCTTAGTTTCTTATGTATTAAATGTGTTAGAGAATCAAATAACTACTAGATTCATATATTGTGTATTTATTACATGGCAGAATGTCTATGATATAATTTTATTTTATCCACCCAGTAGCTTGATGCAGTGGAGGCTACTCCTCCCAGAAGTTCTTCCTGAGACTCTTGAGACACAGTTTAAGTGTGACCTCTACATCTCTGAAAGTAAGAGAGTTAGGGCTATATTTATGGACATCTCTGGTTTTCTTAGGAGCTGAATTCCACAGTCAGTATTTTGTGTGTATTAGTGACCCCCTATGATTGGTAATCTTGCAGGCCTCCTGTGCCATTGCCTGACTTATCCATAGTCATGACATAATATAGAAGGAGATAATAAAGGTGACTGCAATAAGATTTAAATAGGATTTATGGGGACTGGAGAGATGGCTCAATGGTTAAGAGCACTGGCTTCTCTTGCAGAAGACTCAGGTTTGAATCCCAGCACCCACGTGGCAGCTAACAACCATCTGTAACTCCAGGTTCAGGGGATCTGACACCCTCTTCTGACCTCTGAGGGTATTGTACAACATGAGGTGCACTTACATGCATGCAGGCAGTTGACTCATACACATAAAATAAAATAAAAATAATAAAATAGATAGGATTTATGTTTTATAATTTTAGTCAGTGAAAAGTAATTTTTAATGTAACCTTCCAAGGATAAGTTACCAAGAAATAATTATTTTTCTATTTTCTATGAGATTCTCTCTGTTTATCTGAATTTCTGCTACCTAAGTGTTGCCATCTGAAGAGTGTTATGGTCAGTAATTGGTATTCTCTCCCTGTCTCTTGCAGTGTAATGAAACTTCATTTTTTTTCGAAGCTCGGAGTAAAACTGTTTGCAAGCACCTTTGGAAGTGCAGTGTAGAGCATCACACATTTTTTAGGTATGTTAATGGAAGGTTTTCCACTGTTCTAATAAGTGAAAATAGCATTGTTTTTCATAACAAGCATTCTGTTCTGTTTACAAATTTAGAAATATTCCTGTAATTTGTTCAGCTCTTAATTTTCTGGACACATTGATGCATATATATATATATGCACACACATATATTTGTGTGTGTGTGCATACATGTGTTCAGATAGATCTACTTTGTCCATTCTATAATAAAGAACCAGGGATAAATATATTTAAAGTTTAAAGTTTGTGTAAACAGTAAAGGCTTAGCTAGCATTTATGTGATGTGGATATGCAGTGTTTTGCTGTGAATGCACTACATTTGCAATGCCTATGAGTTATCTAAGTGGAGATGTGGTTGGGTGGACAGGGCTTGCTGAAGGTTGTTGATATAATGTGAATAGATGCTCAAGACAGAAGGGGCCAGGTGAGGTCACCAAGGAGAAGATGAAGAGAGAGAAGAAAAAATGAAGCTGAGCTGGACCCTCCCTGCATTTGGAGGATGGAAAGAGCCATTTGAGAGCAGGAGAGAGAGCAGCCAGGAGAGGGTGTCATGTACCAGGAAAGGAGGTAGATGCCAGCAAGTACATGCTGTGGTCCTGGGAGTCAGATAAGATCCTGACTGAGAATGGGCTGTTGGATCATTGGATTGTGGGCACACTTTTTGTTTTATTTTGTTAGACACTAAATAGCCTTCGCTGGCCTGGAACTCACTATGTAGCTCAGGCTGGGATAGGATATTTGGGCCTCTGCCTCTGCCTCTGCCTCTGCCTCCCATGTACTGGGATTACAGGCATGTGTTACTACACTCAGCTCTGTGGACATATTTTCTGCATTATTGTACTTCATTGTTTCATGTCCCTGTGTTGTAAGGTAAAACAAAAACTGAGCTGGTAACACATTGTTTATTAAATCAAGATTGAATTCTCCGCCTTATTCTTATACTATTATTGTGGATCACTTTCTTTGGTCTTGGAGTATTCTCACAAAATGACCTGTATCATCCTTTGTACAGTTTGTATTAGGGGAGGGAAGAAACTCAGAAAGCCCAAGGCTTTGCTTCCAGTTCAGTGGGAGCCCAGGAGCTCCCCATGATGTTGTCTGTTGAAGGACCTAGAAATGAGAAGTGTTGGGATATATTGTACAAGAAAGAGTAAACGCCCACATCTGCTGTGACTAGCTGCCATGAAACCTGCACATGAGGAAATTAGCACAGTGACAGAATTCCTAAGATGTTTAAGCATAGAAGATAAATTGAATGACAGCTAAAACTTCCTAGAAAAATAGTATATATAATATTTTTCAGAAAGCATGAGTGTTTGATATTTACATATACAACATCCCAAGGTATAGCTGTTTTCAAATTTGGCTTGAAATAGCTGATTATTGGACTGGAGAGATGGTTCATGGGTTAAGAGAACTTGCTTCTCATGGGACTGAAGAGATGGCTCAGCAGTTAAGAACACTGACTGTTCTTGCAGAAGATCCAGGTTCGAGTCCCAGCACCCACATGGCAGCCAACAACTGTCTGTAACTCCAGTTCCAGGGGATCTGACAGCCTCTTCTGTCCTCCTTGGGCACTGCATGACATGGCTACACTTTCGGACATGCAGGCATAACACTCATATACATAAAATAAAAAACAATAAATGAAATACTTAAAAAAAAAAAAAAAAAAAGAAGTTGCTTCTCTAGTAGAGAACCTGAGTTCAGTTCCTAGCATCTATGTCAGGTGGTTACTCCAGCTCCAGGGAATCCAACACCTTCTTCTGCCCTCCGTGGGCACCTGCACTCATGTTGCACATACCTACATAGACAAACACATGTATATGTGATTAAAAATAAAATCATTTTTAAATGCCTGATTATTTTCTGTCAATGTAAAGAGTAAAATATTTTGACTAGCTCTGTTAAATAGCATTGCATTATTATGTTTTCTATATAGTTTTATGCTTAAATGTTGTACAGGTATCTGTGTTTATGAGTCTTTGGTTTCCTTTTTAAAAATTAATTAGAATGCCAGAAACAGAATCAAATTCATTGTCACGGAAACTCAGCAAGTTCGGATCTGTAAGTTATAAACACCGGTACAGGTAAATGAATTTTTTTCCTTGGGGTTTGTGCGTGTAAATAAATATTTAATTCAACTGCCCACATGTATGTACAATGTATGTACAATGGCGTATATGGCTTTTTCTTTTTTTCCTCTGCAGTGCCAATGCATTTTATAACTAAATATGTCTAGACATAAATTATTTTCCAGTTTTAACTATATTTAGTATCTCCATTCAATATATAAAGTTAAGGACTTTTAGAACACAGAATTTATTATAGTCAGGATTGCATTTTGATACAATTATCAGTTATTTCCTATTCTGATCTGTGATTATGAAACAAATCAGATCTTCTGGATAGTAGCTGACTGGTGGTATTCTTAGAAGATTCAGTTGATCCCATATTGAACACAATGTGTATTTTACATTCCATGTTAAAATGATTTTTATATACAAAACTACTATATGCATAAAGCCTGCTTCTAGTAGGCTAATTATATTTTCAATTTACCGAGAACTCCAGTGCCTCGATGGCTCAACATTCTCCATTGTTTCATTTGAGCAGCAAGGTCTTCTGTCATATCATCCATGTTAGCTTATGAGGAAACTGAGACTCAGAGAAGCCAGGGACTGGTCAAGATCACCCAGCTAGGAAGCAGTCAAGTGCCTCTGTTTTGAACCATTAGATTTTATCCTGTAGAGAGAAGCTTGACCACCATGCCACTGGGCAGGTGCTAGAGTCTTTTTTTTTTTTTTTTTTTATAATACCAGGATTAAAAGTGGGAATGAGAGCCAGGCGTGGTGGTGCACGCCTTTAATCCCAACACTCAGGAGGCAGAGGCAGGTGGATCTCTGTGAGTTCAAGGCCAGCCTGGTCTACATAGTAAGTTCCAGGACAGCTAGGGCTACAGGGAGACCCTGTCTCAAAAAGCCAAAAAAAAAAAAAAAAGGGGGAATGGGGGGGCGGGGCTGGAGAGATGGCTCAGCAGTTAATAGCACTGGCTGTTCTTGCAGAGAACCCGGTTTGGGTTCGATTCCCAGCACCCACATGGTGGCTAACAAATGTCCTAACTCCAGTTCCAGGGACTCCAGCACCCTCTTCTGACCTCCTCAGGCATTGCATGACACGGGTGTACTTACACGCATGCAGGCAATACATTCACACACACAAAACATAAAAATTTTTAAAAAGTGGGAATGAGGGGCTGGAGAGATGGCTCAGTGGTTAAGAACACTGACTGTTCTTGCAGAGGACCCAGGTTCGAATCCCAGCACCCAAATGGCAGCTAACAACTGTCTGTAACTCCAGTTCCAGGGGATCCAACAGCCTCTTCTGTCCTCCGCCAGCATTGCACGACATGGGTGCACTTACCTACATGCAGGCAATACACACATACACATAAAAAGAATAAATTTTTTTTTTTAAAAAGTGGGAATGAGTACATTTTGAAAAAAAAAAAAATTGTTTTATTTCAATTCCTTCTGTTAAGTAGGGATCTGTGATGTACAAGGTGTGTGGTTAGGACCCCAGAGATACAATGAGTCAGATCTAAATCACCCTGCTTTCTAAGAAATGGAGTGTCATCTAGACTGAGAAGCAGGTCCCCAGGCCTTATAAAACCAAGCAGGGTGCAGAAATGCCACCCAAGAGATAGGACACTATTTTATCAGTTGATTAGAGACATTCCTGTATGAAGTCTTAAATTTGAGACAAAAGACAATGAGAATGAGTAATAGTAGATATTCAGTGTGTTCCTCTGTCTATGCTATTCAGTTAATATTTGATGACTTAAAAAAAAGAGTTAAATGTTACTTATTATAGGTATTTTTTATTTTATATGAAGGTTTTTATTGATACTTACATATTTAGCCTTCAGGTTTTCAGGGTTCCTCCTTAGACTATGATATAAGTATGAGGAATTTAAGGAAAGATACTTTTATTCTGAGAAGAACACGTAAGAGCCAATATTTGTACTCTTCTTCAAATTATAGTATTGCCAAGGCTAGAGAGAAAATACTTAAATCTGTGTCCTTGTCACTGGACTGCACCTGGCACAAAGGCATCTGTCATAGTGTTTAGAATATTAAAATTATAATCATGCTAATTAACGTATGCTGTAGTTAGTTGGCTTTTGCAAATGTAGCCATACCTGATTTCTCAAATTTATTGAAATGCAAATAGTGTAGCTACTGGGACTTGTTATTAGAACTTATTTTTATTGGATTTTGCATATTAAGTATCTTTTTTTTTCTCAGAAAGTAATTAAAGGTAACTTTTGTAGGATTGGAGGCTCTGCTAAATCTGTTCTAATTTCATAGTTAATGTTAGCTGCCTAATAAATCTTGGTGAAACTGAATCTATGTATCTGTTTGTAAGAAGCACTAACCTCATACCACCTGTGGGAGTGAGGCATTTCATCTCTCTGGTCAGAGATCAGGCAGGATGGGCCTCCGATTGCTGGTGCTCACTAATGCAGATTCTTTACTGACAAAAACTGACAAATTACCAGCCTTTAACCTCTATCACATGCCTGCCCCTTTGTTGAAATAATCTATAGATATGCTGGAATGAAAGCAGAGCTCTGGAATACATAGTCCCCATAGTCCCCTCCTTGTAGGCTGTGAGAGTAGTTGGGGTGGGAGAAGAACTGTGTCCCATGGCTGCAGTGTGTGAATGTGAATGTCTGTGTATATGAGTGTGCCTGTTTACAGTGGTGTGTGTGTGTGTGTGTGTGTGTGTGTGTGTTTAGAGTGGTGTGTGTACCTGTTTAGAGTGATGTGTGCACCTGTTTAGAGTGGTGCACCTGCTTAGAGTGGAATGCATGTGTTGTGTATGTGGTGGAGGAAGACAAGATTTCTGGCCTCTGCTCTCTTCTCTCTGCAAAATGCCAGAATGATTCTTGAACATTTTGGGAAATGAGTTGTGAGTTGAGAAGGGAAAAAAATCAGATATTTTAAATGATAATGGATAATCGGATTTCAAAATTAAATTGAGGAAAAGGCTGAACTGAAATCTGGTATTTTAATTCTGTTTGTTTTGCGGGACCAATAATCTGAAATGGAGACTGATTAAATCTTTGATTAAATATTTTGTTACATATTGGTATCTCCATCTTGGAGCTCCTTAAAAATTAGCCTTCCCCCTTAACTGTTGTTAAGCTTATTGTGTGGAATTCATGCCCGAGAAGCAGGCCTCCTCCCTGCAGAATGAAATCACAGTAGTGCTCAGATTTCATGAAGTGTGGAAGAGAGACTTGGTTCTCAAGAGAACCTCCTTGTGTCGGGTGCTTTCACGTGTGCTGCTTTATTTGATCTGCACAGTGGCCCACCAAAGGAAGCATCGGGTCCCCAATTATAGGGTAGAAATTGGAGCCCTCCCCGAGTAAAGTAATTAAGCTAAGAACCCTTGAACAGCAAATCTGCTATCTGAAGCCAGGCATCTCTGTCTTGTTCTTTCCCTCTCCCTTGCTTTGATGCTGAAGGGCTGCTGGCTTTGCCACTCAAAATGGAGAGGATGCCTGTGCCAGGGTGTGAGGAGGCAGGGAAGCAGGGCATCATGGAAGTAGAGCTCTTTCTTCTCTCAGCAGAGAGCCACCAGACCTGAAGGACTCCTGTTACACACTGCTGGCTTCTCTACACCCTTCACTTTATACCACCGGGAAATACACACTCTAAGAATTAGTGCAGTGTGGTATTAATGAGGAGAAGGAGACTGTGGAGATTTTAGAAAATAACCCGAAGACCACATCGTTAGGGAAAGGCAGAGCTGAGTTTTTCACAGGTCTTAGAATTTCAAACTAAATGGTTAAGTGTGCCATTCCCTCCTCCATGCAAACAGACTGATGTATTCTGACCAGACGGGGGTCAGAAATGTGCTCTAGGCCTGGGTCCTGTACAACCTGTAGCAGATTAGTTTATGCTTTTGGACCTTAGTCTTTAATCTTGTGATATGATTTTCTCATTACTTATTTGTTCCCGAGAGAGAAACCATGAAGAAAAATTGAATAATAAAGTACAATCTCATTATAAAATATCTCTCAGTGGTCTGCAGCTTGGGTTGTGTTTTTATGGCTCTGTGAAGTGAGGTACACAGTATCCAAGTCTTTTCAATATCAGAGTTGATAGTGTGATATCAGTAAATCTCATCTTCATGCTCCAAACCATATATAAGTATGGAATTTTGTCTTCCTGTGGAATTGTTTAAGCTTTTAAGAAATTTGTTACCTTATGTATCTTTGAAAAAATAGTTGTTTCAAGTGAAAGAAAAACCTATCACAGCTTGTTCCCCTCCTCCACAACTCCCACCAACCACTGGGCATGAAGCATGATTGCCGTGGAAAGTGGGCCTTAGTTTTCTCAGTAGTTCATTCTCAGCAGTACCCCGGGTTGACCTGATGAGAACTTGTTATTTATGACTGTTGCAGGAACTTTTATTTTCAATGAAAGTGGATGATAAGGAGGGGAAACAGGCTCAGAAGCACATAAGAGATGAATTTCCTGTGTAAATATTTTTTAGTTTGTTTTGGAGAGATATTCACTAATATTTATAGGATCTATAGGATTCACCAACATTTAGGTCAATAGAGTTTGAGACTATTAAAAGACTTTCCTTCCCCCAACCACGGATGGCTCTAATTGTAGTGAATAGAGCTAGACATATAGAAATACATTTTTCTTGTACCTAAATCATATTTTCTTAAATGAAATCCAACAAATTCTTTTTTTAATTTTAAAGTTTTTATTTATTATTTTTATTTTATGTGTATGCACATATTACCTGCTGGGATTTGAACCTAGGTCTTCTGCAAGAACAATCAGTGTTCTTAACTGCTGAGCCATCTCTCCAGTCCCAGAAATCCAACAAATCCTATAGTTACAGAATACATTCTCAGTAAGAAGAGTGGTCACTGAAATCTAGCAAGTGAAAATTTATGATTCCTTTGGGAAATTTGTTGAGAAGGTTAGCCCCTCTGTGTGTGTGTGTGTGTGTGTGTGTGTGTGTGTGTGTGTGTGTGTCTGTGTGTCTGTGTGTGTTTGTGTGCATGCAGGCATGGTTGTATGGTTGTTGTTGAGTTCTTTATAGTTTTGAGAAATGAGGTAGTTTATCAGGGAGAGCTGCAGAGGAGCTTAGAGGCATGCCAGACCTCCCCTGTGGCCTGGCTTTCAGAGGGCAAGGGAGAAAAGAGGGAAGCGAGGTCTGTCATGACTTTGTGTGGGTCATTAACATATTACCTGTCTCCCTTATGTTCCTATAACTTGGGCTTTTCCAAGCATGCTCCCTTAGCTGAATGGCACTCAGGTGAAGCCTGAGTGGTTTTTAGCAGCTTTTCAGCACTGTGACAAAATATCTAAGAGAAATACACTGAAAGGAGGAAAGGTTGATTTTGGTTCATGGTTTTGGAGATGACAGTTGAAGGTTAGCTGGCTCCATTACCTTGTGCCCCAGGTGAGGCAGAGCTTCGTGGAGGTGAGATGTGCAGTGGAGGAGGGTGATCACCTTATGCTGGGGGGTCAGAGAAGAAGAGATAGATAGGCCTGGGACCAGATATGTATTACATATCTGCTCGAAAGGTACGCCTCAGTGACCTACTTCCTTCAACTAAGCCTCCACCTTCTAAAGGACCATTGGGTTATAAACTAATCAATGTTTAATCCATGGGTCACATTATCAGCTTCACAATCTCGTCGCCTCTCATTTATGCCACCAGCACTTCAACACATAAAACTTTTAGGGGGACATGTCCTATTTAAACCACAACACCAGGGAAGTTTGGTCTCCAAATCCTCACAAAATCTTCAGAGAGGAAGCTCCTTGTGTGAGCGTCTAGACCTGGCTTCATGGACACATGATGTGTTAGATGAGGGATATAATAATAAATAACTGCTTTTGCCAGGGCAGGGCTCGGAAGAAAATCACACTGGTATTGCAGGAGATGCCTTACAGCTTGTTTTGTGAGCACAGCATGGAGAGGCTTGTGGATTACTGCCCTTGGGTAATCCACCACCATGACTTCTCTGTGTTTAGCTAACAATAAAGAGCTCAAAGCCAGCAGTTGTTTTCATTTCTAGCCTGTCATTCTGCCCCAATATAAACCTAACTCTCCTTTTAGTAAATCTTCCCTTCTGGCCATTCCCTCAGCAAATTCTTTTTATCTAACATAAACTGCTACTTCCTTATTCATTATTATAAGGAAAATCGGCTAAAAATCTCTACATACTTATGGCCAGTTGAATCTGTGCATTTTTTCTTCTTTGCAGATGTTCTGACTAGGTTGTTGAAATTTCATGGTTGTATGGTTTTACTTTTGCTAATCAAAGTGTTGCATTTTTTTAAGTGGCAGGACAGCTTTGCAAATGAGCCGAGATCTTTCTATCCAGCTTCCCCGACCTGATCAGAATGTGGCAAGAAGCCGAAGCAAGACTTACCCTAAGAGAATAGCGCAAACACAGCCAGTTGGTAAGTAGTCATAGAACCCCGAGCCATCAACCTGGCATTTTCTTTTACACTGGTGTGTGAGCATGCTCAGGTGTTCACTACAGCCATGTCGTCTTTTTATTTTTAATTTTTTGTATATATCATGTGCTTGTGTAGAGGTGTATGTGTATGTGTGTGTTTGTTTGTGTGTGTGTGTGTGTGTGTGTGTGTGTGTGTGTGTGTAATGTGGATGCACACACGTACCATTGCTTGCATGTGGAGGTCAGGACAGCCTCACTTCCTACTTTGTTTGAGACCGGCCCTTATGTTGTGAGTATCTGCATATGGCAGGCTAGCTGACCCGGAGTCTCTGAGGATTCTTCTGCTTCTGCCTTCCATTTTGCTTTTTAGTTTGACCTTGAGAAGGTTCAAGCAATCAACTATCACTATTATAATTTTTTAGGAGAGTGTGTGTGTGTGTGTGTGTGTGTGTGTGTGAGACAGGGTCTCGTGTAGCCCAGGCTGGCCTCAACTATATAGATGAGGCTGGCCTTGACCTCCTGGTCTTCCTGCTCCTACTTCCCAAGTGCTGGGATTACAGGTGTGTACTACCACACTTGGCTAACAACCAGTAAGTCCTAATGAGCAAAGCAGTCACTGGAATGCCCATGACATCTGTAATGTTTATGTTTTCTTTGGGGAGGAGTTTTATTTAAGTAAAATTTTAACTGAGAAATTTCCAAGTTCAGTGTTTCTGAGAGTGAACCAAAACAATTTCTAACAAATTCTAAAAAGCAGTGCTGTTGGTATAACTTAATTGTATAGAATCTAGACGTTTTTAAATTGCTACTAGTCTTTCTTTTCATTATGAAACATAATGTGGAAAGTACATGAATGCATAGGCCTATACTCATATGATGTGATTATGGATCTCTATGTGCATATATGCACACATACGAAGTTTGTCTTAACTAGCAGCCCCAAAAGTCTGCAAGGGTGTTTCCATGTTCAAACTGTCATCATCTTGTCTCCCTAGTCAGAAGAAAGCCCTGTCTAAATCATGATAATGATTTATTTTTCATTGTAACTTTGCTATTTATATAGCCTTTCTCTAAGCAAGTTAGTTTATCCATTTTTAATGTTATACGAATAAATCATGGTATAGATTCTTTTGTGTCTTGATTCTTTTTATCAGCTTTTAAGCACTGGCATTAAAGGGCTTCCTAAGTATTCCAGTGTTTATTACTGTTAGTAGACATTGGGTTGTTAGGTTTTTTTTCAATTCTGGTACAGCCTATTTCTTTGATAAAGCCACCTAATCAGTCACTTGCAAGCTATATGTTCGGTGGTGTTTCAAGCTCACAGAGTTTCATTGCAAAGTAACATGCTGTGCCTTGTTTTGCCCTCTCCAGTGGGATATATTGAGCCTCATAATAATTCTGTGAGGCAAGGCATTGAAAAGTATATTTTCACTATACAGCTGAGGAAAACATGGTCCTAGAATCTATATAGAGGCAGATACTATATATAGTGACAGGAACCCAGGTCTCCAGGTGTTTTGGCCATAGTCTATGAAATGAATAGAACCAAAGAAAATTATTTTATGTGTATGAGTATTTTTTTCCTGCATGTATGTAAGTGTGCCCATGTGTGCAGTGCTGGAGGTGGGGGATGGGGGCAAAAGTGGACGTCAGATCCTCCGGAACTGGAGTTATAGATGATTGTTAGTTACCATGTGGGTTCTGGGAACTGAACTCAGGTCCTTTGGAAGAGCAGCCAGTGCTCTTAAACCCTAAACCATCTCTTCAGCCCCCGAATAGAATTTTTGATAACAATAATTATCATCTGACGATTGTATGTTATTGAGTATGTTAAAGCTGTAATGAAATGCTTCTTCTCAAAAAAATTTTTAAAAATATTAAAAAAATATTGTCATTATTTGCAGTCACTCTGCTAGGCTTTAACACCAGGTTTTCTTTTTTAATTTTAATTTCTTTTTAAATGATGCAATAACAAAACCCCACAAATTTTCACATATTTATTCATGTGGTGCCATGTAAGATTTCAATACGTGTGTACACTGCATGGAGTTTAGGTCAGTTTAAATATATTTATGTTCTCAAAAAAAAAAAGAATTTTTGTATTTTGACATTTGCTGCTTCATTCCAGCCTCATATCAAGCCCACGAAGAAAGGATATCAGTCTCCTCCACCATTCTGGGGTGTGAGGATGACCTGACTTACCATTTCTAAAGTCATTTTAACCTGTCTGATTATGGGTCTTCTCCTCTCATTGATCTTTGAAAGATACATTTCTTTTTATGTATATTTCATATTGAAATTTTGTGTATTTCATGCAATACGTCTTAATCATGTTTAGACTCCTTCCCATATCTGTGCCCTCCCACAGCCCACCCACTGGATAGTTCATGGATTCTGTCATATATGTGAAGGCCTAGCAAGTCAATTTTGTGTACCCAGCTGTCCCTCAGTGTGAGTCCATCCACTGGAGTCTGTTCAACCTGTCTAGTGTCTCTCCCTTAAAGAAAACCAACTTTCCCCCACCCAGCAGTGATCAGCTGCCAATAGTTCCTCAGCTAAGGTTGGGGCCTCCTGACCATTTCCCCATTTCTATGCTGGGTTTTTGTCTGAGTTTGTGTGTGTATTCTGTCACTGTTGCTGTAAGTTCATATTGGCAAGTTCCCAGAAACCTGGAAGATTATGTTTCTTTATAGCCATGCACCACCCCTGGCTCTTACAGTCTTTCTGCCCTCTCTTCAGAAATGGTCCGTGAGCCCTAAGTGAGTGAGGTTTAATATAAGAGTCCTATCCAGGGACATGTACTATGGAGCCTCTTGCTCTCTGCTTTGACCAGGTGTGTCCTTCTGTGTTCACTGCCTTCTGTTGCATGAGGAAGAATTCACTGATGAGAGTTGAGAGTTGCATTAGTGTTCTCTCAGTCCCGCATTTCACTATGTTCTGTGAACCTTAGATGCAGAGGTTCTATTGTAGATGTGTCACTTAGGGCTGGGTATGTCACAGACACTTACTCTCTGTGTGTGACCAGTTGTGGAGCTCTGTAATACTCTCCCTCTGTTGCAAAAAGAGTCTTCTTTGATGAGTGGTGACTGGTACACTTGTCTGCAAATGTAAGGATTCATATTTAGCGTACAGTAAAAAATTATGTTTGAAGGACACAATTCTTTCTGGTTCTACAGTGGTAAACATAAAACATGGTTTAAATTTTCAGTGAGTACCTTGC
Source organism: Nannospalax galili (assembly GCF_000622305.1). Lineage (NCBI taxonomy): Eukaryota > Metazoa > Chordata > Mammalia > Rodentia > Spalacidae > Nannospalax > Nannospalax galili. The sequence goes on along the minus strand of NW_008334880.1, from coordinate 164,149 downwards.
TGTGTCAGTATTGCTGTTGCCCTGCACTGATGATGGCCCTAAGATTCCAAAGACAATTTGGCCAAGATTACTCTGAAGCAAATTTCGTGTGCTCTGATTACCAACTTGTCTGAGTCTGATGAGACAGAATACATTGAAACACAAGTTACACAAAATAGATTTAATTACTAAGTAGCAAAGGTCAAAAGAAGCTTAGAACCCCTTGTGAGCTAGTCCCCCAAGGCTCAAGGAAGCTTCATGGGGAAGGTAGAGTCTTAACTGAGCATGTCTCACATCCACCACACCTGAGGTACTCCATAAGGCAACTCACTCTGGATTGTACACCCAGAGGGTCACATAAACACACTGACCTAAAGCTTTGACAGGCATCCTGCTTTCAGAGGGGCAAAGCCCAGGCTGTTCTGGAAGGAACAGGAATAAGGGCTGGGTCACGTGAGACACTTCCTCCCTAACTCAGGATGTGACAATCTCCACACATTCTACAGTTTATTCTTGAGAACTACCAACTAGGAGAACTGGGTCAGTCCAAGGACAGCCAGAGAATTTTTCTGCAGTTACATAGTAAGTCAGTGTTGGCCTAAAACTCAAGTCTTCTAATGGTCAGTCTTAGAGTTTATCTTAATATATTGTATTTCTTTTTATATGTGTAGTCTGAGATACTTTTGGGCCAACTGTCCTTTGGTTATAACTAGTAAGCAGATTTTCAAATTCTGTGGTACTTCTGAAACACCAACATACCTTATAAAATTATTCTGAGAGCAACTGAGATTATCAAAAGCTTCCACCACTTCATGTCAATGTTTCATTAAACTTTCAGTGGGAAAATCACTCATGCTCTTTGTACAAACTTGCATAGGTTGCATCTTTTCTCGTGTGGTCTTATGAAAACATCTGTCTCTGGAGATCTTGCTCTGTCTCACATACTGTCCCCCGTTTCCTCCTCCTTTCCTCTCTCTTCATGGGAACCTAACTGCTAGAAGGTGGATATAGGGACAAGGTTTGTTTTTGCTTTTCTTGTGGTTTTAAAAAATTCTGCCAAATGAAGTTTTCACAAAGCAGCCCGGGGCTGCACTGAGCTATCTCATCCATTCTGACCCATACTGGAAACTAGCCTCTGAAGTTCCCTCTGTTCTGCCATAGGGGAATGAAAAGTGCCTTGCATCATGCATGGTATGTTGGGTTCTGCTTATCAAAACACTTTCTTCCTTCCATCAGGGACAGGGGTGTAGATGCATCTCACTGTGTTATACGCATTTCCTACTGAGCACAATCTTCCAGCATTAGGAGGGCCATTTAAAATGTGGCATGTGTGTTATACATGCTTTTTAAAAAATAAAAATTTAGAAAATTTAGAATCTTCTTTCCCCAAAAGAAAAAAAAAGTAAATTCCATCTCCTAGTGCTATCACTGTATTTTTATAACCCTGTTCTTGTTTGTATATCTTGTCTCTTCCTTCTTTCCTTGCTGTCTTTCTCTCTCTCTCCCTTTCTTTCTTTCTTTCTTTCTTTCTTTCTTGCTTTCTTTCTTTCTTTCTTGCTTTCTTTCTTTCTTTCTTGCTTTCTTTCTTTCTTTCTTGCTTTCTTTCTTTCTTTCTTGCTTTCTTTCTTTCTTTCTTGCTTTCTTTCTTTCTTTCTTGCTTTCTTTCTTTCTTTCTTGCTTTCTTTCTTTCTTTCTTGCTTTCTTTCTTTCTTTCTTGCTTTCTTTCTTTCTTTCTTGCTTTCTTTCTTTCTTTCTTGCTTTCTTTCTTTCTTTCTTGCTTTCTTTCTTTCTTTCTTGCTTTCTTTCTTTCTTTCTTGCTTTCTTTCTTTCTTTCTTGCTTTCTTTCTTTCTTTCTTGCTTTCTTTCTTTCTTTCTTGCTTTCTTTCTTTCTTTCTTGCTTTCTTTCTTTCTTTCTTGCTTTCTTTCTTTCTTTCTTGCTTTCTTTCTTTCTTTCTTGCTTTCTTTCTTTCTTTCTTGCTTTCTTTCTTTCTTTCTTGCTTTCTTTCTTTCTTTCTTGCTTTCTTTCTTTCTTTCTTTCTTTCTTTCTTTCTTTCTTTCTTTCTTTCATGACAGGGCATCACACTGTAGCTCAGGCTGTCCTGGAAGTCACTTTATAGCCCAAACTGGTTTCGAACTCCCATAGTCCTTCTGTTTCAGCCACCACTCCTGGCTTCCTGGCTTGGTTTTCTTTTCTTTCTCCTTCCTTCTTTCCTTCCTTCCTTCCTTCCTTCCTTCCTTCCTTCCTTCCTCCCTCCCTCCCTTCCTTCCTTTCTTTTTTCTTTTTGAGACAGGGTCTCCCTGTAGCCCCAGCTGGCCTGGAACTCACTATGTAGATCAGGCTGGCCTTGAACTCATAAAGATCCTCCTGCCTCTGCCTCCTGAGTGCTGGGGTAAAAGGTGTGCACCAGTGCATCCGGCACTACTTTTCTTATTTAATATATTATGAGTATATTCTGTGTCTTTAAATCTTCTTATACAGTTTTTTTTTTTTTTTTTTAAGGAGGTGGTAGAGTTTTTCTGTGTAGTCCAGGCTGACCTCAGACTCTTTTAAGTGTTTGGATGACAAACGTGTACCATCATGTCCAAATACTAGAACATCATTAAATGTCTGTATGATGTTCTGCTCTAAAGATGTTTGGGTTGATTAATGGGGCATGATTTATTTAACCAATCTTTAGTTGTTAGATTTTCAAATTTTGAAAACTTTAAATATAACTGAAGTAAATATCCTGGTGGTGATATGCTTGAGCATTCATAACTCTTTATTATGTACATTTTAGACAGAGGTGAATAGCCATCTTTGTATTCTAAAAGGGAGATTAACCATTGTTGAGTTAAAACTAAGATTTTGTGATGAGCATATTTCACTTGATTTTTCATAGGTTTTACCCTGACTTTTTCCCTTTGAAAATTTCATGCATTCATACAATGTATTTTGATCATATACAACTCTGACTCCCCCACATCCAACTTCTCCCAGCATTCCTACCCCCATTGCATCTTCCAACTTCGTGTCCTCCGTATGTGTGTATGTATGTATATATGTATGTATATATGTTTTTAGCCCACTGAGACCAATTAGTGCTGAGGGTGTACTCCTCCACTGGGGCCTGGACAAGCTTCCTGGGACCTGGATGACCTATCAGTAGCCACACTCCAAAAGAAGACGCCTCCTCTTCCAGCCTCCACCAACTGCCAACAGCTCCTCTGCTAGAGGTGGGGACTTGACAGCCTTGTCCCCCTCCATGATGGAGATTTTTTAATGTTTTTTTTAAATTTTATTTATTTATTTTATGTGTACGCGTGTACTGTCTGCATGTACACAAGTGCACCTGTGTCACGCAATACCTGCAGAGGTCAAAAGAGAGCATCGGATCCCCTGGAACTGAAGTTACGGACAGTTGTTAGTTGCCATGTGGGTCCTGGGATTCGAACCCAGGTCTTCTGCAAGAACACCCAGAGTTCTTAACTGCTGAGCTATCTATCCAGTCCCCCATGATGGAATTTTTAACTGATTTGATCTTATGCAGGCCTTGTGATAGAGCCTGATTTTTTTTTAACTTTAAAAAAAATTATTTATTTAATAACCACATAATTAGAAGAAGCATTTCATTACAACAGCATTGACATATTCAATAACAATTTCCAGAGCTAAGATGCATCTCTTTCAAAATTGGCTGTAAATTTTTAGGTCTACAGTTGAATTAATATAGTTATACAATATTGTACTCAGTATAGACCCTATAAGACATACAATTAAATGAGGTTTTAACTTTTAAAAACAATTTCCATTTCATTATTAAAATACAGTTTCATACAGAAATATTCATTTTTAATGCAATTGACACTAAGATGTTTGCACATGCGTTTCTAATCTCTATATATCTGATTATTACTAGTCACATTCGGTTACTTTCTGATCTCCTTGGCATCTGAGTATGGATATAAAGTCATCATGTGGATTTCAATGGTAATGTTTTTCACATCTACTAATTATTAAGGAGCAAATTTTTATGCTTTGAAGAATTATTTTTTTAATGTTTTAAAATTTAATAACCGCATGATTAGAAGAAGCATTTCATTACAGCTTTAATATATTCAGTAACACGCTCTAGAGCAAGGATGCATCTCTTTCAAAAGTGGTAGAGCCTGATTTTTAAAAAAAATTATTATTATCATGAGTATATGATGTGTCAGCATGGGCACACACGTGCCATGGTGTACATGTGGCAGTGTGTATATCTAGATCAGAGGATGACTTTGTGGAGGTAGTTCTCTCTTTCCACCTTTACTTGCAAGTTCTTGCTGAGTAATCTCTCTGGCACTTATCCTGACTTTTAAGCCTGAACTCCACAACATAGTGACTTATTCTGAGACCCAGAGATGCCCTTCTCCAAGACAGTATGGTTATCCTGATTGGGAAGGACATTTAGAAATGCCAGTCATGTAGAGTTGCACCTAGAAAGGGTGCTGTGGGTGGATTTTTTTCCACTTTTATTTTGTGTAATTTTCTTGCTCCTTTATTTCAGATGCATTCTACATTGAGCCTCATTTGGTCCTGGCTTATGAAAAGTCAGACAGCCATCCCCACTTATAAGGTAGTGGTGGGGTTCTAACTTGGAGTAGATATTTGTGGAGGGAGGGCCCTCTGCTCTTTACCTTCCATCAACAGTGTGAAGTTACTTTTCCAAGCCCACCAGGTCTTGTGGTGGTCCGTAACCTCTGTGAAGTTGGTCTGAAGGAGTCCGAGACAGGCCATTGTCTACAATAAGGTCTTCTGGACCCAGAATCTCACCTGGCCAGAGAGTCCACTCTTGCAGCTTGTTCTATTCCTCTTCCTCCCTCCAGAGAAACCCCTCAATCAAACTTCCTGTTCCTTGGATGTATTCATTGCTAACTGGCCAGGAAAGAAGCAGTGATTCTCATTTGTTATTTTTTTATTTTTATTTTTATTTTACTAGGCTAGGGGTGTAGTACAATGGTAAAGTGCTTCCCTAGTATATATCAGGCCCTGGGTTTTATCCTTAGCACTGAAAAAGGAAAGTCTAAAATTTTTCACAGGCTAAAAAGAAACAAAAGTATTATTTTAGTAAACTACCTTGATATAGTTACTTAAAATATTTGGGAAAAAAAGATAATTAAAATGTTAGAAAGATGGTTTTTAAAATTTTTGCAGTGCTAAGTATTGAACCTAGAACCCTGTGGTCTCCCCACTGAGCTGGATCCCCAGTTCTCTTTTTAATTTTTATTTTGGGTCAGGATCTTGATAAGTTTTTCCAGGCTGGCTTTGAACTTATTTTGAAGCTGGAATTGAAGGCCTGTCTTACCAGGCTCAACTTAACAATTTTTTTTTTTTTTTTTTTTTTTTTGTCTTTTTTCAGACAGGGTCTCCCTGTAGCCCCAGCTGGCCTAGAACTCACTATGTAGTTCTGGCTGGCCTTGAACTCACAGACATCTGCCTGGCTCTGTCTCCTGAGTGCTGGATTAAAGGTGTGTGCCACCACAGAGTAAGTTTATTTCATGACTTGCCCTGTATTTGGCAGAAATGGAGATATAGTATTAAAAAGCTAGATTTTTTTACTCTAATAAGGCCAGTTATTAATTTTTATAGACTGAATTTCTATTGCTATTCTCACTAAGTAAAATTTTACAGCTATGGTTTTTTTAGAATTATTAGCATATATTCTCAGCTCTCATTTAACATTTATATATAATTAACTGTGCTCGAAAGGAGATGATTACTTTTTGTTAATTTGTGTTTTTAGCTTATGATACACAGCTTTTTACTTTAAAAGACATTCTTTTTATTTCTTCTGAAAGGAAAACAATTCAATTGGAGGAGATGACTATTCCATTTAACCTGCTCCCCAGATCTAAGTTTAAAGAGCCTTGTAGTCACCACTCAGTCAGGAATAATGTCTGGTAGCTTAAAGGTCATTGTGTTTAGAATCTGCCAAATTTAAGCCTTGGCACCTCTTTGAGGAAGTACATTCCAGAGTCTAGAGCCTGCACCCAGCAGCCTGCTGCTCCACCCAGAGGAGTTCATCGCCTGGGCAGGCAGCCAGAGCATTCCTGCATATCAGAGCTGCCTCCTGTGGATGGAGCTTGGGGTAGAGCAGGAAGGGAGGTGGCAGGCAGGATATATGTATATTTGCACAGCCCTTTCTCTGATGAGGTCTTGGTACCTCAGGCAGGTGGATTCTTGTCAGAGGTGTCTGCTGTAAGTAGGCCATAAGGATGGAGAATTTAGGTAAAACCCAGGATTAGCTATGAGGAAAATAAAAGCCAACTGCAGTGACCCAGCCATGCCCAGGCGTTTGAATTTCTTAGAAAGATCCCACTGATGGGCACAGGACCTCTAGCAATCTGGATTGTGGAAAAGCAAGACAGAGTGACATTTTGGTATTACTGTTCTGCTTCTGTGGAAAGGGCCTTGAACACCAGGAGCAAAGAGATGCAGAAGTGACTTGAGAGGGGATAGCTGTGCTCAGGGTGCAAGCAGCTAGTACCTGGGCCATGGCCATTGTTTCTGCCCAGGACAGACCCAGGATTCATGAATCTTTCAGTGTTTTGAGCATAAAATCTGGATGTGTGTGTGCACTTTCCAGAATTTAAAATATTAATAATTTCATTATAGAAAATCTCTATGTGATAAATTGAGTGACAGATTTGGTTTGAAAGCTGCCTCTTTGGGACCACTGATTGGCAGAACTGGGGTAAATGGCTGATCTACCACATGACCATGAGATGCCTGCACCTGCCTTGGGGCTCACAGTGGGCTTCTCTGGTGACCCCTGGGAGAATCACATTTCCTTCAAACTCACCATCACTCTTGGCATGGACACTTTGTTAATTAGTTGGTCAGTCAGCCAACTCTAGGGAATGATGTTGACATACAGCTCTGGACCTCACAGCAAACGATACACTTGGGGGTAGCTGACTGATATTTCATAGTGACATGAGGTGGGTCCAGCCAAAACAGGAGAGACAGAGAAATGCTTTGGTATAGTGAGATACAGTTTCACCTGAGGCAGCATAGCTCTGGGTTGCTGAAAAAGTCATGTCAAGAAAGTATCTTGGGGGGCTAAAGAGATGGCTCAGCAGCTAAGAGCATTGGCTGCTCTTGTGGAGGACTGAGGTTTGGATCCCAGCACCCATAGGGAGGCTAATAATCTTCTGTAACTCCAGTACCAGGGGAACCCAACACCCTCTTCTGACCTCTGTGGGCATTACATGACACAGGTGCACTTACTCACTTAGGCAATACATAGGCAATACACTTATACACATAAAATTAATAAAACACAATATTAAAAATAATTGATTAAAAAAAAAGAAAGCTGGGTGTGGTAGTGCGTGCCTTTAATCCCAGCACTCGGGAGGCAGAGGCAGGTGGATCTCTGTAAGATCAAGGCCAGCCTGGTCTACACAGTGAGTTCTCGGTCAGCTCAGCTGGGGCTACAGGGAGACCCTGTTCTCAAAAAGAAAGAGTCTTGGGCACTTCTTTGGGTACACAGTATGTCAGATGTGACTTAACAGAAGCCTAGCATAGCTTGTGGCCATCAGATCTTTTGTAGTGAGGCAAGCTGTGTGGACAGGGACTGATATATCATCCCAAGACAGATTTACTTCTTAGTAAATCTAAGAAGCTGAACCTGGTAAATCTGCATTCAACCTCAGAGGTCCATGTTATTATGTGTGTAGTGTTTTAAAGGCACAGAACTAGTTTGGGCCTCAATTTCTTCATCTGTCAATTGGGAACTATTAACTTCATGGATTACTGTCATGGAGATGGTGTTTGAAACAAGCTGGTGATTGAATCAGGCATTAGTGGTGACTTGGCATACTTTAGTTTCCTTCTCCTAAAACCTACCTATTGGTGTTTGACTTATAGTGATTCCATCAACTTAATATACAAACGACAGTCTGACTGTGTTAAAGAGCTGCAGGCCCTGGAGACTGAGGGATGGGGAGAGTCCATTTAAGTGCAGTGAATGGGGATGGGGAAGGAAACTGGGATTTTCACTTCATTGAAAAAGATTCAATATTAACAGGATGTGAAGGAAGTAGGCAATTCAAAACCCATTCAGTGTACAGATCCTTTTGGTTGGGTTTTTGAGGTATGGTCCCAGCCTGGCCTTGAACTTATGATCTGCCTCAGTCTCCCAAATGCTGGGATCATGGCTATGATCCACCATGCCAGGCTCATGTGTAGGTTCTTCTGCTCTTACAATCAGCAGGTCTTAGCACCCAGGGCACCTGCTAGGGGACATGGGCATGGTTAGCCATTGTCTTCCTTACTGGGTTTCTACTTTTCAGAAGAGTGTTTTTTTAAAAATTGTGGTAAGGAATCCCATAATATTAAATTTAGTATCTCTGCTATTTTACATGTAAGTTCAGTAGTGTTAAACATATTCGCTGTGTTGTATTTGCTGTAAAGCTCTTTAGAGCTCTCTTGTAACACTGAAACTCAATTGTCACGTAGCACTCCCCTCCCTGGCAACCACCTTTCTGCTTTCTGTTACTAGCTCCCAGCGTGCTTATTGTTCTCCTTTTCCCTTGGATTCCCTATGACTATGAATTGGAAACAAACTTTTTACAGTGCATTTGTAACAGTGGGGAGACTGTGACAGTTTTAAAGTTCACATAATTAATCACTTCATCTTCCGTGTCTGGGGATTTCCCTATTGAAGTAATTAGTTCCTAGTCCTACCTGAGTGCATTTTCATGTCAAGAAAACAATAGAGAAAGAGAACACACAAAGAAAGGATGAAGTGGAAAGAACTCAGAGAGGGGAAGCGAAGCTGCTGAGCAAAGAACATGGGAAACCAGGGCTCTGGATCAAGGAATTCTCCAGTAAGCTCAACAGCTTTCCCTCTACTGTATGAACAGAGCCTTGGCTGTGTTGTGGGCACATCCTAACTACCTAAATATCCAATAGTAGGAACTAGCCTGATAACACAGTGTCTAGTATCACATCTCTGGCAAAAGAAATCCGAGAGCAGGATTTGAACTTGGGTTGGTCTGATTCCATAGTTCCATGACACGTGCCATGAAAGGTCAGGCCTCCTGAGGAGCCCACCAAGGGAGGGGAATGTTGATGACTAACATTCAGTGAGTGCTGCTGTGTGCCTGGCTCTGTACTAGAGTTCTCCAGATGGTGGCTCACTTTTAGAGGATGTTATGATTATGAATGTTTAGGTTAGAAACTCAGAGATGAGACTTGCCCAGAACCACGGAGCTAAATATGACTGTAATAAGTGATAGGTAAAAATGTTGGAGAGAGCGGGCTGATGGATGGAGGCACCGAGGCACAGATGGAATTCTCAGCGGGATACAGAATTATTTCGCATGGGGCACCTTTCCCTCGGGGAAGGGAAAGATGTCAGGGAAGGGAAGGGAAGGATGTCCGGGAAGGGAAAGATGTCAGGGAAGGGCAGGGGAGGGAAAGAGGGAAGGGCAGGGAAGGCAGGGAAGGGCAGGGAAGGGAAAGATGTCAGGGAAAGATGTCCATCCATGGGCTGTGAGCTGGGTGTTTATATATGGGGGCTTTAGGGTGTGGAAGGGGGGAATGTTTGGGGGAGAAATCAGGGAGGGGGAAGCAGGAAAAGCAGGTAGGATTAGGGTCTGGAAGTGTTTACTTTTTCCCTCTTAAGATAAGAGAAAAACAGCTTTTAAAATCTCTGGTTATCAGGTAGAATCTGCTTATCCTATCTTTGGAGATCAGAGGAAAGGCAGGCTGCTTCTCAGCAGAGTTTGTTTCCCTTGACTTCAAAGGTCAAGGTGCTTATCAGCTAAGTTCCCTTTTTCGAGCTCCAAAGTCTGTAGGTCCCTTTTGGGGAGGGGGGAAGCTGCTGCTGTTGGAACCGTAACAATAAGTGCATAAGATGATCTCTGGGATATAGTTAAGGCCTGGGCGAGGAGACACCAAGAATGGGTATATGCACAGGTATACTTGCAGGCAGGATACATTACACACTAGTAATAGTAGTGGCCTTGGGGAAGAGTTTCTGAGAGAATGGGGACAGGGAATGGGAAGGAGATGTATTTTCACTAGAATTTTTTCCATGTTGTAATTTTCAGAAGCCCTATAGATAATTTATCAGGAATGCATTAAGCTGGCAAAATGTTTTCAAACACACATTCATGTTTCTAATAGAGATGGTCTCAAAAGGCTCCGAGCTGAGGACACTGATATTATTCTAGAAAGCATGCAGTGTGATTTACAGAAAAGTAATGGAACAATACCAGACCAATTTTACAAAATTCGAATGTCAGGACCTTCTCCCATGTCCTACTGGGTGCATTTTCCTATCAAGCAGACCACAAAGACAGGACAAAGAAAGGACAAAGCCTAAAGGACTCAGGGAGAGAGGACAGAGTTGAACAAGGATCACACGAGGCTCTAAGTCAAGGAATTCACAAGTCCCCAGAAAGTTATCTCAACAGCTTTTCCTGTACATTATGAGCAGAGCCAAGTCTTCAAGCAGACGGGCACAAGACACATTTGCACCTGTGCATGCTGATCCAGTGTTAAAATGCAGAGAGTGGTAGATAGTGCCTCAAAGAACAGGGGCTTTGTTCCAAAGGAGGAAGACTCCTGTGGACACAGTCCTTACAGTAGTAGAACTAGAACAGTTGCTTTGTGTTACAGGTAAGAAACCAAGACCAGAACAATGTGCAATTACTCAGTGTAGCTTGTCCTTTAACTTGGAGGATATCTGGATTAAAATCACTAGGTGCTAATGACTGGAAAAAGTGAGAAGACAGATGCTGGGGGAAGAGGGACATAATAGCTCTTACACCTGTTGGGCTTTGGATAGGTGTGCGTTGGTTTATCTTCTTAGGGTCAGCTGAGGACAGGAAAAGGAAGGAATTAGTATTAATTCTCTTCTGAGGGAATTAGAACAAAGTGTTCTGACCACACAGTGTTGCATGGATGGCTATGGAGATGGATTCTAGAAATTTAATACAATGCAAGCTTTAACTTTGTTAAAGTTAATTTTGCTTTGGACAGAATGTGGTCATGGCTGTTCTTTTCCAAGAGGACAAATTAGAATTAAATGATCTTCTGAGACAATGTCCCAATCTGGGACATTACAGTCTGACTGTAAGGATGCTCTCAGGGGGTGTTATGGTTGCCCGTTGCCTCATTATTGAAGCCTTTGCACTGAGAAAGCATGTCATGCTGAGACAGGTGAAGAAGGCAAAGACAGCATATTGCTCTGCCTAATTTCTTCTCTAACATGTCCTTCAGCCTGAGTTTTCATCCCATCACTCATTAAAATAAAGGAATCCAGCATGTAAATTTTAATGATTCCTCTTCTTCCTAAAATTCTCTCTTATTTTCTTTTGTTTACCTGTCTTCAAGTTGGAAGGACCAAATAGGAAAAACTATATAAAATATTTTTAGAAAAAAAAATCACTGTATGTATGATTATTGCCACAAAAATCTTAGATTTGTGAAAACTATCTTCCCAAATGATAGAATACTTTTTTTTTAGTATTGGAAATTAATATTCAGAAAGGCTTTTAGCAGATTTTTTAGAACATCTGAAAGCTTAACTGAAACCTTTATTGACAAGTTGGATAAAATTAATTGTAACAACCTTTGCTCTAATACCACTCTTAAACTATTCTTTTAGTTCAAATTGACCAGATGACTCTGAGATTTTTACCTCTTTGGTTAACACATAGTTAAAAATGAGTACTGTCCCACTGGATAAAAAGATATTCCTTCTGGGAGGTTCAAGTAGCTTTCTTGTATTTGCCTTTGACTTCTGTGTGAACACTGTGGTCTAGTCCTTTCTTGAACCTGCTTATATTTGTGGAAGCCAGTAGTGGCTCTATCTGGACACTTGGTTGTCAGGATTCTGACTGCTAACCAGTCAGGCAAATGTCGGTTTTCTAACCACCCATCCCCTTTCTCCTTCCAAGCTGGTGTCAGAGGGTGTGTCAGAGCAGTTTGAGATTCTGTTTAGGGTGAAGATATCCTTGAGTAGATGACATGAGATTCACATCTTTGTTTTCCTCTGATTCAGGTTCATGGTGGTGGTTTCTGTGTGGGCATTTTCTTCAGACTTTGAAACCTGGCGTGGGTTTGCCTGGCGCTGCTGTAGTTACTGTCAATATGGAAAGTGTTTTGGGTTCCCAGGGTTCAGAGTTGTTTCCATAGGTGTAGGGAGAGGAGGTGAGGCAAGGGAGAAAGGAACTATGGTCACGGCAGAGGAGGTGCCCTTTAGCATAGAGAGCATTCTGTGTGGATCTTCTGACCAGAGGGCGGATGGGATGGCCCTCTGTAACTGCAGCCTTGCCTGTGGTAAGAATGGAGCGTCTGAGGAACCATAAGCCAAACTCTTCCAGAGAAGCAGAATTGGAATGCAGCAGATGAGTCACTGGGCTGACCCGAGCCAATTGTTTTGAGCTGCTGTTCCATTGTGGTACCTTGTACTACCCTGAACAGCTGGTTTGCAAAGAAACAGAAATGGAGGTGACTAAGAAAGACTGAGAGACCACACTGCTTTGAACACAGAGGGGAAAGGAGACTGTATCCATGAATTCCAGCCTATGAGATCCTACAGGCTCTTTTTCAACAGTCCCTTTGTAGTTTGAACTGTTCATTACTGAACATTATAACTGTTTTAGTAATCCTGTGAGGAAGATGGTTATTGTTTTTTTGTTTTTGTTTTTATTCAGTGAAGAAACTGAAACAATTGTTCAAGAGACATTAAACACTTACTCAAGGTTGTACAGCTGGTAAGAACAGACCAGGATTTGAGCTGAGGTCTTTAGAATGCTAGGACACATGCTTGCAAAGTCAATGCAAATTTTAAAAGTAAAATGTCTACAGATTCAGATCCCATCACTCACATGGTGGTTAACAACCATTTGAAACTCCAGTTCCAGGGGATCCAATGCCCTCTTCTTACCTCCGTGGGTATTGCATGACATGGGTGCACTGACACACATGTAGGCAATATATGTATACACATAAAATAATAAAAAAGTAAAATGCCTAGAATTATCTGGAAATACAAGCTGCTTTCCTTCCCATTGTGAGATTTCTTTGCTTCAGTAGATGTAACTACTTCAGTGGATGCCCTTTTTCCTTCTCATTTATTTAGTGTATATGGGGGGTGGGGGGTGTGCCACAGCACACATGTGGCAGTCAGAGGACAACTTATGGGAATCAATTCTCTCCTTGCACTATGTGGGTCCCAGGGATCAAACTCATCAGGCTTGGCAGCAGGCCCCTTTACCTGCTAAACCATCTTGCCAGCCCTCTGCAGACATTCATGAGAGGATAGTACATTCTGCTCATTTATAAAGGAGCAGCAAGTAAGCCTGCTGGAACTCACGTTGTAGTAGTCCAGGCTGGCCTTGAACTCATGATTTTCTTGCCAGAGACTCTGGAATGCTGGGATTACAGACATAAACTACCATACTTGGGGTATCAACTCATTTCTAAAAGAAAGTATCTAAGTTTGGAGGGACATTTTACTGAGCAAAGAGGGGAAAGGCAGTAACGTATTGATTGCAAGGAGCACTGGCAACTGTAGTCAGATGCGGGCGCTCCTTCAAGGCTGTTTCCCTTTGTTCATACCCTTCTCTATTCTGCCTTGAAGCGGGCACTTACTTTCACTGTGTAAAAGATTTGTTAATACATGACAAGTCTGATTAGATTTTTTTCTGAGAAGCTAATGTGTGTAAGCTTTCTGGAAGTGCTTAGCATTCCAAGCATAGCTACCCAAATTAGAAAAGCAAGGAAAACTAAAAACCTGTTGTATATTCAAATTAAAGTCAACACTTAGTGAATTACCATAAAGGATGTTTTTCACGTTCCCTGCTTATTTAACAAGAACTTATATAACACTTCTGTAGCATAAGACCCTACTTCAGGGAGCACAAAAAAAAAAAAAAAAAAAAAACAAAACAAAATAAACTAGACACCTAGAAACACCACTTTTTTTTTTTTTTTTAAAAAAAAAAAAAAAAAAAAAAAAAAAAAAAATCAAATGAAACTTGGACCCTAATCTATACAAGTTCAGACAGAATGATAATGCAGCAGTGACTTAGCACTTATATGCCACGGACTTGCTAAATGCTATGCTGAGGACTTTCTATAAATTATCTAGTTGTATTCTCCTATTCACTGTCTAAATAATTGGTGGCACTCCCATTTTGTAGATGAGAGAACCAAGCCCTACAGGAGTTTTGTGCAAGATCACCAGATCACTAACTAAACCATGAGTAAATTGGCAAAACTGAGAAACAGAGCTATATGTATGATTTTCAATTTTACATGCTTAATTTGCAAGATTAAGTTCAGTGCAGGCAGGATGGGCCAAGGGTCAGTGGAACACTAAAATTTATAAGCCAGCAGGGTAATTTGCATATGGCTACAAGTAATCTGTGGTGATACTGTGAAGTCGTTTTTGAAGGACAGATAGGTTAGCATAGTAGATGTTAAGCTGGTGTTTACAATTCCTGGGTGGAGTGTGTTGGAGGATAAAGTAATAATTTTTTCATCCTCTCCTAGGTTCATGGTTGAGAATTATATAATAAAATGCAGTTTAGAAGATGAGGGGTGTGATTTTTATGTACTTGTTTTTTACTTTTTACATTGTGTGTGTGTGTGTGTGTGTGTGTGTGTGTGTGTGCAGGTACCTGTGGATGCCAGAAGAAAGCATCAGATCCTTTGGAGCTTAAATTACAGGCAGTTATGAGCCACTTGATACGGGTGCTGGAAAATGAACTCCAGTCCTCTGAAAGAGCAGCAAGCACTCACGACCACTGAGCTATCTCTCCAGCCCCCCAAAACAAAAATTCATAAATGGTTATAATGCATGTAATCACTAGAAAAATAAAATCCTATTTATCTCATTAAGAACTGCTTTCTCAGGGGCTGGAGAGATGGCTCAATGGTTAAGAACAATGGCTGCTCTTGCTGAGGATCCAGGTTCAGTTCCCACATGGCAACTAACAACCATCCATAACGCCAGTTCCAAGGGATCCCACTCCTTTTCTGGTCTCTGCAGGCATTGAATGACAGGGGTGTGCTTACATACATGCAGGCAAAACACTCATACACATAAGATAAAAATATACAAATAAAAAAAGTATTTCTAATAAAATTTACTTTCGGTATTTAATATTTTATCAATATTAATATTAATATGATCTGTTAATATTACTACTAAATATAATAATTCAGAAGGAATTTTTGTGTATATGTATGATATGTATGTGGGTATGTGTGTGTGTGTGTGGTGTATGTGGTTGTGCATGCACATGTGAAGGCCAGAGGAGGACATCAGGCATCCTACTCTATCAGTTGCCACCTTAGTCCTTTGAGAAAGAGTCCCTTTCTTAACCTGGAAATTGCTATTTCAGCTAGACTAGCAATCAGGAAGACCCATGCATCCTCCAGTCTTTGCCTGTCATAGCACTGGGGTTATAGACACATAGGAGCACAGCTAAACCCAGCTTTTTACATGGGAGCTAGGGATCAAACTTAGGTCCTCACGCTTGCACAGCAGAAAGTATTCTTGCCCACTGAGTCATCTTCCCAGTCCCAGAGCAAAGTTTTAGCACCTAGAGCTTTATGTCAATGGGAAACTATTTTAATTCTTTTCTATATTTATCATAGAGAAATATGAGAATAAGAACATGTCCAATCAGTAATAAAAAAAATTGCATCAAAGAAGAGCACAAGGCTAGATGGCTTCATTGATGAGTTCTAGTAAACATTTAAAGAGTTAGTACCAATTCTACTTAAGTTATCCCAAAAAGAGAAGAGGAAGGAATTCTTCCAAACACGTAGGGAGGCTAGATTATCCTGATAACCAAACCAGATAAGACACACACAGACACAGACACACACACACACAGACACAGACACACACAGACACACACACACAGACACAGACACACAGACACACACACACAGACACAGACACACAGACACACACACACAGACACA
>NW_008334880.1:147846-148084 GCF_000622305.1 Nannospalax galili | reverse complement strand
ACACACAGACACACACACACACAGACACACAGACACACACACACACATACACACACACTATAGACCCAGTTTTAAACTTCTGGTGAAAAGTGTTATTTTTCATATGGATATATACACTGTGATGCATGGTTTTTCAAACTTCTTTAGTAATGATTCTTTTGCATGAAAGAATTAAAGATCACTGAGTTATAGCCTCATAGAGAAGAGGCAGTCTTTCTCGTGCTGGTGTCATTTACAG
>NW_008334880.1:142217-147812 GCF_000622305.1 Nannospalax galili | reverse complement strand
TTTTTTTGAGACAGGGTCTCCCTGTAGCCCCAGCTGGCCTGGAAATCACTACATAAACCAGGCTGGCCTTGAACTCACAGAAATCTTCTTGCCTCTGCCTCCCGAGTGTTAAAGGCATGCACCACCATGCCCAGCCACCAAGTAAGCCCTCTAAAAGTAATCATATACAATTTTATGTACTTTGTATGCTATTACAATTTCATCAGATAAAAACCTCTACAGAACTAAGTGGCCTAGTATACTCCCTTGAAGCAGATCCAACTTTAGGTCAGGGATAGAGTGATTACTCTGCAGTAAGACCAAGGCAACCTGAGTTGTGGGATTTAGGAGAAGGTGGCTGGGAAGGTTTGGTATAGGCTACTCCAAATTGCTTGATACTGTTGAGGGTTTGGAGGAATTATCAGCGTCTTGAGGTACTTGGATACCATGTTTTCTTCCTATGACATAATTTGTGTCCTCATATCATAGGAAAAAAATTATTAACCAAGTGCTTTGAGATAATTTATTCATTGATTGATTTTTATTTTATGTGTTGAGTGTTTGCCTGCATGTATATATGTGCACCATGTGTGTAATGCTTGTGGAAGGCACCACCAGAAGAGGGTGTCAGATCCTCTGCAACTGGGGTTACAGGCAGTTGTTAGCCACCACATGAGTGCTGGGAACCAAACCTGGGTCCTCTTCAAGAACAGCCACTGCTCTTAACTATTGAGCCATCTCTCCAGCCAACCATTTGGAGATAGGTGCTTTGTTTAGGCCCTGAGGACTTGAAGGAAAAATGCTTTACTATCTTTGGCAGTCTTTCTCGTGCTGGTGTCATTTACATCAAACTTCTTTAGTAATGATTCTTTTGCATGAAAGAATTAAAGATCACTGAGTTATAGCCTCATAGAGAAGAGGCAGTCTTTCTCGTGCTGGTGTCATTTACAGGTCTTCATATAGTCAAATTAATTCTTTCTATCCCCCAGAAGGCCTCAGGGAGAGAGCAAGTCTCACACGTGTCTTTTTTTTTTTTCTTAACCTTGACATTTTGACCCACAGGGAAGTGTCCCTGGCTGCCTCTTAACTCAGTATGTGCACATCTCCATAGCTCTGGCAAAGGGTTGAGGAAGAGGAACCTTGTGTCCATCTTCCTCTCACCTCCAAGTTGATTATGTCAGTAATGATGGAAGCAGATTATCTGGGCTGGGCAGTGCTGTGCTAGGGAAGAGGAAATTGGAAGCAGATCAACTCTGGAAGGATCTTTCATGATAGAAATATTTTCCTAGCGTCTTTCCCAGCCACTCCCATCTTTATAATCTACCCTCCAGCATGTTAGCAGAATGCCTTGTTTGATCTTGCAGTTGGCATGCAGCAAATCAATGTTGAAAAGTCTGTGTATCTGTAGTAAAAGGTAACTGTGCTTAAATTGCTCTCTTGGGACTTTGAAGCCCGAAACTCTTTAAGAACAGTGGGGATCTGGAAAACTCTCTGGGATGGATGACGTGACATCACACATTTGAACTTTAATTCGCCATTGAATACAGAAACACTTTTATTTTCCAGATTGTGTGCTTGAAAATTTGCTTTTGTTTTATGGTTTAGTAAATTTGTGTTCTGCCAAATGAAAATCTTCCAAGATGATAGGGAAAACAACTTTCTTCTTGACCATTTTTGAGTTTGACCATAATTTGTGGTGTTAGAAAAGGTATCTTTAATTTTTGTAATTTACTATACTTTGCCATTTTTTTTACCCATGATGCCCACTGTAAAGTTGGTAAAGCTAAGGCAAGGTGACTTTGTGCTGCCAGTGTGAGGAGTGAAGCTGAAATATAGTTCCAATTACTAGCTTATTTTTCTTCATGAATATATTTCTTCAGATAAGGTGTACTAGGGTGGATGGGTCAGGTTGTCTTTACTGAAGCCCACTAATTTTTTTGTTTTGGGAATGGATATAATCTTTCCTGCTATTTGTTTTAAGCATTAAATGCAGCTTTTTTTTTTTCAAACAAAAGTTAGGGAAAAATAAAAAATATAATTAGGTAAAATAAAATTAGCCATATAAGTCTAAATTACTAATATGTGGAACTGGAGAGATGATAGCTCAGCTGGGTTAAAAGCACTGACGGCTCTTGTACAGGACCTGAGTTTCATTCCCAGCACCTACATGGCAGCTAACACCCGTACATAACTCCAGTTCCAGGGAATCTGACGCCCTCTTCCGACCTCTGTGGACATTGTATAACATGGATATACTTACATACATGCATGCAATGTACTCATATAAATAAAATAAAAATAATAAATGAAATACTAATAAGATTTTATTAATATGTTACAAACCTCCTTTACTCAGTAACTATATGTCCTTTTTCCTTTTCTGTATTGAAGGTACTCTAATTTGCCAAACATGGGTTTGGATTTTTTTCATTTTAATGTCATTTGCCCACCTACTCCCACTCTAAATGAAGAACAATGACACTATTTGACTTAAGTTGACAAGTGTCAAATTATGGATTTACATGACTCTATAATAGTAAAATGCTAGTGATTTTGTAATTATCTTGTAATTGAAAATGCATGTGTACTCATGTGTCAAGTCTTGGCATCATAGGATGGTTTAAGAATTGTCCCTAAATAGTCCAGGTGTGGTGGCACACATCTTTAATCCCAATACCTGGGAGGCAGAGGCAGGCTGATCTCTGTGAGTTCAAGGTCAGCCTGGTCTACATAGTGAGTTCCAGACCAGCTGGGGCTATAGGGAGACTCTAAAAAAAAAAAAAAAAAAAAAAAAAAAAAGAATTGTAGCTAAATAGATTCTGGACAGGTTGAATCTGCTCCTAACTGCTCATCCTGAAGGAAAAGGCCACTTAACATGGAAGCGTTTGAGTTTACAGCATCTAACCACACACAGCTTGGTAGTGGTCAGATGCTCTAGACCCTGGCACTGCTGTGTACTCTTTGCTGCAGGGACTTGTGTGACCTTCATCCAGCTCCAGTGACTGCCAGTCCAGAAACAAAATTGAAAGCCACAGGCTTGATTTGGTGCATTTAGAAATAGTACAAATCTCCTGAAACAAGGCACTCCCCCCCCTCTTTTTTTTTTTGTCGTTTTTGTTTGTTTGTTTTTGAGACAAGGTCTTTCTGGGTAGCCCTGGCTAGCCTGGAATTCACATGTAGACCTTTTGGCCTTCAGCTTGTGGCCGTCCTCTGTTTTTGTTTCTTGAATGCTGGGATCACAGGTGTGTGCCACTGTGCACAGCTCCCTTTGTCTCTTTGATGTGAGCAATACATAAAATAATTTGGCCCCTTTTCTAACTGTAAGTGATCACACATTAGTTAATGTTATTTATTTATTTTTTTAAAGAAAAATGCAGATGTGTATAAACATCTTAATTGCAGCGTGCCAATAACTAATCTTTGCTCTAGATAACTCTGTGGTTATGATTTAAAATGCCACCACTGAAGGGCTACAGTTAAAGCTCTAAGTTGTGGCCTTCTCTACCGTGCAACATGCATGGCTATGTGTGCTCTTGACCTGCATCTCACACATCTCACTACAACCAGGTTATTTTTTTATTATTATTGACTCTTATTTATTTGTGTTTGTGTGTGTGCATGCCTGCACTTGTGCCAGAGTATACATGTAGAAATCAGTGGACACCCTGTGGGAATCAGTTCTCTCCTTCCACTGTATGGGTTCTGGGGATTGGACTCAGGACATCAGAGTTCATTCTTGGTGGCAAGCACCTTTATCTGCTGAGCAGTTCTTGAAGTTTTTTAAAAAAATATTTTATTTATTATTTTTATTTTATGTGTATGCATGCATTGCCTGCATGTAGGTAAGTGCACCCATGCCATGCAATGCCTGTGGAGGACAGAAGAGGCTGTCAGATCCCCTGGAACTGGAGTTAAGGACAGTTGTTAGCTGTCATGTGGGGGCTGGGATTCAAACTCAGGTCGTCTGCAAGAACAGCCAGTGTTCTTAACCACTGAGCCATCTCTCCAGCCCCGTCTCTTGAAGTTTTATGTTTTATTTTGGTCTTACTTTTAACACTTGTTAAATATGATAGCATTATCCTAAATTTTTCTTTCTAGAGAAAGTGGTAGAAATAGCAGTGCATCTTGTAGTAGATTTTTTTTGTTGAGTACTTCCCATTGATGAGACACTGAAGTTGGACAATTTAATTTTAGTCTTGTCATTGTGTTTGTGAGTGTCTGGGAATGAGATTTTTCTGTTTTAGGAAACATGCTTCTCCTTAGAAATTATGATTAAAACATTGTGAATAACCAAACATAAGTTTAAAAAACATATAAGCATAGTTTGAGACTTTTCTATTTTAGAATATGCTTTAGTTTTTTTGTTCTACTTGTTTATTAAATTTTAGAAGATAGGATTGGAAGGAAACAAGATGAAAGCCATTAAGTAACTTGACTTTCAAGTGATTGGTTGTTAGCCTAAGAAAAGACTAGTGAGTCTAAAGACATGAGGGTTGGAGCAAACCTAAGCTTATTCGGGAGCTGGTAAGGGGTTTGGTTGAGATGACGTTCACCTTTACTCAGACTTTTTTGACCTGATCTTACTGGTATTAGATCCCTTCTGAAATATCTTACTGGTATTAGATCCCTTACTGATCCCTTATGAAAGAACCTATTATGTGAAGGCTTCTTTTGTTTATATTACTAATTAGTGAATCTTTCTGAGAACAATACCACATTTCAGTAATGTTTCTTAGGAACAATTAAAAATATTCTTGTTATGGCATACCTGTGGGTCACAGATGAATTAATCTCTTCTGTCCCCCGTCCCAGGGCTATACCCATAGAGTTCTGCATACAGCGAGCAACTCCATCTCCAATCTTTGCCTGCAGCTTTGAGAGTTTTCCCTTGTGGCTTTATTAATGGTCATGAAAAAGTGCTGTAAGTGATGGCATTGTTGATGTTTGATGTACATTAGTATAAGGGAACTGGTTGTGTCCTGTGTATTGTACCTGGTGAAATGTCCACCAGCATTACTCTCTCCTAGTGCCTGAACTCAGGATGTTGTTCAGTTATGGGTACTGGTTCCAGCACGGAACACCTGTATGCCACAGAGTCCTCTCACAGCACATTTCCATATCAGGATTCCAAGCTAGGAGCACACTTCAGGCATGGAATCCATGATAGATTCCTTAGAGTGATGGTTATGGGAACTCATTGTGAAACCATTGTTTATTTTCTCTGTCTAAAATGTATTTATTTATGTGCATCTTTCCCAATAGGTAGCCAGACCCATCTAAACTGCTTTGGAGGCAGCAGGTTCCTCTTGTGTTGCAGTCTTGGTTCACCTAGAGAGAATGGGTTCTTCTCATAGTAGTTACCGAATAGTCTCTTCATTGGACAGCCTTTTCACTTGTCCTCCAAAGAGTTTGTCTCTTCCTTTATCTTTAATTTACATCAACTCAGAGTATACGTAGGTGGGGCTTAGGTGGCAGATGGGAGATAATGCGTTGTGATGGGGGAGGTCTAAATTTTGTGGCCAAATTGTTCCATTTCATAGCTGGTCCCACCCCTCAGGAACTGTGGGATTAAGGTTCATGTTTTTATGTTTAAATATTTAATATTTTTTATTATTG
>NW_008334880.1:136244-141855 GCF_000622305.1 Nannospalax galili | reverse complement strand
TTCATACAATTGACACTAACATGCACATGCATTTCTAATCTCTATATATCTGATTATTACTAGTCACAGTCAGTTACTTTCTGAGCTTCTTGGCATCTGAGCATGGATATAAAGTCATCAGGTAGATTTCCATGGTAATGTTTTTCACATCTACTAAGTATTAGGGAACAAATTTTTATGCTTTGAAGAATTTTTTTTAATTAAAAAAGACCCGGGTAGCACCCTCTCATAGCTTCCCTCCCCCAACTAGAGCCCTTATACTCTGATATCCCTGCTACTGTCTGCTGCATTGTCGGCACCCCAGCCGTTCCCCACTACTTGCCCTTCTGGTGACTCTAGTCAGCCTATCTAGAGGTCTTTGTTTTAGGAGGATCAGCTTTTCCTCATCTAGCAGTAATCAGTTGTCAGTATTCCTTTGGATAAGATTGGGGCCTGCCATTCAATTTCCATAGGCCCACATAGTCATTACACAAAAAGCATTCCTCAGCAGACACTTTGATCAAACATCTTCTAAAAGCTGTAGTTTCGGTTAAACATCTTTTCCAGGAAGGCTAGATCTGGTGTAAGCCTGGTGCAACTTCCTTCTCTTTGTTCCTTATCGGTTATCTGGTATGTGCAAACAGGCCTACAGGACACATTGTAAATCAACTGAGTCTGGGGTCCAGGGTCCAGGAAGGAGGTTTACAGCACTTCAATTCTTAGCATTTCAACTAGGTTAATCATCCATGTGTGGTAGATACAATCAGGCAGAACAGGCAAGCTTAGCAAGTAAATCTAAATCAACATTTTAAACAGAGTTTTCTATCAAAATGCAGAGTTCTTACAGCATTCATCAAGGTATTTCATTTTTTTTCCCAACATCCCCCCCTTGTCTTGGTTAAACTGAGGAATCTTCCTCAGCTGACTCTACAACCTGGTGCTTCTGCCGCAGCACCAGGAGATGAACCGAGTCTATTCTTTCTTGGACAAACCTCAGCCGTCTGTTTACTATACAGGGCCCAATCGTGACAAGCAAGAGGAGGATAATCAAGGGCCCTACAACAGTGGAGAGAAGGGTTGACACCCAAGGAGTTTGATTAAGCTAAGAGCTGAACCACCCTTGACTGGCTTCCCTTTCCATCTTTCGTTTCTCTAATCCCTCTCGTATCTTTGCCATGTTATCCTTTATTATACCTGAATGGTCTCTGTAAAAACAACATTCCTCCTTCAGGGCAATACACAGTCCCCCTTGCTGTAGAAACAGGAGGTTCAGCCCTCTGCGATTCTGTAACGTGACTTCAGCCAGGGATCCTATAGAGTCCTGCAGTTTGGTTATGGATTCTTCTATTCTTTGTAGATCTAAATCCAGGCTAGTGCGCAAAGCATTATATTGGTCCCTCCCTTGTATCAGGGCAGTGGCTCCAGTGCCAACTCCTGCTGCTACACCTGTACTAATTAAGGTTGCAAGTGTCATGGCTAAAAGCACTGGGGTTCTCCTAGAATGCATCGGGAAAGGAAGAGAGGGAGTGTAAGTCTGCAGAAACTCTTCCTCTGAGTGATAAACCAAATGGGGAAGAAGAATTGTAAGAACACAAAAACCTCCTTCCTTAAGAACATCCACCGAAATACAAGGGGTTAATCCTGAGGAGCATGCCCACCAAGTATTTGGAGGGGGAATAAGGAAGGCCCCTCTTGACTCAGAGAGATTCTGGGTCTGGTTACAGAGGGAAGAGTATTGTAGTGGAATCTCACCGAGGCATAGTCCCGATCCTGAAATCTGCTCCAAAGTAATTTTAGGTATCGTACCCCATGCACATTGGGAGACATTATGGGAAACATTGTAGGAACCCATAGTAGCAATCTCCTCTAAATAGGGAGGGGTAACAGTATAGCAGAGCCAACAAGATCTGGCCAATTCAGGGCTAGTTGCATTTAAGAGGCTATAAGTTTGATTTATGATTTTAACAAATTCTTGTGACCGCCTGTAATAGCGGATCTGGGACAAAGGCTTAGGAGGCCTTTTGGTAAATCCTGTAGGTAGAGTTGGGCCAGGAGGAGGAGTGGGAGGGGCTCCCTTGGGCGTAATCATGGTAACTCTTGAGAATAGCACTGGGTTGGGCCCTACTGCCGTGACAAAAGGCACCTGGCGTCTAGTGATTGTAAACAAAATTGCAGACCCATAGTTATGCAATCGCAGGCCCCAGGTGTTAACCCCTTCCCATCCGGAGAACTTTTTTCCTTTTTCTGTGAATCTGATAAGCAAAGGGTTGCAGGCTTGTGGTTCGAGCCCCCAAGTTGGCTTACAAGGGGGGCCTGTCACATCTCGTTTGAGGGTGATGTAGTCCCCACGGGCATTACTTAACCAGTATGTCTGACCCATGGTCTCACAGCCCCATCGTGGGCAGTAGTACTGGTCTGGTCTCCCACAACTGGGCTTATACTGTGGCCCTGGGCAAACATAGAATTGTTTTTGTCTAAGGTAGCGAACTCCCGATTCAAACTTGCAATTGTATCCGTGGGAGGAGTCTTCCACATCTCGGGTAATCGCTGCCCATTCCCGGTCCCAGGCCCCGTCTACCAAAGTACAGAGGTCCATATCTAAAGGTGGCCACCAGGTATTGGGGGGATACACGGCCGACCGCGTTAACACTGGGGACCCAGTTTCCAAGTTAGTGACAACCCAAGTAACTTGCACTGGTATGTGCGGGTTGGTCCCATCTGCAAAATGTCCACAGTTAGTTGCTAAATAATATATTACCAGCAGCATCCTCACCCATCCAGTCTGCGTGGAGAGCTTCATAAGGGAGTCTCAGTGGCGGCAGGGATGCTTGGCAAGTCCTGAGACAGCGCAGGGTAGAAATCCTCTCAAGTTCGACTTAGCCGTATCTTTAGAGGGTTGTTTGGATCTTTCCACGCTTTCCACGTCTTTATGTCGAGCTCTGAGTCTTGGTGAAGTGATGCTTTACGAACGTGGGTGTGATGTACCCAAGAAGCAATACCGTCAACCTTCAAGGCAGTGGGAGTAACAGACAACACAACATAAGGTCCCTTCCACCTAGGTTCAAGGGTCTTTACTCTGTGTCTTTTTACCCAGACTGTGTCCCCCGGGGAGATACCATGCTCTATATTAAGCACCTTTCTTTCTCCATAGTAAGCTCTGATTAGGGGCCAAATTTCCTGCTGTACTTTAGTGAGAGATTGTAATATACTCAGGTAGTCAGGTGCTGATCCTTCTTCCCCCGGGGGCAACACCCGCCTGGTTATCGGTGGCGGGGCTCCAAACATTATCTCGAAGGGAGTCAGTCCATGCACATAGGGGGAATTCCTGACACGGAAAATGGCTAAGGGAAGGAGAGTCACCCAGTCACCGCCAGTCTCAGCGACCAATTTAGAAAGGGTCTCCTTCAAAGTCCGATTCATCCTCTCTACCTGCCCAGAACTCTGTGGGTTATAAGCACAATGTAATTTCCAATCTGTTCCCAGAGTCTGGGCTAGTCCTTGCAGGACTTTGCTAACGAAAGCCGGGCCGTTATCAGAACCTATGACTTCAGGGACTCCATACCTGGGAACTATTTCCTCAATTAGCTTTTTTGCTACTACCTGGCTAGTTTCATTTTTAGTGGGAAAGCCCTCTACCCATCCCGAGAAGGTATCCACCATTACTAACAAGTACTTATAACCAAATTTACCTGGCTTTACCTCAGTGAAGTCTATCTCCCAATACCTTCCCGGTGCCCTCCCCCTCTCCCAACTACCAGTTGGGTGGAGCTCCTTTGGGGCTGGTCTAAGTTTCGCACAGCTGTTGCAACTTCCCGGGACTGGAGAGGGCCACTCTTTTGGCTTCCGTGTCTGCAAGGTTGTTACCAGTGGCCTCAGGAGTCTTCTTGACTTGGTGCCCAGGCACGTGTATCACTGCCACTGCCCTGGGTTTTTCTATAGCTCTCAATAGTCTCTGGACTTCCTGTAAGTTCTTTAGTTCTTTTCCTTCAGCAGATCGGAACCCTCTTTCTTGGTAGATGGCACCGTGAACGTGCACCATACCAAAGGCATGTCCGTGTAGATGTTAGCTCACTTGCCTTCCACCCTTTCTAGGGCCTCTGCAAGGGCAATGAGTTCAGCTTTTTGTGCGGAGGTACCTGGAGGTAGGGCAGCACTCCAGATGACGTCTCCTTCTTGTGTTACCACCGCTGCCCCTGCTCTTCTGACTCCATCCTTCACAAAGCTGCTTCCATCAGTGTACCAATCCAGCTCACTGTTTGGTATCCTTGTGTCCTTCAGATCTATCCGAGTCTAGCAGACTTCAGATAGGACATCTCTACAATCATGGGCCGGGGCTGACAGGTCTGGGTCTGGCAAGAGTGTGGCTGGATTTAAAGTTACTGGGGCCGAGAAGGTAATTCGGGGCGAGTCTAATAGAAGCCCCTGATAATGGGTGAGTCGGGCATTCGTCATCCACTTCCCGGGAGGGTGTCAGAGGATTCCCTCCACCGTATGTGGTGCTGTTACCTTCAAGTCTTGTCCAAATGTCAGCTTGTCGGCTTCCTTGACCAACAGGGCGATGGCTGCCAGGATGCGTAGGCAGGATGGCCATCCTGAGGCCACAGGGTCCAGTCGCTTAGATAAATAAGCCACCGGTCTTTTCCATGGACCCAACTGCTGGGCCAAGACCCCTTTAGCGACTCCCTTCCTTTCATCTATGAAAAGGGCGAAAGGTTTCTCTGGGTCCGGCAGAGACAGGGCTGGGGCCTGAAGGAGTGCTTCTTTCAATCGGTCAAATGCCTCTTGTTGCTCTTGGCTCCACTTCCAGTCGGGCCCGTCTTTGGTGGCCTCATACAGTGGACGGGCTATCTCTGCATACCCAGGAATCCAGAGTCTGCAAAACCCAGCCGAGCCGAGGAATTCCCTTACCCCTCGGGGAGAGGCGGGCACTGGAATGGTCAGGATGGTTTGCTTCATAGCCTGAGTCAACCATCTGGCCCCTTCAGATATCTTATACCCCAGGTAGACTACTGACCTCTGGCAGATGTGCGCCTTCTTGGCGCTGGCTCGGTATCCCAGGCTGCCTAATTCAGCCAGCAGATTCTTCGTTGCCTCCATGCACTCTCCATGAGTAGCTGTGGCCAGCAGCAAATCATCCACATACTGCAGCAGGGTTACATGAGGGTGCCTTTTGCGGTAAGGCTCCAGATCTTGACTTAGGGCCTCATTAAACAGGGTGGGGGAGTTCTTGAAGCCTTGGGGCAGCCTGGTCCACGTGAGCTCCCCCGTCTTTCCCCCTCCAGGTTCCTGCCACTCAAAGGCAAACAGGGATTGGCTGATCTCCGCCAGAGGGATGCTGAAGAAAGCATCCTTCAAATCCAGGGTGGTATACCACACATGGGATGGTGGCAAATGGCTGAGCAGGGTATATGGGTTGGGCACCGTGGGATGAATGTCCTCCACCCTTTCATTGACCCTTCGCAAGTCCTGTACTGGTCTATAGTCCTCATTGCCAGGCTTTCTCACAGGAAGCAGGGGCGTGTTCCAGGCTGATTGACAGGGTTTAAGGATTCCTTCTTCTAGCAATCTGTGAATGTGGGGCGCTATTCCCCTCCTAGCTTCTTCTGGCATCGGGTACTGTCTGACTTGGACA
>NW_008334880.1:132415-134980 GCF_000622305.1 Nannospalax galili | reverse complement strand
TGTTAGGGTCCGTGACTCGATGGGTCCCCTCCAGGTAACAAATACACGGGATTGGATATGTAAAAAGCAAGCAGAGTCTTTACTTTCCAGCTAGCTGGGGTCGACTGGCTTCCCAAGACATGCAAGTCTGGTCAGAATGATCGACCCCCATTCAGTTTCAGGTACAGATTATATAGGCCCACACAGTCATTACACAAAAAGCATTCCTCAGCAGACACTTTGATCAAACATCTTCTAAAAGCTATAGTTTCGGTTAAACATCTTTTCCAGGAAGGGTAGATCTGGTGTAAGCCTGGCGCAACCTCCCTCTTTTGTTCCTTATCAGTTATCTGGTGTGTGCAAACAGGCCTACAGGACACATTGTAAATCAACTGAGTCTGGGGTCCAGGGTCCAGGGTCCAGGAAGGAGGTTTACAGCACTTTAATTCTTAGCATTTCAACTAGGTTAATCATCCATGTGTGGTAGATACAAATCAGGCAGAACAGGCAAGCTTAGCAAGTAAATCTATCACAACGTTTTAAACAGAGTTTTCTATCAAAATGCAGAGTTCTTACAGCATTCATCAAGGTATTTCATTTTTGTTTTTTTTCAACAGTTTCCCCCCTTGTCTTGGTTAAACTGAGGAATCTTCCTCAGCCGACTCTACAACCTGGTGCTTCTGCCGCAGCACCAGGAGATGAACCGAGTCTATTCTTTCTTGGACAAACCTCAGCAGTCTGTTTACTATACAGGGCCCAATCATGACAAGCAAGAGAAGGATAATTAAGGGCCCTGCAACAGCGGAGAGAAGGGTTGACACCCAAGGAGTTTGATTAAGCCAAGAGCTGAACCACCCTTGACTGGCTTCCCTTTCCATCTTTCGTTTCTCTAATCCCTCTCGTATCTTTGCCATGTTATCCTTTATTATACCTGAATGGTCTCTGTAAAAACAACATTCCTCCTTCAGGGCAATACACAGTCCCCCTTGCTGTAGAAACAGGAGGTCCAGCCCTCTGCGATTCTGTAACGTGACTTCAGCCAGGGATCCTATAGAGTCCTGCAGTTTGGTTATGGATTCTTCTATTCTTTGTAGATCTAAATCCAGGCTAGTGCGCAAAGCATTATATTGGTCCCTCCCTTGTATCAGGGCAGTGGCTCCAGTGCCAACTCCTGCTGCTACACCTGTACTAATTAAGGTTGCAAGTGTCACGGCTAAAAGCACTGGGGTTCTCCTAGAACGCATCGGGAAAGGAAGAGAGGGAGTGTAAGTCTGCAGAAACTCTTCCTCTGAGTGATAAACCAAATGGGGAAGAAGAATTGTAAGAACACAAAAACCTCCTTCCTTAAGAACATCCACCGAAATACAAGGGGTTAATCCTGAGGAGCATGCCCACCAAGTATTTGGAGGGGGAATAAGGAAGGCCCCTCTTGACTCAGAGAGATTCTTGGTCTGGTTACAGAGGGAAGAGTATTGTAGTGGAATCTCACCGAGGCATAGTCCCGATCCTGAAATCTGCTCCAAAGTAATTTTAGGTATCGTACCCCATGCACATTGGGAGACATTATGGGAAACGTTGTAGGAACCCATAGTAGCAATCCCCTCTAAATAGGGAGGGGTAACAGTATAGCAGAGACAATAAGATCTGGCCAATTCAGGGCTAGTTACATTTAAGAGGCTATAAGTTTGATTTATGATTTTAACAAATTCCTGTGACCGCCTGTAATAGCGGATCTGAGACAAAGGCTTAGGAGGCCTTTTGGTAAATCCTGTAGGTAGAGTTGGGCCAGGAGGAGGAGAGGGAGGGGCTCCCTTGGGCGTATCCATGGTAACTCTTGGGACTAGCACTGGGTTGGGCCCTACTGCCGTGACGAAAGGCACCTGGCGTCTAGTGATTGTAAACAAAATTGCAGACCCATAGTTATGCAATCGCAGGCCCCAGGTGTTAACCCCTTCCCATCCGGAGAACTTTTTTCCTTTTTCTGTGAATCTGATAAGCAAAGGGTTGCAGGCTTGTGGTTCGAGCCCCCAAGTTGGCTTACAAGGGGGGCCTGTCACATCTCGTTTGAGGGTGATGTAGTCCCCACGGGCATTACTTAACCAGTATGTCTGACCCGTGGTCTCACAGCCCCATCGTGGGCAGTAGTACTGGTCTGGTCTCCCACAACTGGGCTTATACTGTGGCCCTGGGCAAACATAGAATTGTTTTTGTCTAAGGTAGCGAACTCCCGACTCAAACTTGCAATTGTATCCGTAGGAGGAGTCTTCCACATCTCGGGTAATCGCTACCCATTCCCGGTCCCAGGCCCCGTCTTACCAAAGTACAGAGGTCCATATCTAAAGGTGGCCACCAGGTATTGGGGAGATACACGGCCGACCACGTTAACACTGGGGACCCAGTTTCCAAGTTAGTGACAACCCAAGTAACTTGCACTGGTATGTGCGGGTTGGTCCCATCTGCAAAATGTCCACAGTTAGTTGCTAAATAATATATTACCAGCAGCATCCTCACCCATCCAGTCTGCGTGGAGAGCTTCATAAGGGAGTCTCAGTGGCGGCAGGGATGCTTGGCAAGTCCTGAGACAGC
>NW_008334880.1:128947-131030 GCF_000622305.1 Nannospalax galili | reverse complement strand
GTCCTGGAACTCACTATATAGACCAGGCTGGCCTTGAACTCACAGAGTTCTCTCTGCCTCTGCCTCCCGAGTGCTGGGATGAAAGGTGTGAGCCACCATGCCTGGCTCATTTTTTTAATATTATTATTTTGAACTCAGTATAAGCTCTGTAAGACATAAAATTGAATGAGTTTTTAACCCTCGAAAAAGATCTCCATTTCATTCTAAAATATACTGTTTATTAGAGCAAGACTCATTGTTTTTTGCTGCTAACTCTGAGATGTTGGCGTATGAGTCTCTAATCTGTATGTGTCTGATTATTACTAGTCAAAATTGTTTGCACTCAGATCCTTGGTGCCTGTGTATGTCTATGAAGTCATTGGGTAGATTTCAGTGGTAATGTTCATCACCTCTATTATTTATTATTTTTATTTTATGTGTATGAGTGTATTGCCTGCATGTAGGTAAGTGCACCCGTGTCGTGCAATGCCCGTGGAGGACAGAAGAGGCTGTTGGATTCCCTGGAACTGGAGTTATGGACAGTTGTTAGCTGCCATGTGGGTGCTGGGATTCAAACCCAGGTCTTCTGCAAGAACAGCCAGTGTTCTTAACTGCTGAGCCATCTCTCCAGCCCCATGTTTTTACGTTTAAAATGAGGTAATATTAGTATCTATTTTATAAGGTTATTTTGAGGATTACATGAGTAAATACATGTGGGCTGCTTACAACACTGCCTGGTACATAGTAAGCATTCACTAGGTATTAGCATTTGTTAGTCTTTCCAACTGTCTCCACCGCACAAATACTCAGCATTCATTAGTGATGAATGTGCACTGGATTCAGGGACTCTGACTGTGGAGACACCATTTTATGGGTAACCCTGGGGAAGACACAGCCGCCTGCCACATGTATTTGATTGAGCATGGCCTATCAGCATCCTTCTTGACTGGCTGCCCCTGCTCATCCAAACTGCCTCATCATATTGAGGTGTATGCTGGAGAAGAGGCATCACTGGAGCCACAGGTCTCAGTCTGTAGGCTGCTCAGCCTCTGCCTGAGATCAGAAGCCAGACAGCTTTACTTTGATCAGAAATCCCTGCAGAGTGTCTGCTATGGGCTCCCTCTGCTGGTCCGTCTAGCATGTATGCAAATCTGTGTAATAGACTTAAAATTCTGCTCTAAGGTTTGAGGCATGATCCACAAACAATATATTTGGATTTTCTTTTTGTATATGAATGTACATGTTACACCTACATTACTGTATTTGCCATTTGCACTATAAGCTGGGATGTTCTCATAGATTTCAGTTTTGGGGGAGTTTGGTGTGCTTACAGCGGTGTCTGTCATGATATGCTGAGAAACTTCACAGCATTGTTCTCAAGAACTGATTATTACCCTTTATATTCCAATATATGGTTCTAAATATCTTAGAATCTTATTTTTACAGTCTATAGTAAAGGATATTCATGATGTAGGGACTTATTAACTCTTGAAGTCCTAGAAGGTCATAGCTTAGACCCCTAGGGCAATATTATGTTGAAGTTAGTATGTAATATGTCAGGTTGTAGTCTGAGAAAGTAATATCTCAGGGTGATCGGGTGGTTGATTTTTTTTTATTTGGAATTATAATCTTTCAATAAAATGTGTTTTTAAGTCCGTAAGATTGTTTTTTTTTTTTTTTTTTTTTTTGTCTTTTTGAGACAGGGTCTCCCTGTAGCCCCAGCTGTCCTGGAACTCACTATGTAGACCAGGCTGGTCTTGACCCCATAGAGACCCACCTGCCTCTGCCTCCTGAGTGCTGGGATTAAAGGCGTGCACCACCATGCCCGGCAAGATTGTATTTTTTAAAAAAAATTATTTATTATTTTTATTTTATGTGTATGCATGTATTGCCTGCATGTAGGTAAGTGCACCCATGTTGTGCAATGCCCGCGGAGGTCAGAAGAGGCTGTTGGATCCCCTGGGACTGGAGTTACAGACAGTTGTTAGCTGCTGTGTGGTGCTATTTCTTCATTGCTATGACAAAATACTCTGGCCACTACCAACTTGGGGAGGAAAGGGTTTATTTAGCTTACATATCCTGGGTCACAGTTCATCCAGGAGCC
>NW_008334880.1:125810-128927 GCF_000622305.1 Nannospalax galili | reverse complement strand
GTGTGTGTGTGTGTGTGTGTGTGTGTGTGTGTGTGTGTGTAGGCCAGAGTACAACCTTGCATGTTGTTCCTTGGCATCTGGTTTTTGAGACATGGTTTCTCACTGAGACCTGGAGCTTTCCAATTGGGCTAGGGTGGCTGGCCCTTGAGCCCCAAGGACCTGCCTGTCTCCACCTCCCCAGGACTCGGGTTATAAGCATGTTCCGCTGTGCCTGGCTTTTCTACATGGGCTCTGGGAACCCAGCTGAAGCTCTCATGCTTGCATGGCATGCACTCCACTGACTGAGCCATCTCCCCAAACCCTAAAATTGCACTTAAGAATAATTCTTCTGTATCTTTGTGTTTTCCTTCTTTCTCTCTTCTTTCTGTCCTTCCATCTTCCCTTTTCTTTTCTACTAGGATCAAACAACACAAGTCGGATAACGGCAAACACAGAAAATGGGGAGAATGAAGGAACAACCAAAATTATTGCACCTTCACCAGTAAAAAGGTCAGTGAATATAATTGTGTGTTGTCATAAGAAATCTTCTTTGATGGCAAGGTTGTGAATCTTGTCACTTTGATGACTAATTAATACTTTTGACCCAGGGGTTTCAGTAGATAGTATCTGAGGCAAAGCTATGTCACAATGCCAGTGAAATGCAAACACCAGGACCCGCCCCCCTCCTTGCAGAGAGCACCTTGCTGCTACAGCATGGTGAATTCTCAGATAGTGTGTGGTGTGCATTCTCAGCAGCACAGTGAACACTCCATGTGATTTTTAAAATCATGGTTTAAGGGACCAACTCAGAGGGACCTGTGAAGTAAAGATGATGCTGATGTTTGAAGCACTCTGTTCATTACAATGATGCACTGAACTGTGGCCCTGGGGAGAGGCTTTATAGCTAGAGGCCTCAGAGCCTCAGAAGTGGGAGATTGCATATGTATGAAGACTTGTCTTGGTCCTTGGCAACAATTTTCTCAGTGGCATTCCCTAGTGGAAAGACCTC
Source organism: Nannospalax galili (assembly GCF_000622305.1). Classification (NCBI taxonomy): domain Eukaryota; kingdom Metazoa; phylum Chordata; class Mammalia; order Rodentia; family Spalacidae; genus Nannospalax; species Nannospalax galili. Next base: position 127,939 of record NW_008334880.1, on the reverse strand, counting down.
CTCTTAATGTAGTACATGGATTGTTTCCTGAAAGATCAGCCTTGTTTTCTGTTAAGGCAGTTTCAGAGTCATTTTTTTCCTATCTCCAATTACGTTCCGGGAGCAGCATTCTTAACGTACAATGAGCAGCTTTCATAAGTCTGCTTTCCCTCTAGAGGCTGCCCCATTTGCATCATGGAGAAGTCCCTATAATCGCAGATTGTGACCTGCAAGGACGCCTTAGACCATCATCCACTCCATCTTTTGTTAGTAAATAATGGTGCTTTCATCAAACTGGACTGCCGTACTTTGAGGAATATAGTATGGTTCCTCAGCAAGATAGTTTAGAAGAAAGGCTTCTCAGAGTTGGGGATGTTTTCCCTTACACTTTTGGGGGCATTCTCCTTACAGATTATCTTTTTTAAATGCCATGTTTTTTACCTTTGAATGCATTTTTGTTAAGTAGCTGGCCCCACAGTTATGGGTAGCGGCAGCTTGATCTGCATGTACAGGGCATGCTTAAGATATAGCCAAGGTAAGACCAGTAATCTTCCTTGAAATTCAGATCCCAAGCCTTTTAGAATGGGCATAAGGAGTTCAATCCCTTTTGTAATTCATTGCTGCCTATAGGCCTGATACCTGAGGGGAGGCCAATTCCCACACAGGCTGCAGAGGAGAAATAGCTTAGGGAGAGAAGGCAATTAACATGCCCCCTGGGATTTCATTATTCTTGAACATTCTCCACTCTACTCAGGATTCCTCTTTCATCTTCTTTTTCTCCATCTCCCTTCCTGTCTTATTAAACACGCACACTTTTGTGCTAGTCTATTCCATCTCCACTGTGCTTTTTATTTTGCTCATGTCAACAGGTAAGCTTTTACTTTGGAAATTTGAGCTTTGGAATTTGAGTTTTAAATTATTAAACAACATATTGTTCATATATAAAACATACCTACTATCTAATAAATGTTTGATGCATATGTCCTTGCAGGGTGTATTATTTTATAAGTAGATATTTTTTCTGTATGAATGTAGTGTACCAAGGCAGAAGTTTGCTTCTTTTGTTTTTAAAACACCCTTACCACTTTTCCTTCTCTTCTTGGTTGCTATTATTAAGAACTCTGCTACTGCTATGTTCTGCAACTATTATATAAAGTCCTCCAAAGGCCAGGGTTAAGAGTAGATTAGGAATTAAGTGGCTCTTTTTCTCTGCAAGCTAAGACCCCCCAGGAAGTGAGAGGTGACCCTGCAGCCCTGTGCTGATCCCTTCTTCTGTTTCCCTAGGTGTTTCTGAAACAATTTGTTGGGCTTGAATAACAACTCAGTTATACTTACAATCTTAGGGCAGAAAGATGATACCAGGGCAGGAAATAGCTTTTAAAAGTCATTCTGATCTGAAAGGATGAAGCCAAGATACAGCGGAAGCTGGGAGAGGGCAGACTGGGTCGCCTGAGGCTGCCCAGGGCTGACTGGCCTCCAGTGCTTCAGAGCCAAGTCCAGAGCCAAGGTATGTGGCCACTGCTGTAAAGAAGGCCAGCCTCCTGGGTGTGGATGTCCCAGGTTCCCTTCCTCCTCAGCTTGTTCCCTTTATCTGTTTGGTAGTTGTCCTTGCTTTCCTGAGGTGCACTCTTAAAAATTCTTTTAAAATTTATTTTATTTTTTAAACAATTTTTATTAATTGAGAATTTCTTGCAATTTGTCTTGATCACATTCACTCCTCCCATATTCTCTCCCACGTCCCTACTCACCCAACCTCCTGCCTCTTTAAAAAATTTTTTAATTTTTATTTTTTAAAATTATTTATTTAATAACCACATACTTAGAAGAAGCATTTCATTACAAGAGCATTGATATATTCAGTAACAGTTTCCTGAGCTAAGATGCATCTCTTTCAAAGTTAGCTGTAAATTTTTAGGTTTATAGTTGAATTATTACAGTTATAAAATATTGCACTCAGTATAAACCCTATAAGGCATAAAATTAAATGAGGTTTTAACCTTTAAAAAAGAGCTCCATTCCATTTTAAAATATATTGTTTCCTACAAAAAGACTCATTTTTATTCATTTACTTATTTTGGTCTTTTTGAGACAGGGTCTCCCTGTAGCCCTAGCTGGCCTGGATTCGCTATGGAGACCAGGCTGGCCTCGAA
>NW_008334880.1:124182-125370 GCF_000622305.1 Nannospalax galili | reverse complement strand
TCTCCAATCTGTATGAATCTGTTGTACTTGGATTGCTGGAGCCTGTGTATGTCTATAAAGTCATCAGGCAGATCTCAATGGTATTGTCCATCACCTCCACCAACTAGAATGATAAATTTCCATGCTTCCTCCTCAAACATAACACTTAAAAAATTTGTTGATTTTTATTATTTTTGTGTGTATATCACACAGAACATCCCAAACAATCTTATTCAACTCTACACCCACTTCACAGATGGCACCCTTCCATAGCCTCCCTCCCCCCACTAGAGCCCTTATACTCTGATATCCGTGCTATTATCTGCTGTGTTGTGAGCACTCCAGCCATTCCCCACTACTTGCCCTTCTGGTGAATCTAGTCAGCCTATCTAGAAGTCTTTGTTTTAGGAGGGTCAGCTGTTCCTCATCTAGCAGCAATCAGTTGTCAATATTCCTTCAGATAAGATTGGGGTCTGCTGTTCATTTTCCCACCCATCTGGGAGTCCCTTTGGCCACCCTGGCCAACAGTGCAAGAGAAGGTATCTCCTATCTGGCATTATTGCTTGTTATGCAGCCCTCAGCCATGCATATGGACTCCTAAGAAATTATACTGACCCCTTTAATCTTTGGTTACATGCTACTTTTGGATGTTCAAGGCCATACATTTGGCCCAGATGAACCAATTTATTTTTACTCTTAAGGTCATTTGAGGATCTGTTCCTCAGGGGTCACATGGGCTTGGGAGGAGCCCCTGGCTCCTTTCTTTTACCAGTTCTGCCTATGTGAAGATAAGTCAAAGGTCCTGCTCGACCATGGTTGGCTTCGCTTAGAAGCATGGAGGAAATGATTCCTCTGTGATGACCCTCGTCTTTGTAGGCTGGACACTGGTTCAAGTCCATCTGGTGGGGTCTCCTTGGCCTCCTTGATCAAGAGGACAGGTGACCCACCACAATTACAGGACATTTTGAGAGATGCTCATAGTCCCCTGGAACTAGTCGACCTAGGAGGGCAAGGAGCAAAAAGTGTCCTTTATGTCCCTCTGACCAAATTACTATACGCCTCAAAGTATGTCTGCTAAACATCCAAGAAGGTTAGTTCCACCAATTTGGTAATTTTAATTACTATGTGTCATGTAGATAAATCTTGGGCAAAGACCAGTTGTTCTCAGATAAACCTTACCTAGACATATATTTCTTGATCTGCTATGTA
>NW_008334880.1:123154-123649 GCF_000622305.1 Nannospalax galili | reverse complement strand
TCAATTGAGGGACACTTAGGTTGCTTCCATCTCTTAGCTATTGTGAAGAGAGCAGCAACAAACATGGATGTACAAGTGTATCTGCAATAGGATAAGTTTTTTGGGTATATGCCAAGGAGTGGTATAACTGGGTCAAATGGTAGTTCATTTGTAGTTTTTTAAGAGTTTGCCACACTGCTTTCTATAGGGTTTAAACAAGTTTGCAGCCCCACCAGCAGTGGATGAGTGTTCCCCTTTCCCCACATCCTCTCCAACATTTGGTATCATTTGTTCTCCAAATCTTAGCCAGTCTGACTGGCGTAGGTGAAACCTTAAATGGGTTTTAATTTGCATTTCCCTAATTATTAGTGATGTTGAACATCTTGTAAGATGTTTCATAGAGATCTTTACTTCTTCTTTTGAAAACTTTCTGTTCAGCTCCTTAGCCTATCTTTCAATTGGGTTGCTTCTTGTCTTGGTTCTCTGTTTTTTAAGTTCGTTATATATTCTGTCAAT
>NW_008334880.1:120186-122415 GCF_000622305.1 Nannospalax galili | reverse complement strand
ATTGCTTGTTATTGGTATATAGAAAGGCTACAGACTTTGTAGGTTAATTTTATAACCTACCACATGAACGTGTTAATAATTTCTAGGAGTTTTCTGGTGGAATTTTTGGCATCTCTTAGATATAATATCATATCATCTGCAAAACAGGATAATTTGATCTCTTCTTTTCCAATTATTACTCCTTTAGTTTTCTGCTCTTGTCTTATTGCTCCTGCAAGAGTTTCAAGCACTATGCTAAAGAGGAGTGGAGATAGTGGACAGCCTTGTTTGGTTCCTGATTTCAATGGGAATGCTTCCAGTTTTTCTCCATTTAGAATGATGTTGGCTGTGGGTTTGTTATATATGGCTTTAATTATGTTGAGGTATGTTCCCTCCACTCCAGTTCTCTCTAGGACTTTGAACATAAATGCATGTTGAATTTTGTCAAAGGCCTTCTCTGCATCTATTGAGATGACCATGTGGTTCTTGTCTTTGAGCCCATTTATTTATGACGTTTATTGACTTACATCGACTTGCGTATATTAAACGATCACTGTATCTCTGCAATAAGCCTACTCGATCATGATAAACCATCTTTTTAATGTGCATCTGAATGTAGTTTCTAAGTACTTTACTGAGAATTTTTGCATGTATGTTCATTAAGTATATGTGTCTATAGCTTTCTTTTTTGTTTGTGTCTACTTGGTTTGGATTTTAAAGTGATGCTGCCTTCATAGAAGGAATTTGGGACTTTTCTATCTGTTTCTATCACTTGGAGTAATTTAAGTAGTATTGGTTGGCCTTCATCTTTAAATATCTGGTGGTAATTCTGCTGTAAATCCATCTGGTCTGGGCTTTTTTTAGTTGGGAGGTTTTTTATTACTGTGTCAATTTCCTTATGTGTTATGGGTCTGTTTAAACTGTTAATCTCTTCTTGGTTTAGTTTTGGTGTTTCCCATGCCTTTAGATATCTGTCCATTTCTTTTAGGTTTTCAAATTTAATAGCATATAGGTTTTTAAAGCATTCCCTTATAATATTCTTCATCTTTCTGGTGTCTGTTGTGATGTTTCCCCTTTAATCTCTGATTTTGTTGATTTGGAGGTGCTCTTTCTTTTGGTTAACTGGGATAGCGGTCTGTCAATCTTGTTTATCTTTTAATAGAACTAGGTCTTGGATTTGTTGATTCCTTGTTATGTTTTCTTTGTTTCGATTTCATTAATTTCTGCCCTGATTTTTATTTCTTCTTGTCTGCTGTGTTTGGCTTTTGTTTATTGTTGGTTTTCAAGTGTCTTGAGTTGCAATGTTAAGTCATTTATTTGTGTTCTTTCCGATTTTTTGATGTAGGCACTTAGAGCTATAAACTTCCCTCTAAGGACAGCTTTCAATGTGTCCCAGAGGTTTTTTTGTGTTCTATTTTCCTTTTCGTTTAGTTCCAGGAATAATTTTCTTCTTTCTTAATTTCTCTTTTGAACCATTCATCATTCAGGAGTGTGTTGTTTAATCTCCATTTGTTCATGTGGCGATTAGGGTTTCTTCCGGTGTTGATTGTAAGCTTTATTGCATTGTGGTCTGTTAGAATGCATGGAATTATTTCAGTCTTTTTGTATTTGTTGAGGTTTATTTTGTGCCCCAGTATATGGTCTGTTTTGGAGAAGGTACCATGGGGTGCTGAGTAGAAAGTATGTCCTTTGGTGCTTGGGTGGAATACTCGGTAGATGTCTGTTAAGTCCATTTGACATATGGTATTGTTTAATTCAGATGTCTCTCTGTTAACTCTCTGCCCTGTTGACCTATCTAATGGAGACAGTGGGGTATTGAAGTCCCCTACTATTAATGAGTTGGGATTAATCTGGGTCTTAAAGTCTTGTAGTATTGTTTTTATTAAGTTGGGTACCAGATTTTGGTCAATATATGTTAATGATTGTAATATCTTCATGATTTATTGTTCCTTTGATCAGAGTGAAGTGGCCCTCTTTATCTCTTCTGATCAGTTTTAGTTTAAAGTGTATTTTGTCAGATATTAGAATTGCTACACCTGCTTTTTTCCTAGTACCATATGCTTGGTATATTTTTCTCCATCCTTTCACTTTGAGATAGTGTCTGTCCTTGGAAGTGAGATGAGTTTCTTGCAGACAACAAAAAGGTGGGTTTTGTTTATTAATCCATTCATATAGTCTGTGTCTTTTGACTGGGGAGTTCAGTCCATTAATGTTTAAAGTTATTAATGAAAGATGAGTATTGAATCCTGT
>NW_008334880.1:65331-119579 GCF_000622305.1 Nannospalax galili | reverse complement strand
TTTTATCTTCCAGTCTTGATATTTTGTTTTCCATTTCATTCATCCTATTGGTGAGGCTTTCTCCTGTCGTTTCTAATTGGCTTACTGAGTTTTTCATTTCCTTCTTCATTTCAGCCTAAGTATTCTTCAATATTTCTAGCTCTTTTCTGAATTCCAAAAGTTTAACCCTATCTTCCTTCAGTTCTTTGATTTCTTTTGTTTGTGTGTTCTTTAAATTCACTGAATTCTTTTTTCATGTTTATAATTGACTTCCATGTCCTGCATTATCTCTAGGTGGTTCTCACTGTACTCTTCTAGAGGACTATTGGTATTGGGTGGGGATATGTTATTTTGGTTTTTCATGTTATTATTTTTTTCTCTTTGATTTTGACATGTGAATTTCTTTTGTAGTTTCTGATTCTTTTGTGAGACTCAAGCCTTCAAGTTTAGGTCTGCTTCTTTTTTTGAACTTTATGTGTTTTTTTGGTTTACTTTTGTGCATGAAAAGCTGGTTCATCTAAGCTTCTGGTTTTCTCTTTTGATTTTATATTGGAGTGGCCGGATTGCTTTTGTCTTCAGGAGTTCCCACAGAGGCCCAAGTCAGATGAGGATCAGAAGCTCTGAGGCTTTCCCCTAAGGTCTGGATCCCTCCAGGAAAGATTTTGGCCTCAGGAATTTGGAGGTTGGACTGGCCTGGGAGCCGGGCCCAGGAAAGATGCTGGTTTAGGGCAGCTGGTAGCCATGCCACCCAGAGGTGCAAAGGCAGATGGGGGTGGAAAAAGGCCCCAAGGGCTCCTGGCGACTGCACTGAGGAGCTGGGTTGGTCTGGATTCAAACGATCACAAAGAGGAGAAAGCTCAGCCCGGGGGTCCAGGAAAGAGGCCAGGGGTTGTGCTGTCCCAGGGAAGTAGAGGGAGGAGAGGGCAGGGCCAGGCCCAGAAGCAGTGCTCCTGGGGATCCGAGAAGAAACTGAGTTTATCTGGATGCAAAGGATCAGGAAGCAGTGGTGGTTCCCCAGGTGCCTGGGGCTCCAAGACAAGGAATGGGACAGGACCCAGGCTCAAGGAGAGATGGGTGTGGGAATGAGGCTGGGGGAGTCAAGGCGCAGAGTGTACAATGGACTTACCCTGGAGAGAGACCTGCGGGTCAGAGAGAGGTCTGTGGGTCCTAAATTTTTTTTTTAATGAGACAGTAGCACATATATTTACAATGTATCTTTGATCATATACATCCATCCCCACTCTCCCCTCTCACTGCATCCCACACCCTGAATATGTGCTGGTCCCACTGTCATATCCCTCCTCTTCTCTTCTCTTCTCTTCTCTTCTCTTCTCTTCTCTTCTCTTCTCTTCTCTTCTCTTCCTTCCTTCCTCCCTTCCTTCCTTCCTCCCTCCCTCCCTCCCTCTCTCTTTCCCCCCCCCTCCTTCCTTTTTTTCCTCCCTCCTTTCTTCCTTTCTTTCCTTCTCTTCTCTTCTCTTCTCTTCTCTTCTCTTCTCTTCTCTTCTCTTCTCTTCTCTTCTCTTCTCTTCTCTTCTCTTCTCTTCTCTTCTCTTCTCTTCTCTTCTCTTCTCTTCCTTCCTTCCTCCCTTCCTTCCTTCCTCCCTCCCTCCCTTCCTCCCTCTTTCCCTCCCCCCTCCTTCCTTTTTTTCCTCCCTCCTTTCTTCCTTTCTTTCATAACCCTGTGAGTCTAATTAGTACTACCTGCATGAGTTTGGGCATCCTACCAGTGACCACACCTTCAAAGAAAAGTGGGTCCCCCTCTCCCCGCAGCAATCAATTATCAATAGCTCCTCACCTATGGGTGGAGCCTCAGGAGCTCTTTCTCCATTCATGCTAGAATTATTGACTGCCCCGATCTTGTGCAAGTCTTGTGTAGGTAATCACAGCTGATGTGAGTTCATGAATGCAGTGGCCATGATAGTTCAGAAGACAGCATTTCACAGCATTCCTCCTAGACTCTGGCTCTTAATTTTTCCCACCCACTCGTCTGCAATGTGACCCTTGTGGGAGTTGATATAGATGTCCCATTTAGGGCTGAGCACTCAACAGTCACTTGTTCTCAGCATTTTGTTATGAGTCTCTGCATTGAGTGCTGTCTACTGTAAAAAGAAGCTCCTCTGTCCAAGGTGGCAAGTGGCACTAACCTGTGGGTATAAACATAAATATTTGACAGCATGTCAAACAACAATAGTGGGTTTTCTATCTAGGGCCTATGACCTTCCCATCCATGGGCTTTTGACCAGATTTATAGCACCAGGCAAGAATTGTCTTCTGTGGAGCAGGTTTGAAATTCCATCAGAAAGCAGTCAATTAGCCCCATAACAGTCATACCACTATTACACCTGTAGGCACAACTTTATTGGCAAGTCAGTATTGTAGCTTGCATGGTCCATATAGCTGGGAAAATCCAGTCATGACTTTTCTCCCTCAGTGGCCTGCATAGCAACTTTCCGAACTATGAAAGGTAGTCAGCAGGGAGGAAGCTTCCAGATCCATTCCAGCTTGTTTTCTCTATGTCCTGAAACAAAAGTGTATTGTGTCTTATCACTTATTTATGGTGGGCATTGCTCTTGGTTAAGAGCAATGGCAGTAGCCTCTGTTACTTTGAGGTCCTTGGGGGCCTCCTGAGCAATAACTCACAGGGAGGCATGCCACATCTGGCCCTGAGATTTTCATTTAATAACCTTTCTGGGGGAAGCACTGTCTGTCTATTCAGTATATCTCCATTCAAACGCCTCCATTTTTAAAAAATTATATTTTTAATTGGCCGATAAAATAGTGGGTTTCACACATGCTTAGTTGTGCTTAACCCACTTCTACCTCCTCCTCTTCCCTGCTGGGGTGAACTTCTGAAGGCTTCTGTTTCACCTGAGGCAGTACAATTAGAAGCAGGAAGGAGACCCAAAAGTGCTTGCTGGAGAAATACAGTTATCAGGCAGCCACTTTGTGTTCTTTTTAAAAAGAGTCATGGCTATACACAAGCAAACACACATGTACATGTACAACTTAACCTTTAGTACACAATTTTATCAATATGTAAGTTAACATCATTTACTTTGTGACTAACTTATTTTTCATTCTTTGTTATTATTAAAGCTTTAAGAAAGCAAAGAACGAAAACAGCCCTGACACCCAAAGAAGCAAACCTCATGCACCATGGGAAGAAAATGGACCCCAGAGGTAAAGAGGCTGGTTGTCCTTGTGAACAAGGCAGCAGAGTGCTTAGCAGGTGCAGCTCATGGAGTCAGGGAAGCCCACTTCTCTGTGGCTGCTCATAGTGAGCCATGGATGAGGCAGATTCCTCATCAGTTTGGCTGGGGGAAATTTTGAATTAGAAATCAATAGCATGTTTCTTTCCATGAAACCTTTTGCTAGAAAGACAGAAGGGAGAACCAGTGCATAATGAAGAAACTATGTAAGTGGTCATTAGGATAGTTTAGCGTAAGATCATGTATTTCTGAAAATTCTGAATGACATCAATGATACCCCCCACCCCCCCACACACTACCATCACCGCTTCATAGTTTTGTAAAAACTCCCCATTGATGTGTGGACTCTTTGACTCTAGTGGACTCTACAACTCTCCTGGTGACCGCACTAAGTCCCCGAAATTCCCCTGTGCTCGCCGCCGGAACCCATCCTGTGGGAGCGACAATGACTTGGGGCAGCCCATGAGGAGAAGGTGAGCTGCATTTATGATGTAATTCTCAAAATGCTGCTACTCTTTGGTTCCTCATGGAGATAGGAAGCTTATTCTTTTCAAGATAAAGTAGATAGGGGTCCTGAAGTATTTTTCTGAAACAGAATTTTAGAGAATAATTTATGAACTACTGATAGTAACTTTCTATATTTAAAATGACAAATTAAAAATATCATAGATAATATGCTAACTATATAGTGTATATTGCATTGTATTGATAATATAGATGAATATATTAAATATTTCTACCTGGAAAGAAAGAACTGGACTTAAAGACAAGTGTTCCTAGCTGAGTCAGTGTGTTCTGCTCTTCAAAGGGATACTGCTACATAAATATCACTGAAACTTCTTAAAAGCAGAGAAAATGATCTGTTGTATCTTACATAGAAGATCAGGATGTTTTTGGAATTTTGTGTGGATGCCTAATCATCCAAAATGTAAGGACAGGAACCTCATATCAATGTTGTGTTATTAGGGTTAAGTATGTTAAGGCCAATGGGAAAAGAAAACAGAGGCTGGAGAGATGACTCAGTGGTTAAGAGCACTGACTACTCTTGCAGAGGACCCGGGTTCGGTTCTCAGCACCCACATGATAGCTAACAACTGTCTGTAATTTCAGTTTCAGGAGATCCAATGCCTTCCACAGTCATTGTATGCATGGGTGCATTTACACACATGCAGGCAATACACTCATATACATTAAAAAAAATCAATAAATTAAAAAGCCATGTCCACTCTGCTGAGAGGGGGTAATAGGTTGGAAGGAAATAAAGCAGAGTCTTCGAAGCTCTCTCAGGAAGTTTGACTTTGAAAGAGAGAGGAAAGGCAGGGATAGAAGCAGGGGAGTTGTATGGAGTCAGTTTATATTGAAGGCTGGCAAGATGGCTCAGCAAGTATAGGTGCTTACCACCAAGACTGAAAACTTGAGTTTGATCCCAGAACCTGTTGTGGCCTAGGGGTTCAGTCTAGGGGTATGGCTGGGTTCATTTCCTTGGCCAATTAAAGGAAAAATCTCAGACCAGCAGAGAACAAGAAGCAAGCCAGCTTTTATTGAAAAATGATCATACATCCATACACACACTCATACAGAGAAATAAAGCTCTCCACAAGTAGAGAGAGGAACCTGGAAACTAAAATCCAAAACCCCCTGGGAGGACCTGGGTTTTAAGGGTTTTAGTGGTTTTCCTTCCCCTAATTTTTGATTGGTCATCTTAAACAAAGAAGAGAAGGCTGATAGGTTTATGGCTCCAACTGAGGAGCTGTACAAGTTCAGCCTTGGTTTTTATCCGAACTGGTTTGGACTAGTTGGCTGGAAAGAGAACCCTCCTCTGCCTAGAGGGGGAGCCTTTAGGCCTTTTATCTTGGATCCAGAAGATGGAGGTATGCCATGTTTATTATTTCTCAGTGACCCTGTTTGCTTATCAGGATTTAGCCCCTCACAGACTTACATGATGGAAAAAGAGAGAATGGATTCTTTTGAGTTATTCTCTGATCCCCACATCCTCTACACACACACACACACACACACACACACACACACACACATAAATAAAATAACTATTTATAAAAAAAAATTTATGTTGAGAATATTTAAAGCTAGCAAAAGGGGTTTGGCAGGGTTGATACACGTGAGAGATGAGAGGGTGGTCAGTGAAGGGCACGGAGAGGACATGGGATGGGACCCATGGAGCATGTGGGTGGGGAGCCAACCTTAGCCATCAGGGTAGTTCCATAAGTGACAGAGAGGGAGACGTTGGTAAGTGTTATTCTGGGTAGTCGGAAGATGAAAGAATCCTATCTGAGGGCCACGTTTTCCTTTGGAAGGAGAAAGTAGAGTCGAGCTGAAGCAGAGGTGCTAACAGTGCTCTGTAGAAGCATTCCTAGGTCAGAAAAAGGTGGTAAGACTGCTGAATCACCAAGGTCACGAAAGCAGATTTGTACTGTAACAGGCTCCTTCTAGCCACTGCTGCTCAGCTAGCAATTTGGGACTGGCCCAGGAAACCTGGGTACTTTGTGTGATGTTTTTCCCAAAAAGATGGAACGAAAAGCAGAGTTAGGGGAAGTGCTGAGAACTGATGTGCAGCTTATTAAACAAAGTGGAAGCTAAGTAAGGAGACAATGGACAGTGCTCGTGGGATCTGATAAAGGGCAGGATGAGAACAGTTGAGTGAGCAGTCATAGTAACAGCTTGAAAGACTGGAGAGATAGCTCAGCAGTTCAGAGCACTGGCTGCTCTTGTGGAGAACTGGGTTGGGTTCCCAGCACCCACATGGTGGCTAACAACTATAACTTGAGTTCCAGGGGGTCTGATGCCCTCCTCTGGCCTCCATGGGCACTGAACAAAAATGATGCAGTTCCATGCAGGCAAAACATTTGTACTTTGTATTGTACTTGTATTTTGATAAAGTAAATTTGAAAAATGCTTAAAAATTATAATAGTAACAGTTTACAGAGACCAATGTCCTTTGCATTTTAAATGCATTAATTTTTAAAGATGTATTTTTATTATTTTTTAAGATTTAATTTTATTTTTAAAAATTACGTGTGTGCGTGTGTATGAGGGTATGTGCACATGAGTGCTGATGACCACAGAGGCCAGAAATGTAGGATCCCCTGGAGCTTGAGTTACAAGCTGTTACAAGCTGTTTATCTGTGTTGGGAACAGAACTCGGGTCCTCTGGAAGAGCAGTACACATTCTTAACCACTGAGCCATTTCAGTTTTTTTTAAATATAAATAAGATTGATAACAAGTAATAAAATAGAAATTAGAAGTCTCTCAACTAAAGAAAAGTTCAGGACTGAATGGAAATTTCATCAGACCATTAATGAAAAATTAATACTGTGCTCCATATATACACATATAATACACTTGAGTGCAGGTGCCTGTGGAATCTAAAAGAGAATGTTGGATGCCCTGGTGCTTGGGTTGCTGGTGATCGTGAGCCTTCTGATGTGGAACCAAACTCAGATCCTCTGCAAGAGCAGTGCATAGTCTTAACCTCTGAGCCAGTTTTCAAGTCCTCATTTTCTTCTCCTTATAACTGGTTTTGGATGGTTCTGTTAACACCAAGACTCTTAGTAGAGAAGCAATTTGTTTCAGTCTCAGAGCTCCTCAGTGGAAGAGATGCGATTCGTAAATTCAGTTAGACCGGCTTCAGAGCCTGCACTTTTAACCAAGAGCCCTATTAGAGGTACTTGAAGGTAAACAGGAAGTAGTAGCTAGAAGAAAAGGAATTTGTGGTTAGACAGCAATGTATTTGGAGATGGTTATAGATAATAAAATTCAAAGTATGACCACGATGTAGATTGGTGAGTTGTGGTACAAAAGGATTTATAGATGAAATAAAGGAGCTTCAAGGCCAGGATATTAGAAGGGCATCTGACTGAGAGCAGGAATCAGTTAGAATGGCCTGGAAGATTACAGACCTGGAAACTGCAAACTAATCCCATCTTTGGATGAATGGTATTTATCCAACATGTTGTGCATTAAGCATAGATTACAACATCCCTGCAGATTGCTATGTTCTCAAGGCCAGCTGTGGTATGGTGCATGTCTGGGACCTGCTACAGGGCTGGACACACATATATGACATAAATGTGTGGTGTGTGAACAAATACAGAAGAGATCTGAATTAATTGAAGTGGAGCTTGTTTTGGTATGCTTTCTTAACCAGGTGCTAGAGGTTTTTTTTTTTTTTGAAGATGTGAAAGTAAATCTTTATTTTCAGAAGCATTTTAGTTCAGAACATGTGTTCCAAGTAAGTCCCAAGTTGCCGACAATTTCAAATTTATCAATACAAACACATAAACTTTGATATTACAAAGTAAGAACAACTGCATGTGGGAGATGCAGTTTACTATGCTCTTTTATTTCCTTAGGAAAGCCCATAACAGTGGTGAAGACTCAGATCTAAAGCAGAGGAGGAGGTGAGAAAGCAAAAGGGGAGTGAGGAGTGGGGTGTGTAAAGTTGAGGCGTGAGTGGGATTGTTTTCGTCTTTGTCGTGGCTTCTTTAAGAGTACTGAATTGAATTGTCAGTCTTTTGGTGTTGACTCCAGTTTCAATTGACTCTTAGTCTTCCACTCTGTTCTGTCCCTTGACATTTCTTTTCTATTTCCTGTTCCTTTTATGTCTCAGGGGAGCTGTCAGCTAAGTCCTGCTCTACTGTAAACCACCATGCCACAACAAAATCTCTCTCTGTCTCTCTGTCTCTGTCTCTCTCTCTTTCTCTCTCTGTATGTGTTATCCCCAAATGTATTGAACAGGCAGGTGGTAGCTGAGGCTGTGTTGTCCCAGAGGCCTTTCTTATCTTGGCAGGATGGCTGGAGGCCTGTCCTTTTGTAGAGGTAGTTAGGAGGAAGTAAAATCCAGTGGCCTTGTATTTCTCACACATTCTATTAGTAAAATCTGTCACTAGAGCAGTACAAATTCAAAGCGCTAGAACTGAACTTTTTCCCCCTCTAAATGGGGATGAGATTTTATAGCAGGGGTTTTAGCTTTGCTGTGTCAGAGTTTTGTTGGGAGTGATCAGTTTTTGTGGTCCTTTTCTGGGAACGTGTCATTAGCCTTAATCGGCTTTGTCTTTTCTCCGCCCTGCTTTTCCCTGAGCTGTAGACTTACTCAGATGTCTGACTGAGTTCAGAAACACTTACTGGGAGATGAATAATACAGCTCTGTATGTTTGGATTAGTAATTTTTCTGTAAAATTACTTCCAAAGAACCTAATGAATCTTTCTAAAGCTTGTCATAAACATGGGTCTCTTTTCCCCTTTCCTTTCTCTGTTGCCTTCAGGTCACGCTCACGCTGTAACACAAGTAGTGGTAGCGAATCAGAGAATTCTAACAGAGAGCATCGGAAAAAGCGAAACAGGTAATATCTAAATAGTGCAAGTAACTAGAACTCTGAAATCAAAGGCTGTTGTTGGGTAGAAGCTGATGTCTGTGTGCTTGTGAGCTTCATTCGGGGGTGGTACAAAGGGATCTGGCGCTGTTCTGATGCTCTTTGAGTTTCTAATTTCTACAATAAGATGATTAAATAACTTGACAGTGAATTATCTTTTTAAAAGGTAATTCTGTATTTCAGGTACAATGTATGTTGACTTTGTCTAAGGCGAGGAGGAGAGTTTGCTATTGGTGAAGAGATTTTTCCTCGAAATATCTTTAAATATGCTATTACTTTACCTGGCCCCCAAATGAGACTCATTGTCTTAGAGACTGTATTAATTTTAACTTCATATCTCTCTGTATATACACACACACACACACACACACACACACACATATATATCTACATACCTGTTTATAGTCATATCAAGTAAACAGATGAGTAGTTAGTTAATATTTGTAGCACTCAGTTTTTAAGGGCTTGTTAGTAAGATCATATAACATGTAATCAGGATTAGTACTGTTGACCTAATGCATGAATTCCTTCTTCCTAGATACAAAATATTTACTTGAAAACAAGTATTCATGTGACTAATGGAAACACCACAGGGCCGGATTTGATTGCCGGTCATACTGATTTTAAAGTTTTCAACTGGGAGAGTTGCCCTTCTTGTCCCACTCACAGGGGACATTTGGTAGTGTTTAGAGACATTTATCTTTGTTGCAACTGGGTGAAAGATTGCTACTGGACAGAGATGCTGCTAAACATTCTCCAGTGTAGAAGACATACCCCCCAACAAGGATGCATCCAGTACTAAAACTGCTGTTGAGAAACCTGTTTTTACCTAATGTGGAATTCAGGCCTGCTTGCTTTGCTTTTCTAGGCCATCTTCTTCTGTAAAATGAGGAAGTTGGACTAATTTCCAAGGTCCTTCTTTGGAAACCCTTGTGCTTGGCGCAAACTGAATGGTCTTTCCTCTAGCTACAAAGCCCGTATCTCAATAGCCTAGACAGCTTTGGAAGAGTGGACTACTTGCTTAGGAAAAGTTTCTATGTGCCGCTTTTCAGGGGCCAGAATTACACCAGATAGTTGCAAAATCAGTGTGTTATGACACTTTTCTCAAGGAAACAATTTGAGTTTCCCTGTGAAAATACAACAGCAAGAGGCAGCTGTCCCTTGGCTATCTTCTTCCTACTGTAAAAGCAAGCATTTTTGCACAAATACCAGAAAACAAGACAAAAAAAAAAAAAATTTACCTGGTTTCTCTGCTTAAAGTTTGGACTTATTGACCAAACCAGAAGCTATTTGTTTTGTTTTCTATATTCCAAGCTGTGCTCCTAAATGCCCTTCTCAACTGCTCAGAATATAACCTGTTTAAAAACAGTGTCATTTGGGGCCAGATGTGCTGTTCAAAATGAAACAATTGATAAGTTGCCACAAAACCCTTAAATCGCCCACGACTGATCCAGATGCACTGGCATCAGTGATCCTGCCAGGTGTTTCTTCCCTGAGAAGTTTTACCTCTCTCCCCCATGGACAGTTTTTTAAATGGCTTTCTCAGCGTTAGAATAGCAGGGTTCTGAATGTTCAAATGCTAATGTACTTTGTAAGGCCAGTGAAGAGACGTAGCTTTCAAAGCACACGATGATCCCTGTTCATGTAAAGGAGCCAAAGGCTTTCACAGTTTATTTTACCTGAAGTGATACTGCCCTAGGGTTAGATAGGTTCCTCTGTCTCTGGAAGACTGACATATATTAAAAAAAAAAAAAAAAAAAAAAAAAAAAAAAAAAAAAAAATGGACAGAGGAAGAAGTATTTTCAGTTCTGACCTCCACCCATGCAGATTCTGCTGTAGCAGGCAACGGTGTGCAAGGAAGGAGGGCTCAAAGTCTGTACACTCCCTCTGGTGCCACTTACTCACTATGCTGTGGTAACGTCAGCCCCTCCATCCGGTAATCTGGCTTTTGCCAGGATGCCTGCATCCTGTATGAGGCTGCCTGGGTCTGAATATTTAATCTGTAGTCCTGCTATTGTACAAGAACTCTTGGGTCTGTGGCAAAGGATAGGTCCTGATATCTGACTTTGCACTTGTTCAGGAGACTTCTCTTGGAAAGGTGATGAGTCGTCAGTCCCATGCACCTTCCCTGTTCTTGGCTGCCAGTGGGACTCGGCAAGCTTTTGGCACCATCTTTGTGCTTCTATGAAAGGTTTTTAGTGACCATAGCATTGGTCAAATAGAATCTGGTACATGTTGATATTTGATTTCTCACTAGCAAGGTCTCTAGATTCAGCCCTGGGTAATTCTTTATCTTTGCAGCAAGGGCCTGTACCCTGACCCACCCCACTTGTTTATCTGGCTTTGGGAAATTATAACTTTGGGGAGAAAGGCAACTTCTGGGAAATTCTATCTTCTTTTAAAATTTTTATTAGCATATATTAATAATACAGAATCATTGGTTTCATTATGCCATTTTCATAAAGTACATAATGTATTTGTTCTGGTTATTTTTTATTGACACAACCAAGAGTTGTCTGGGAAGAGGGAGTCTCAGTTGAGGGATTTCCCAGATCATATTGGCCTGTAGCTATGTCTGTGGGGAGTTGTCTTGACTGTTGATTGATGTGAGGGCATCTAGCCAACTGTGGGTGGTACTACTCTTGGGCAGGTGATCTGACTGGTGCGTCCTGTCTCCAAGTTCTTGCCTTGATCACCTCCCCTGACTTCCTTCAGTGATGGACTGGTACCTGGAAGTATAAAATGAAAAACCCTTTCCTCTCCAAGTTGCTTTGGGTCATGGTGTTTATCATAGCAACAGAAAGCAAACTAGGATGGTATTTCAGTCATGTTCACTTCTGTTACTCTCTCTCGTCCCCTTCCTAGTCCCACTAATTTACTTCTCAACCTGCCCCTTGAAGCCTTCATCTCTCCCTCCCTCTGTCCCACTGTCCCTCCCTCCCTTCCTACTTCCCTCCCTCTTCCCCTTTCTCTCTCTCTCTCTCTCTCTCTCTCTCTCTCTCTCTCTCTCTCTATTTCCCTCAATGAGTTTTCATTAGGGTTGTTCATAGGACCATGGGCATTGAAAAAAATATCTCTCCCTTCCCCATCAACTATTAATTGCATGTAAATCCTTAGAGAGGGCTGGGACCCATTGAGCTCCTCCCCCTTCTGTGACAGGGTGTTGACTGGCCCAGTCTTGTTCAGATCTTGTGCAGGTAATTGCAGCTGCTGTGAGTGCAAGAGCCATGTGATGCTTGGCAGTGTTCCACACCATCCCCCCACTCTGACCTTCAGTGTTTCCTAAGCCTTGGAGAGGGTGCCTTATTTATGACTGAGCATTCATAAGTCATGTATTCTCATTACTTTAATGAATTGTGGGCTTCTGCACTGACCGCTACAAAAGAAACTTCTCTGACCAAAGCTGACAGCAGCACTATTCTGTGGGCATAAACATAGCTGTTTAAAAAGGCTATTTGACAGGCACATCAAATCCAATTAGCAAAATGAACAACAGCATTAGCTTTCCAACTAGGGCCTATGACCTTCCTATCTACTGACTTTTGACTGGGTTTATGGTACCAGAATTCTCTCCTGTGGAGCCTGCCTAAAATCCAACCAGAATGCAGCTGGTTATCCCCATGGCAGACTTTCCTTTACATCACTGGACTCAGCTTGCCTGGACCATTGTTATTACACAAAGGGAACACAGCCAAATAAGACTGTTGATGACAATTCTCCCCCAGCAGCCTGCGTAGCACTGACTGAACTATAAGGACTAGCCAACATGGAGGAAGCTTCCAGTACAGTGCAGCTTGACTTCTCCATGTCCTGCAACCAAGATGTGTGACGTCCTCAGCCAATAAAGTCTTACCATCTAGTACTGGTGGGCAACCAAGAGCAGTGACAATTGCCTGTATTGTTCTGTTGGCCTCCGGGGCCTCCTTGACTAACAGCTTACAGGGAGATAGCTTACCCGTGGCACTGGGATTTTCAATAATAATCTATGGCTCCTATGGGAGCCGCTTTATTCCACTCACAAGGTACCTCCATTCAAGTAATTTTGTTTTATTCTGTTTTTTGGTTAGCTTATCCAGTATCAGATTTCCTTATGGATTTTTCATTTATCATTAGTTTTGATTGCACACTTTCCCCTACCCTCATCTCCTTGGGTGTTGCATCATCTTTGCAGCAAGCACCTACCCCCCAACCCCATACATCCTGCTTTCCTGTCTTCCTTTGGGAAACTGTAGCTTGGAGAGAGGAGCAATTTATACCCAAATTTATTTTTCAGAAAATACTTCGGGAGCACATGTGTCCTGTGGAATTTCTGGCATAGTTGGGTTTTTTTGTTTTTTGGCTGTTGGGTATGGTCTTGGGATGTTGTTTCCTTTACCATACCTTCTTGCTGGATTTTTAAAATATTTAATTAAACATAAAAGAAGTCTTTCTTCTTCCTCCTTCTCATCCTCCTCATCATAGTCCTCCTTCTCTTCCTTCTTGTCCTCCTCTTCATCCTCTTATTATTACTATCATTATTGTCATTTTTCAGAATCTCATGAAGCTCAAGCTAGTCTCAAACTTTCTGTATAGTCAGGGATGACCTTGAACCTCTGCCTCAACCTCTGAAAGATAGACTACAGGCATGAACTGCCATCATGCCAGTTCTATGTGGTTCTCGGGATCAAACCCAGGGCCTCATGCATGCTAGGCCACCACTCTACCAACTGAGCTACATCCCCAGCCCAGGAAATCTTTCTTATTAGGCCTCAGGCCACTCTGTGGGAGTGCTGGGCATTTGTTGTTTATTTTTTCACAAACTTGATCCAGTAGAGCTCAAGCTGCTCTATTGTTTCCATGTGTAATAAAAGCCCCTATTTAAAAATCTATTATGTGTGAAGAGAAATAATGTTCACAGATTAATTTCATCTAGAATAAGCTTTTAGCACCACTAAAAAATGTTAAAATCCAGCCAGGTGTGGTGGCCCATGCCTTTAATACCAGCTCTTGGGAAGCAGAGACAGGCAGATCTCTGAAAAATCGAGGCCAGACTGGTCTATATAGCAAGTTCCAGGCCAGCTGGGGCTACAGGGAGACCCCATTTCAAAAACAAAACAAATCATCTCTGCTTCTTCAGTTGCCCTCTGCCCTTCCTACTCCTCTTCCAGCCTGTAGCAGTCATTCTTGGTTTTCTCTTTGTTTTTTTGTGACAAGATCTCATTGTGTAGTGCAAGACCCTCCTGTCACATTGTCATGAGCATTTTATGTCAGAAACAGAAACAGACAAACATGTTTCTGTCTTTCCACAATGTCAGAATTTATTGAATAACAATAAATTCAGAAGCTACATAGGTTTCGTTGGTAGCACTATACCAGATTGGCAGCACTTTGCCAGGCAGTACCAGTTTCCTTGGTACTCTGCTGAGGCACACACATACTCTTTCATTCCAATGTTAATTGCTAACTTTAACTCTCAGATCACACATTACACATCCCACAGTAAAAATATCTATGCTTATATGTAGGTTACAGAAAGTCAAGACAAAGTTGACAGAGAAGCACAAAGAAATTGGTAGGTTTTGGTGGTGATTTTTTGTTGCTGTTGTTTGGTTTGGGCTTTGTTTTCGTTCCTGTCAGTTTGTGCAGTTGGGCCTCAAACTCCTTAAATTCTGCAGCGGCCTTTTAACCCTTTGTAGCCATTTCTACAGCCATTTTAAAAATTCTTTTCTCAGTCAGATGTGTCCAGTAAGTTCTCCAACCTGATTTTCCTGATATGATTTAACATACCCATGTGTTCCTACAACCCTAATTATTGTTGATAAACTCACAGGACAGCAGTTTTTCTACTTTTTTTTTAAAAAAAACAAACTTTTATTATTTTCATTTTATGTGTATGAGTGTATTGCCTGCATGTATGTGAGTGCACCCGTGCCATGCAATGCCAAGGAGGTCAGAGAGAGCTTCGGATTCCCCTGGAACTGGAGTTTAGGATGGTTTGTAGCTGCCATATGGGTGCTGGAATTGAACCTGGGTCCACTGCAAGAGCAGTCAGTGCTCTTAACCAGTGAGCCATCTCTCCGGCTACACTTTTTCTACTTTTAAGAAAATTTATCAGTCTGCTTTGTGTCTTGTGCACAGTCAGTCTGCCTCTCCATTTGCCCTCAAAATGGGAACAAAAGTAGCTTGTAAACGAAGTCTCTCAGGGCAAGGCAACGCCTCAAACATGGAGTAACTTAGGGCAGGCTATAGTTTGGTCTCAATACTCAATGCCCTAAGTGCTGGGATTATAGGTGTGTACCAGCACAGTGCATCTGTACCAGGCATTCTTAATCCCATCCATGACTTGGTTCTGGAGTGGTCTCACAACCCTGTGGAATTATATATAAAGTTGTGTGTGTTTCAAATGCATCATTTTCTAGAGATGGTATCTATAGCTTTTAGCAGATTTTTGAGGGTTTTGTATATGATGTTCCCCCTAAGGCGGTATGAAATTTTTGTTGTGGTCTAAATAGTGAAGGATAGATTGGTATTGGAAAATAACATTGACGTTTCAATTTACTGGTAGGATTAAGAGCTAAATTGTTTAAGTTTTCTTTCTTCCTCTCTCTCATGCTTTCGCTCTCTGAGATAGGATCTTCTATAGCCCAGCCTATGCTCAAACTTGCATGCAGCCATGGATGACCTTTAACTTCTGGTCCTTCTGCTTCTACTTTCCTAGCGCTGGGATCTAGGCCTACATTACCACACCTAGTTTATGTGGTGCAGGCTATCAGGCCTCATGCAAGCTAGGCAGACATTACCAACTATATGCACCCCAGCCTACTTAAGCTTTATTTAGAGATTATTTTCCTGTACTGATTAGTGAAACAATTGATTTGGTTTCATTTATCAAATGGGAGCCTATCAGAGTCTAATCACTTTGAAATTAATGGATCATGTGAATATTAAATTGTATTTGTTTTAAATGGCTAGAATTTTGACATTTGTCCCTAAGATCAGAAAGGACAGTCAGTAATTGAGAAGAGGAAGGGGATCAGTGAGAGTGAGAGAGGAACAGAAGAGGGTATTGGGGTGAATATGACCAAAATATGGCATATACACATATAAAATATCATAATGAAACTCACTACTATATATAATTAACATATGCCCATAAAAAACAAATTTTAAAAAGGATCAGTCACTTCACCTCTACAGGTTTGAGCCCATAGGCATGTACCTTGGATTTGCATGTTGAAGGAAGACCCAGGAAGTCGGCCTATCAAATAAAACCTTTCACGCACCAGCTTCCCTTGCAAACTTCTTTAACTTAATAAGATACTGTCCGTGGAGCTGGAGAGATTGCTCATTGGTTAGGAACACTGGCTGCTCTTACAGAGGACCCAAGTTTGGTTCCCAGCATTCGCATGGCAGCTAACAACTACCCGTAACTCCAGTTCCAGAGCCTCTATGTCCTCTTCTGGCCTCCATGGGTATTTCACGAATGTGCTGCACTTATATACATGCAGGCAAAATACTCATGGACATTGAAAAAAAAAATAGCCAGGTGTGGTGTTGCACACTTTTAATCCCAGCACGGGGGAGGGAGAGGCAGGCAGATCTTTGTGAGTTTGAGGCTAGCCTGGTCTACATAGTGAGTTCCAGGACAGCTGGGGCTACAAGGAGACCCTGTCTCAAAAAGACTAAATAAATAAATAAATACAATTTAAAATTGAAATAAGATATTCTTCACATTCAGAGAAAGGGGTCTGCAGAACTGTGCTCTTGGTGGAAACCTGCTGTCCTGTGGGCATTGCTAGGGAGACTCTGGATCACTCTTTCATTAGCTTTGAAGTTTTGCTAGATTCTTGGTGTTTGAAGTGGAAGATTTGGAGGGGTGAGTGACACAGATAGACAAGAGTCTGCTGTTTCTTGTAGAAGTGAAAAGGTGGAAGTACTCTAGAGCCTGGTGAGGATTAAGAGTAAGAGAAATTAGAGAAATGGGCCCAAGAGCAGGACTAGAGCTCTGGTACCATAGACCAATGGAAGCCTTCCCTGTTTTTATTCTGGGATATTTGCATCATAAACAACAGTTGTGTGTATGACACTTTTGTGTCCTTGTGAAAATAGGCAGTGTGTGTTATGAAAATGATCCTGCTTTGAAAAGTTCTGGGCTATGAGCTAGTCACTTTACCCTCTGTATTAGTTTCTTGTCTGTTGCTGTGATGAGACACCATCATCATCTTGCAGGAGGAAGAGTTTATTTGGCTTATGGTTCCAGGGGAAACAGTCCACAATGGTGGAGAGACCTGGCAGAAGGAGGTGGGAGGAGCAGAAAGCTGAGTGATCACATCTTCAAGCAGGCACAGGAAGCAGAAACTGGAAATCAGGCAAGGCTTAAGAACTCTCAAAGCCTGCCCCCAGTGACATGCTTCCTCCAGCATGGCCACTCCTCCTAAAATCTCCCAAAACCGTACCACCAACCTGGGGAAAAATGTCCAAAGGCTTGGAGCCTACGAGGGACATTTTTATTCAAACTACCACATCCTCTGGACCTTTGCTTCTCAAGCTCAAGATGAAAGAATACCTACCCTGCCCTCCTCACAGATTAAGATTCAGGAGATAATGGATGTGTTGTGAAGTGTGCAAAATTCCTGCACAGGCAGATGCTATTAAACTAATGAGAACACTCAGCTGCCCTGTGTTATCTGGAGCCCTAGAGGATATGGAATGTGGGGCTGGCTCCTTTGAACAGAAAAGACCACATTTGAAACATGCATTCATTATGGCATGCATGTTGTTAGTTTGTTCCTGACTCACAGATGTCTTTTAGGATTGATTAGTCTATTAGTCTATGATGTATCTATTAGTATCTGAAGAACAGCTTAAGATAGTTCTTATATGTCCTTTAAGGTCTTTTATATAATTTTTCTAAATAAGGAAGAAGCATATTCCTCTGGTAGAAATTTAACATTATAACTTGCAGGAACAAGATTGCTGAGTGGAAGTATCTTAGTTACTTTCCGTTGGTGTGATAAAGCACTCTGACCAAAACCAACTGGGGGGAGGGGGGTATTCATCTTACTCCTCCATGTCACAGTCCATCACTGAGAGAAGCTGGGGTAGAAGCCTGGAGACAGGCACCGAAGCACAGAGGACAAGCAACACTGCTTACTGCCTTGATCCTCTGGTCTGTGCTCATCCTGCTTTCTCATACAGCCCAGGCCCACCTGCTCAGGGGTGGCACCACCCACAGGGGGCTGGGTCCTCTCACATCTCAACAATAAAGAAAATGCCTTGCAGATGTGCCCACAGGTCAGTCTGATAGAGGAAATTCATCCCCCAATTGAAGTGCTCTCTTCCCAGCTGTGTCAAGTTGGCAACCAAAGCCAACCAGGATAGGGGTGAATGCAGAAGATCCTGACTTAGATTTCATCAAGAGAGTGGTTTTTAAAAGGTGCAGGGGTGACCTGAGTTCAGCATGAGGGCCCGAGTTCAGATCCCAACACCCATATATAAAGCTAGGCATGGCCACACATATGCCTGCAACCCCAGTGCTGTGGGGAGTAGAGACAGGAAGCTGTCTGGGGCTTGGTGGCCACAAGCCTAGCATCAGGCTTAGTGAGAGACCCTGTCTCAAAGGAGTAAAGTAGAAAGTGATAGAGCAGGATACCTGATGTCCTTCCCTGATCTCCGCAAGCATGTGCATAGGCATGTTCACCTGTGCACACACATGTACATACACCATGCACACCACACAAACACCACACACACACACACACACACACACAGAGATTGTTTCGATAACCTTAGGGAAAAAATGTAATGGGGATGTTAGCAAACTTGAAATCATGTAGGCTTCTTTCTACATCAGCGGAACATAGGTATTTTCCTTGCAAGCATCCCCCACTATGCTGTCCTTGATTTAAGGACAGCAATAAGATATACTTTTTGATTATGAAGAGGATAGCTCCTACACAGCTGGTGCAGACAGACTGTGGTCACCATGCCACAGATGCAGAGGCTCCTGATTTCTACCTTAATGAGCATACCAAGATACAGACCTTTGATATGGGGGACATTTGGCTTCCAGAGCATAATGAAAATTGATGGAGAGTCTGTGGAAATACAAAGTTACAGCAGAGGCAAGCTGTCAAATTCCTGTGGGGAAAACAGATTTTAAAAATCATGAAAACAAGAGAATTTCAAAGTAGAATTGCATCAAAGGTAGTCCGTTTTAGTAGCAGAAGTATAAGAAATAAGTAGAAGAGAGTGAAACAACTTTAAGGGCAAATAAGAATAATTTATTGATGGTGGGGAAAGTAAATGCATCTTTTTGCTTACTGGTCTTAAGGGAATAAGTCAACAGATGCTTAGATCCAGTAAATTTCCCTAGGGAAGAAAAAACTACTGAAAAAAAAGGAAGATTGCTTTAGAGCAGGTGAGCCAAAAGTGAGTGCATTTGATGAGAACACAAGTTCCCCATCAGTTGGGACTCACTGATTTAATTTTAACAGTTCAGTGGCCATGTGAAGCAGTTGTCTGGAATGTTATGCTGCAGCCAAAGAGCAAAGATTTGCTTCAGTGTGTGATTGGTTTGTAAATAAAATACAAATAGGAAAACATTGAGTTTTAAAGCTAGACAGATCTTTGAAACAATTTTGCACATGAACAAACTGAGACCTGACCAAAAGAGATAAGCAGTTTGCTCAAAGTCTCTGAGTTAGATAATGGCAGATCTGGGAATGGACAGAACACAAGAGCAGAGGGCTTATGCATTTGCTTCTAAAGACTTCTCAGGTTCAGCATTAAACATGGTCTTTATCTCAGTGAATTAAGAACTTGCATAAAGGAAGGTCCCATTAAGTACAAAACTGATAAAGGGAGAGGACAAAGTAGAGCCCCTGGGGGATTTGTGTGATAACTCATTGGGTAATATGAAGATTTGTGTGGAAGAGACAGAACTATAATTGGGAAGAAAGGAAAGAAGAGGAATAGTTATCCTCATTATTGTTATCAAATGATTATATGGCATTTCATCTTCAAAGTCTTAGCAAATTTGAAGTGTCAAGTAGTAAAATCTAAATTGCTTGGGCAGCCTAGGAAAAAGTAGATTATGAAGGTTTGGTGAGAAGTGGAGGAAATACGTTAAAATTCTCCTGTTCTGAAATATTGTTGAAATTGGCTGCATCTCTCTCATTAATTAAAAAGAAAAAGCCTTGTTATGATAGATTTCCTACACTGGCTGTTGACTCTCTATGCTTAACAGATGGAGAAATAGGCAAAAATATGTTGAATGTAGATTTAAGGGATTGAGGGGTACAGGTCTTTTGTAGCATTTAAAAAGGACTACACCTGCAATTTAACTTACAATGAACTCTTTTTTTCTTTTGATAATCTCACGATTGTGATATGAAAGCACATTTTGACTTTTTAAAGAAAGATTTTATGCCAAATTCAAGGCTTTTAGAGTTTCCATTCCTCATGATGTACATTTCTATATCAAATTAAAATATAGCTTTAAGGGAGCATAACACCACTTGTATATCCTATATCTAAGAATAAATGAGACTTAAATCTAAGAATCATGTCAGGTGGTAGTGCACGCCCATAATCCTAGGATGTGGGAGGCCAAGGCAGGAGAATTAGGGTTCAGACTATAGTTTACTTAGTGAGTTCCGGAACAGCTGGGGGCTACAGGGAAAAAAAAAAAAAAAAAAAAAAAAAAAAAAAAAAAAAAGTAACACATGCCTCTCAAGGACTGAGTGCTAAAATATTCTTGCTTCTAAGTGCTGGGATTTTTTTGTTCCCAGGTTGCACCTATGCCTTCTGGAGCAGTTCAGTAATGGAAGAAATGACACTTTCATTCTTGTAATGAGGCACCATTAACCAGAGGCCTTTTGTAAGAGTGTAATTTCAAACTTCATTACAGACCAGGACAGCCACACCAGCATTACTCAGGAAGATGGGCTTCTCTTGTGACTCTGCAATGGGCCTTGCATTTTTAATGCATCTTGTTAGAATATTTATGAAACAGCATCACCTATAGAAGGCATCTGTCTTTAAAGCATGTGGGTCACAAGGATATGACAAGGCTTCACTGGCCTCACTTGAGAGGCAAGGCTTCACTGGCCTCACTTGAAACCTTCTAGTTTGAAAAATAAAAGTATATGTTATAATCTGAAATTCATTTTGATGTAGTCCTTATTACTGACAAGGTAAAGGATATCTACATGCACGTGTTCCCAAAGGTTTAATTTTTCATCCAAGTGTGAAGGTTAACCTGCTGAATTCTACAATAGATGAAAATTCATGTACAGCTCTTTTCCTTTTAAATGTCTACTCTGGGAAAAGTATGTGTCGGACTCAGTTGGTTCTCAGCCTTTCTAGTAGGGCTGATACACAAAAATACTGAAAGATCCTGACTTCCTGATAAATATATTTCATGTTGTTAAATTTAATCCTGCTCAGGAACTGTGCAGTAATCCCATCTAGAATGGAAGCTTTAGTTGAAAAGACTCCAGAGGTAAGACTTCAGAGAAACACATTTTATGTCTAAGTCTTGGGTCGAGATTTTAATAACTTAATATTAATGGTCTCAATTCTCCAATAAAGACACAGACTAGTAGATTGGATTAGGAAACAGGATCCAGGCTGGAGAGATGGCTCAGCGGTTAAGAACACTGGTTGTTCTTGCAGAAGACCCAGGTTCAAATCCCAGCACCCACATGGTAGCTAACAACTGTCTGTAACTCCAGTCCCAGGGGATCTGACAGCCTCTTCTGACCTCCGTGGGCATTGTATGACGTGGGTGCACTTACCTACATGCAGGCAATACACACATACATGTAAAATAAAAATGATAAATAAAATTTTTAAAAAGTTTTTAAAAAAAAAGAAAACAGGAGCCATCTTTTTACTGCCTCCACGAAACATACCATCAGCAATAGATACCTATGGATATAAAACTGAAAAAAGGTATTCTAAGCAAAAGGAACTAAGAAATAAATAGGTGTAACTATGATAATATCTGACAAAATAAACTTCAAACCAAAACTAATCAGAGGAAGTAAGGAAGGTCACTTCGTACTCATCAAAGGAATAATGCACCAAGAGGACTCTAAAATATACTCACCAAATACAGGCACATCCATATTTGTCTTCATAAGAGACAGACTGCTAGAGCCAGGTGTGGTGGTGCATGCCTTTAATCCTGGCACTTGGGAGGCAGAGCCAGGGGGAATCTCTCAGTTCAAGGGCAGCCTGGCCTGCATAGCAAGTTCCAGGCCAGCTGGACTTCAGGGAGACCCAATCTCAAAAAGACTCCCCCCTGCAAAAAAAACCCAAACCAAAACAAACAAACAAACAAAAAACCATAAACATACTATTAGATCTAAAACCACAGATTAATACCAATTCAGAGATAGTGGGTAACTTCAATACCTGACTCTCAGCAATAGTCAAGTCATCTGGACAGAAACTTGAACAGAGAAACATTGGTGTTAAATGGCATCATAAATGGACTTAACAGACATGTACAAAACATTTCACCCAAACACTAAAGAATACACGTTTTTCTCAGCAGCTCATGAAGCATTTTCCAAAATCGGCCATATACTCGGGCACAAAGCAAGTCTTTAAAACATAAGAAAATTGAGATAACATCCTGCATTCTACTTGACCAAAATGGAATAAAGCTGGATGTCAACAGTAATAGACACTACAGAAAGTACACAGACTCATGGACACTAAACAACACATCACTGAATGATAATTGAGTCAAGGAAGACATCAACGAGGAAATTTTTAAATTCCTAGGGTTGAATAAAAATGAAAACAGTCCTAAAAGGAAAGTGTATAGTGCTAAGTGTCTACCTAAAATGCTTGATAGATCTCTAAAAAATAACTTAATGATTTACTTGAAGGCCTTGGAAAATCAAGAGCAAACAATACCCCTAAATAGAAGTTGATGGTATCTGGAGAGATGGCTCAGCAGTTACGAGCACTTCCTACTCTTGTAGAAGACCTGGGTTCACTTCCCAGCACTCACATTAGGAAATTTACAGCTGCCTGTAACTCCAACTCCAGTGGATCTAGTTCCTGCTTTTGGCCCATGCAGGCACCCGCATGCATGTGCACACAAGACACACATATACACATAATTTAAAATATTTTTTTTAAAACCCAGTGGATGTGAAGAGATGATCAAAATCAGAGCTGAAATTAAATAGAAACAAGCAAACAAGTAACAAGAACAAAATAGAAAGAACCAATGAAATGAAGTTGGTTCTTTGAAAAGATTAACAGATTTTCAAATCTGCATGCATATAATGTATTTTGATCAAATCCACCTCCGGTTCCCTTCCGTCCAATTCCTCCCCTCTGCCCCCCCCACATACCCACCCCCAGAACATTTTTTTCCCTCCCAACTTCATTTACTCTTTTTTGAACCCATGGAGTCCACTTGGTGCTGCTGCAAGAGTGTAGGACATCCACTGGAGCACGAGTGGCCTCTCAGGGCCCGCATCCCTGAAGAAAACTGACTCCCCCTACCCTCCTCCAGCCATCAATTCATCAGTTGCTCCTCAGCTAGGGGTAGGACTCCATGAGGTCTTCCCACATCCATGCTGGGATTTTTGCTGGCTGGATTTTGTGTAGGTCTTAATGCATGTAGTCACAACCACTCTGAGTTCATGTGTGTAACGGCCCTGTCATGTGAGACAAATACTGTTTTGCTGCAGATGTCAACTACCTCTGGCTCTTAAATATTTCCATCCTTTCTTCTGAAATGTCCTTGAGCCTTAGGGACAGGGGGTGTGATAAAGGGATGCTCCCTAAGCCTTTATGGCAGGAGTGTGATATAGATGTTCCATTTAGAGCTGAGCATTCCATAGTCTCTTATTCACTGCACACTGACCAACTGTGGGTCTCTCTGTTAATTGATACCTATTGCCAGAAAAAAAAAGCTTATTTGATGAGAGCTGAGAGATATCTATGAGTATAAAGATAAGGATTTTATACCCCACCCAAGCATGGAATTAAAAAAACTCGTAATTTACTTTATTTTATGTGTATGAGTGTTTTGCCTGCATGTATATAAGTACACTTGTGTGTGCAATGCCAGGGGAGGTCAGAGGAGAGCATGGGGACACCTAAAACTGGAGTTATGGCCTGTTATTAGCTGCCATGTGGGTTTTGGGAATCGAATTCGAGTCCTCTGTAAGAGTAGCCAGTGCTCTTAACTGCTGAACCATCTCTCCAGTCCCTGCATGAATTCTTAATAAAAATTGTTTAAGTAAACGATATCAAAATATCATATATGCATGTTTGCACATGTATCATGATTACATCATGTTATTCTTCAAATAGCAGACATGAAAACATTAGGGAGGAAATACATTTCAAAGGCTTACAGCTTGCTGTGGATAACTATTTTACTTTCCATCATTCCCCTTTGTCTACAGATTAAATAGTTTCTTCTTCATAAGGTACTGTTCTTTTTCACTTGAATTTTCATTCTGTTATCACTGTTTAATTCTGTGTGAGATGAATTTGCTGCCATCACTGACTCTGATTTCCAAGCGAATGTATGCAGTCCGCAGTCTATGCTAAGTGCTGTACCGGGAATACAAGGACCCTGCTTAGAGAGGACACTCAAACTTGCTGGTGCTTTCTGCTGTTGTCTTCACAGTCAGGCTCACATAGCTGCAGTACCAGGATGAGACAGTCCCAAGTGTCTCTCCACACCCAGGAGGCACTCACTGGTGCAGCCTCCTGTGGAGCTTACAGAAATGAAAAGTTAGATAGTCACATAATATCACACAACAGGTGTTTGATTTGCACCGAGAGTATTCACAGCTCCACGGCATCTTTGCAGTGCTGGCCTTGAACTTCTGATCTTTATTTACATGTTAAGGACTTCTTTAAGTTCTCACCTCCACCATGCTTCACCTCATGAAGAATAGATACATCCGAGGCTAAAACTACTACAGGCTGAGTGGGATCTGTGATGAGTTTGTTAAGTTCACACAAAAATTCAGAATTGCTTGCCAATACTTGCAAATTAGAAGAGTTCACTTTAAACATCCAGACTTACGGGTTTCGTCTTTTGGAAAAATGAGAGCCTTTGGTAGTGCTGTCCTGTGATCACAGATGGAAAGGCCTGTGCTCCTTGACACCCACTGCCATCTTCCTTTCCCTCATTTGGGTTTGCTGCCTGGCACCTGCCATTTGGCTGTACAATTTCCATTCCGTCTTATACATTTGAGCAACCCCACGTAAAAATGGTACATGCTTATTCAGCTGGGAAAGCCTTGTCCTACCATATTGAACTTTGTACACTTCTGGTTTTCTGTCTTAAAAAGAAATGGTAATTATGTAATTATGTCTGGTTCCTATGGCTCATGATAATGTTAACAATTACTGTGAATTTTTAAGACCTTTTCAAAGTAAGTTTTTGTAAAGGTATTGCATTTTAACTAGCATGCATTAAAAAATAAAAATGCTTTTATTAAAGACTTTAAGATTAGCATTGTAACTCTGTCTAAAAAAAAATAGTATTGTAGTATTACACTGGTTATTTCTTTGGTCAAAATTAAATTGTGTTGAGACAGGGTCTCATGTTGCCCAACCCAGCCTCAAACTTGCTATGCAGCTGAGGCTGGCTTGAACTTCTGATCTTCCTGCTTTTACCACCTAAGTGTGATTGCAGATGGACACCACACCTGGCTTAAAGGTGTTTCCAATTATTATTTTTAATTTATTATTTTTATTTTATGTGTATGTGTATATTGCCTGCATGAAGGTAAGTACACCCATGTCGTACAATGCCCTCGGAGGTCAGAAGAGGCTGTTGGATGCCCTGGGACTGGAGTTACAGACAGTTGTTAGCTGCTATGTGGGTGCTGAGATTCAAACCTGGGTCTTCTGCAAGAACAACCAGAGTTCTTAACTGCTGAGCCATCTCTCCAACCCCCCAATTATTGTTTTTATTTGACACGCTTTTTCTTAAAAATTTTTAAAGCAAAGAAGTCTGGAAATAAAAATACATTAATGTACTTAACATGAACACTGTATATGTTTGTGTGTATATACTTATGGGAATATACACTTATTTACGTAGTTATACAGTAATCCAGGTAGTACAGTCTTAGCTTTCAGTGCTGGTAATTGAACTGCTGTCGCTTAAATAACCTTAAAAAAACTTGTTTCAGATGATAGTAAAGCACCATTTTTGGGCGTTAACGTCATGATTTTGGGGTAATTATTTCTGAGACAGGATGTCTCTGTGCTGCACAGGCTGGCCATGGGTTCATACTTCTCCCAACTCAGCCCCCTTAGTGCTGCGATTACAGGTGTGCTGTGGTCCACCATCTCTGGCTTGGATGTTAACTTTAGATGAATGGTTTTCCTTTTCAGAATACGACAGGAGAATGATATGGTTGATTCAGCGCCTCAGTGGGAAGCTGTATTAAGGAGACAAAAGGAAAAAAGCCAAGTGGACCCTAACAACAGGCGATCCAGACACAGATCTCGCTCGTATGTGGGGCTCTTTTCACACCTTCATTTAAAACCAGGGAATTTGACGGGAAGGCAGATGCTCAGATGTCCTATTTTCTTAATTATGAACACCTTATTTGTCCTTTTTACCTTCTTACATGTGTGATATTCATTAACCATATGTGAAGGCTTAGAAGTTGGAGCACAGCCAGAACAAAATGTCATGGGAACAAGGCTATCAAAACCATATTTTTGTATAGTGTAGTTTTTCAACAAATGCGTGATCTAACAGGATAAATAGGAAGTCTCCTTTGGTCTGAAGCCTGACTGTGGGTAAAATACCTGCTGCTTCTCTTAGTTTGAGTCTACAGAATACTCTGAAGTCTTGTTCCAGATTGAACCAGATCTTCCCATCAGATCTGTTCCCATTTTAAACAGTAGTCAAGTGAGTGATTCATTACAACCCAGTGCTGGGATGTGCCTTCTCCTCCTGTTGCTAGGCAATGCCATGTTTGAGCACAGTTACCCCATAATGGCAAGATTGCCTGCCCCCAAATTAGTTTTCTGTGAGTTGATTGTGTGTGTGTGTGTCTGTGTGTCTGTGCCTGTGTGTGTTTGTGTGTCTGTATGTTAATATATGTACGCATCAACAGGCCACCCATCCCACTTGCCAAAGTATGTCTGTTTCAAGTGAGCTGGGACTAACCACAGAGCCTTTCATGATCCTGGGTGGTCAGCTCTAATGGTAAGGTGCTCCTTACTCAGGGGAGGAGGGAATAGTGTCTAAACAGGACGACAGGAGGATGTGGGAAGTTGATGCAGGAACCATGTGGGCAGCTCTGAGGGAGCCAGGCAGAATAGTGCCAGAGGAAAGCTGAGAGTGTGCTGTTTGATTGACAGAGGACAGGAGAGGAAGCTGGGGGCTACAGTCTAGGTCCCAACATGCTATATATGCCTCAACTGCAGAGACTTACTTTTGACTAGAACTTTTTTATTGTTGTTGAGAAAGGGCGTCTTGTCAAGCAGGCTATCCCTGAACTCCTTCCCCTGACTCTACCTCCTAAATGCTAGAATTAGAAGCGTATGCTGCCATGCTCAGTGTTTCGGTTTTTGTTTTTAATGTGGTGTTGGGGATCAAACCCAGAGCTAGGCAAGCACTCTACCAACTGAGCTGCATCTCTGGTCCTGGGTGAGTTTTGTTTTTTTAATTAATAGTGTGTCATAATGGGCTAACTGGTTTGGTGTTTTGTTTGTTTTTGCTTTTCGTAAGAGAAAACTTCAGTAGCTACTAAACATTCTATACCTCCCAAAGTCTTCATCACTCTGTAGTGTTTTTGTTGGGGTACCTAATTAATTTTTTTATTTCAAAGCAGAAGTTATTAGGACGTTCCTTTATAGTTTTTAACTATTATTAATCTGTAGGATTCATCATATATTTTGAATTTAAGTCATTTTCAGATGTGTCTTATGAGTACTTTTCCCAGTGTTTGGTTTGCCTTATCACATTCTTAACATTCTGTTTTGATGACCAGACATTTAAATTTTTTTAAATTTTTTTTTTACTGTGTATGAGTGCCTGCATGTGTGCAAGTCTACCATGTGCATGCAATGCCCTTGGAGACCAGAAGAGGGCATCAGATTCCCTGGAAACTGGAGTTACAGATGATTGTTAGTTACCATGTGGGTACTTGGAACTGAACCTGAGTCATCTGCAAGAGCAACCAGAGCTCTTAACCACTGAGACATCTCTCTAGCCCCAGGTATTTAAAATTTTGATGAAAACCAATATATCATTTTTTGGTTTAATAGTAAAGTCTCCTCCCTCCCCCTATCTCTAGGGGTGTTTTCCTACCCCACTGCCAAAATATGGCCTCATATAATGTTTAGTAGCTTTATTGATTTTGGCGTTATGTTCAGATCTATGATTCATCTAGGACTATTGGTGTAAACTAAGTAGAGACTGAGAGGTTTATTCCACATTTATCCACTTATTTCAGTACTGTTTGTTGAGAAAACCATCTTCACTGAAATGACTGTTGAAAATCAGTTGATTGCCTACATATGGGCCAGTTGTGTTTCTTGGATCTGTTGTCTATCTCAGCTACCGTGTTGTAGTGTTACTGTAGTTTTACAGTAAAACTTGAGTCAGACAGTGTAAATTCTCTTTTTTCTTTGTTTTAAGATTGTTTTTGCTATTTAGATCCTTCACATTTCGTACAATTTCTAAAAATGTGTGTATGCATGTTTGTGGGATGTGTGTGTGTGTGTGTTTGTGCTTATGTGTGTTTGTGGGTGCCCATGGAGGCACAAGGACCACCTCTGGGCTCATCTGCTGGCACGCTGTTCACCTCCTTTGAGATAGAATGTCACTAGCTTAACGCTCCCCAATTCAGCTAGACTGACTGACCAGTGAGCCCCAAAGATCTCCTGTCTCTGCCTCCCTGGTGCTACAGTTAGAAATGGGCACCACAGTGCACAACAGTTTTACATGGGTTCTGGGGCTCAATCTCAGGTCCTCGAGCTTGCAAGAGAAAGTCCTTTACTAACTGAACCATCCCCCAGGCCCCTATAATCAGTTTTTAAATGAACTTGTAAGTTCTTACTCTCCATTCTCCAAAAGACTATAGGTTTTAGATTAAGGTTCTACTGGATCTAGATGATTAAAAAAATTAATATGTTACACGTACGTTTCCCTGTCTTTTAACTTCTTTCAGCATCACTTTGCATTTATTTAATTATTTGTTTATTTACATACAAGATCTCACTATATAGCCCTGGCCTCAAACTTGCTCTGTAGACCAGGCTAGGTTTGAACTCAAGAGATCTGCCTGCCTCTGCCTCCTGAGTGCTGAGATTACTAAAGGTGTGTGCCACCATATCTAGCTAACATTTTGCATTTTTTAATAGTTATTGTATTGATTTTTTTAAAGTTTAATCTCAAATGTTTAATCTTTTAGTGATGTTGAACTGTATTTTATCTGGGTTTTTTTTCTGATTATTTGCCAATATAGAAAAATACAATTTAAAATATGCATGACCAGGTGTGGCAGCTTATCCCTGTAATCCCAGCACCCAGCAAGCTGAGGTAGGGGGATTCCTGTGAGTTCAAAGCCAGCTTGGGCTACAGAGTGAGACCTTGTATTAAAAACAACAGCAAACCTCTCATCTGAAGCTGGGCATAGTGCACATGCTTATACCAACAGCTCTTGGCAAGGTAAAGGCAGGCAGAGCAAGTTCAAGGCTAGCCTGGATTATATATAGTGAGTTCATTGCCAGCCTGAGTAACATAATAAAACCCTCTCTCAAAAATACAAAAATGAATAGAGAACCTTGCCATCCTGCAACCTTGTTAAATTCACTTTTTGGGTCCATTAGCTCATCCCTTTTGGAGATTCAGGGGGGTGGGGTTACTATAGTTGCAGTCATCATGTTTGTAAACAGAGGTAGCTTTCTTTTATTTGTAATGTTTTTGCCTTTTACTTCTTTCTTCTCTTATTGTACTGACTAGCTCCTGTAGAACCGTGTTGAGTTACAATGTAAAATAGAAATGTAAGAAAGCAGATACACATGACTTGTTCTTTCTTAGGGGGAAGCACTGAGCATGTCAAATTAAGTATACTAGCTTAAAAGACTGGGGTGGGGAGGAGCTGGGATGTTGCTCAGTTTATAGAGTACGTTCCAGCCTGAGCTATATGATACCATGTCCCCTGCTAGTTCTGCTTTCCAGAAAAAAGGACTGCGGAAGAGTCCTTTTTAGTCTGGGAGGAGTTAGTGAAGAATTTTTATCTTGAATAGGTTTTGAATTTTTTATATCTGTGTCTATAGGGATGCTTGTATATAGATTTTTTTTTTCTTCTATTA
This sequence comes from Nannospalax galili, assembly GCF_000622305.1. NCBI lineage: Eukaryota > Metazoa > Chordata > Mammalia > Rodentia > Spalacidae > Nannospalax > Nannospalax galili. The sequence goes on along the minus strand of NW_008334880.1, from coordinate 89,682 downwards.
GTGGAAGAATTGTAGCTTTTCTTTCCTAGACTAAATTCCTTGCTGGTTTCTATTTGATTTTATTTTGTTAAGATTTTATTTTCAGGCCTGAAGAGATGGCTCAGCAGTTAAGAGCACTGGCTGCTCTTGCAGAGGACCCGGGTTCAGTTCTCAACACCCACATGGCAGCTAACAACCATTTGTAACTCCAGTTTCAGCGAATCTGTTGCCCTCTTCTGGCTTCCATGGGCATAACATGACATGGGTGCACTTACATATGCAGGCAAAACACTCATACACATAAAATAAAAATAAACAACCAGGCATGGTAGTGCACACCTTTAATCCCACAATTCAGAAGGCAGAAGCAAGTGGATCTCTGTGAGATCGAGGTCACCCTGGTCTACATAGCTAGTGCCAGGACAGCTTGGGCTATAGAGAGATTCTATCTCAAAATAACAAAACAATAAATAAATAAATAATAAATAAATAAATAAATAAATGCTTGGGCTATAGAGCGACTCCATCTCAAAAGAATAAAACAATAAAACAATAGATAAATAAATAAAAATTTAAAAGATTTTATAGTCTGTGTTTCGGGGAAATAGTGATCCATTACATTTCTTGTAATGTGTTTTTCAGGTTTTAGACAACAAAGTTACACTAGATACTCAAAATAGTTTGGGAAGTTTTCCTCTTTGTTTTCTGAGTAAATATAAAATCAGCATTACTGCTTTTTAAAATATTTTATATAGTATTCCAGTGAAACTGTTACCAGTGGTTGGGGTCTGGGCTGGGTGTTTCTAAGTTCTTGGCTTCTAATACAGGAATTGAAATAAAGGCTTTCACAGATTTTCAAAAGTGCAAGGTAGCTGTATTCAAAGCAAAGTAATAGAACAGGTAGATCCATTGTCAAGAGTGACAGCTGCCACATGAGTGAAGGCCCTTGAGAGCCCTGGGTTATAGCCTGGGGCTTCTTATAGCATCAAAAGGAAGGAGGAGTTTGGTTACTAGGCTTGTGGTTTGGGTAGTTCTCTATTTTGATTGACAGGCTTGTCTTAGTAGGCCTTTGCTCACTGCACATGTCCCTTCCCATAATGCATCTGATTTTAATCCTATGTCCACCCAATCAGATATAGGCGTAAGATGAAAAAAACTTCACTTAGAAGATAATACAGTTTGCTTTTTTGTGCACGCATCAAACCAGGAATTAGCCTTCTACTCACAAACTGGCACATAGATACAGTATGATTAAATAGAACCTGCCTAGTTTAGTGGCTGTTAAGGGAAGGAGAAACTTATTTCATTGTTTGGAGTAGCTTGATGCAAGTGGGAGACCTAGGTTGCTAATAGCTTGCTAGGTGCAGTGTTCAGAGGGGTGTGTGTGCATAGTACATGTAAGGGTCTCAGGCTGCCCAGTGCATCAGAAGAGGGAGGTGTACATAGCCCAAACCAAGTGAAGTCACAGTTGCTAAACTATTCTGTGTGCTTGTCTGCCTTAAGAATTGTCTTTGTGGGAAGTTTTGTATTACAACCTGTTTTTTTTTTTTTTTTTTTTTTTTTTTTTTAAAAAGTGGGCCCCCGAGTCCCCGCAGATAGGGTCTCCCTGTAGCCCCAGCTGGCCTAGAAATCCCTATGGATACCAGGCTGGCCTCCATCTCACAGAGATCCACCTGCTTCTGCCTCCCAAGTGCTGGGACTAAAGGCATGTGCCACCACACCCAGCTACAATCTCAATTTTTAAAGATGTCTGTTTGTTATTATTATTATTTGTGTAGGGGGGCATACGCATGCTATGACACCAGTGTAGAGTATGGAAGTCTGGGAGTCAGTTCTCCCCTTCTACCATGGGTTCTAAGAGGGTTCTAAGGATCAAACTTAGGTCATCAGGCTTGGTACAGCAAGCGCTTTTACCTGCTGTGCCATCTCACCAGCCCTACCAACTTTTTCTCTAGCACATAGGATGCTGCTCATATTTTCTACTTGGTATCTATGGATTTGGATAATTTAGATAATGCTCTTGAAAGAATGAATGTACCACATCTAGATTTTTCTCAAAGTCTATTTCTGTTGACTGCCTCTCACTCTAAGATTACCATTACATATCCTTGACTCTGCGTGGCTGGAAATTTTAGACAGTGCTGCCACAGATCTAGATTAGGTAGCCTTCCTTAAAATAGTGTCAGATTTTGTCCCAACAGTCAGGCAGTTAAGTTGCTGTCAGTCTTCTCCCTCAGGCTTATTTTATGCTTTCATAAAATGGAACTTTTCAGTTTGTGTCATTAGCCTAGGTGGTCTATGCTATAGACTTGCTTCTGACTCCTAAAGCCTCACGTTTCTGAATGAGTGGACACAATGCTCAATTGAGGAAGGACAGAAAAGGAAAATTAAGGAGACATGGAAGGGGAGAGGAGTCAGGTTGAAGCCTCTCACTGGCAGAGATGGCTCAGCTATTAAGGGCACTCGCTGCTCTTGCAGAAGACATGAATTTGGTTTCCAGCAGCTGCATGGTAGCTAACAACCACCCATAACTCCAGTTCCAGGGTCCAACATCCTCTTATGGATGTGAGCATTGCAGGACACAGGTGCACTTACATACATGCAGGTAAAACACTCATACACGTAAAATTAAAATAGATTTTTAAAAAATTACGGCACAAAGAACATTATTTGCTGGAGGTTGCTAATAGAGAGATAATGAGCGCTCTTTTATGGTAAAAGCGGTGAGCCATGGCTGAGGCCTGAGCCTTGAGGCTTTCAGTGTGGCCTTGCTCCTTTCTCACACATTTTCTTGTAATCTCACAAGCCAGACAAAACTTCTGTTTGCAGTAAAAACATCTTAACTTCCCAGTAACCCTATGACCTAGGGTTTAACCTTATCAGCTATAAACCCTTCCAGAGCACCTTAGGAATGATCCCATTTACTGAAAAGAAAAGGTTCCTTAGCAGCCCTTTGAGAAACAACTTCAGAAGCCACCAAAATCAGCATATATAGCAGCTGTGAAGGGACTAAATTATGACTTTCCTCTGAGAAGCTCACACCCATGGTCCTGGTTTGTCTTTCGTCCCGAGAACTTCTTTTTCAACCTTCTTTTTCTTTTTTCTTTTTTGAGATAGGGTCCCCCTGTAGCTCCAGCTGGCCTAGAACTCTCTATGTAGACTAGGCTGGCCTTGAACTTCAGAGATCCACTCGCTTCTGCCTCCTGAGTGCTAGGATCGAAGACTTGCACCACTATACCTGGCCTTAAAATTTCTTTCCTTCTTCTTTTCATTTATTTATTTATTTATTTATTTATTTATTTATTTATTTATTTATTTATTTATTTTTGATACAGAGTCTCACTGTAGTCCCAGCTGTCCTGGAACTCAAAACTCCAACTCAGGGGCTGGAGAGATCCTCTTGCAGAGGACTTAACTTACCAAGTGACTCAGAACTGCCTGTGTCTCCAGCTCCTAGAAGATTCAATGCCTCTGGACTCCATGCACATACCCCCTTCCTCCACAGAATTAACAAGAAAATAAATATTTTTTAAAAAAGTTGGGCATGGTGGCACACACCTTTAATCGTAGCACTCAGGAGGCAGAGGTAGGCAGATCTCTGAATTCAAGGCCAGCCTGGTTTACATAAGAGATTCCAGGCTAGCCAGTGGTGCACAGTAAGATAAAACAAAACAAAAATACCACCACCACCACCAAAACTTTCCAACTCGGCTTCATACTGGCTTGTCCTGATAAGCTAAGGGTCTTACTTTAGCAGAGTGGATGTTTCTAAAAAGAATTCCTCAGGCACAGAGGGGTGGAGACTGGTGGCTCAGGAACTCAAGATCATCCTTGGATAGCTTAGGATGACCTTGAACTCCTGATCCTCTGGGGCCTCTGGAGTTATAGGCAGGTACCACCATGCCTGACATTCATACATATTCTTAAATTGCTGCTGTAGTGTATATAAATTGTCCATATAGAATTATCCACCAAGGATCAGAATGCAACGATGTATCGTTATTCACTCATTTTGAGGTTTTTTTTAACTCCCCAAATGAAGAGCTGGATAATTGTATTAATTATTAAATACCAGAGGTGTGCAGTGTTACGAAATACAAAGCCCTCTGTTTTTAAAAGCATTAAGCTGAAGCATAGCTGGATCTTGTGTGATTAAACATTGGGACGTTCAGTATTATCTAATACATTTCTCAGCTCCACCGCTATGACATTCGTGTTTATTACTGTTCTATACGCATAAAAATGGTTAACGCCAGTGAAACCGCTTTCTACATTTACTCAGTGGGTTATGTCAAAGAGGCTTTCCTGGCAAACAATAATTTTGGTAGGTTCAATTTGTGTGCGCGAGTAGGCTCCGGCGCCCTCTGGTGGCCACGATGTGTTACTTTTTTTTTTTTTTTTGTCTTTTTGAGACAGGGTCTCCCTGTAGCCCCAGCTGTCCTGGAACTCACTATGTAGACCAGGCTGGCCTCAAACTCACAAAGATCCGCCTGCCTCTGCCTTCCAAGTGCCGGGATTAAAGGCATGCGCCACCATGCCCGGCATGTTACTATTTCTAAAAATATTTTTATTTTATGTGTATGAATGTATTGCCTGCATGTAGGTAGGTGCACCTGTGTTGTGCAGTGCCCACGGTGGTCAGAAGAGGGCGTCAGATCCTCTGGAACTGGAGTTAGGACAGTTAGCTGCCATGTGGGTGCTGGGGATCAAACGTGGGTCTTCTGTAAGAGCAGCCAGTGCTCTTAACTGCTGAGCCATCTCTCCAGCCCCTGTGTTACTATTTTTACTGACTCAAAAATACTGGTAATTTTGGACAGTGAGGTGTGCATTCACTGATGCACTGATGCAGATACATATTTAACATGAAGTTCCTGGCAAATTCTCATGAGCAAACTTCGGTGGCTAAGTTTCTGGGTTTCATGGCCTCCTAGTGCTTTAATTAGGAGGGGAAAGGACGGGAGGAATAAGACATCTCCTAATTTTATTAAATTCTGACCACTCAGGAATATCACTAAGTTCTAAAACTTTGTTATGAACTTTGAATACTCTAAATAAAGATAATTTTTGTATTTACTTATTTTCTACTTTTAAATTTCCTTTTAGACTTGTGGCTAGCTAAAGATGACAAAAAATAATATAAGTTGGCTGCATCCATAGTTACTATTTGTAAGTAAATATGGTATATAAAATACAGTAATTGTATATTTTATACTATTACACAGGATTTTTTTTGAGATGGTGTAGCCCAGGCTGACCTTGAACTTATGATTTTCCTGCCTCAGTCTCCGATTATAAGCTGATTTGTCCAAACTAATTTCTATGATTAATTTAGAGGTGAATGTTTGTATAAGTGTAGCTAGGGATACTTTTGAAAACATTGGACCAGTTATGGTGGCATGCTTATATTTGTTGTACTTCATATCTGTGGACAATTGAAGGCTCAGTTTTCTTCTCAATTTCTTTCAAAAGTGTAAGCAAAGCATCTACATAAGATTTTGTTCCACCACGCCCGGCTGTTTTTTGACTTTTAAGGCGGGGTCTCATGTAGCCCAGGCTGGCTTGGAACTCAACATATAGCAGAGGATGAACTTGATCTCTTGATTTTCTGCCTCCATCTTCCAAATGCCAAGATTATAAGCATGCACTATCATGCCTGGTTTATGGTGTTCTGGGAATTGAACCCAGGGCTTCATGAATGCTAGGCAAGTCCTAAGGATCTTTTAATTAAGAAAAGTAGCTATAAAATTTCACAGTTTTCTAAATCTAAAATTTGATATTGAGTTGTAGGTAATGTAAAATTTATCCTACAATATTATGTGCTGATATAAGTACAAAATAATACATTCATCATTAAAATACCTTGTATTTATAGTTCTTAAATCACAGATGGTTTAGAATCAGAGGAAACTGGCATTTTGTTTTTCAGCTCTAGAACTTTTCCATGCCTTAAGCTGTTTAAAACTACTGGATATAGCAGAACTCAGTTTAGTTGAACAAAAATATGACCATTTCAGTGCTAGGGGGCATAAAGATACAGACTAAATTCTGGAATGCTTAGTTCCAAAATGTTTGACTAGAAAGACTGGTCCTTCAGGTTAATATAGCATTCTGCCATCTCTATTCAGATACAGAAGGAGAAGCATTTTATGTGGTATTGCAAGGATGACCTTTTTTTTTTTACACATAGAAAAGACCCTAACTTTTCACCCCCATAAGTTCAGAAATTCTCTGCTTAAAGAAAACAGAAAAGCATAAATAAGAAAATAAGATCGCCTGACGCTCCATTCATCAGGGCTGTTGCTGCTGTCACTTCCTTGTTATTTGCTCTGGGTTTGTGGTATTGTGACCCTAACGTAGGGTGTGGCACATGCTCACTCAGTTGTTGGCTTTGTGTTCATGCATGTGTGTTTGTGTGTGTGTGTGTTTTATTTTAATTACATTTTATTTATTATGTGTGCATATGTGTATGTGTGTGTAGGTACATGTATGCTATGGTGCACACATGGAGTCAGAGAACAACCTGCAGGAGTTGGGTCTTTCCATTCATCATGTGGGTCCTGGGGATCGAATTTAAATGGTCTTGACTTGGTTGGCAGCAGACACACGCTGAGCCATGTCAGCCTCCTCACCATCCCCTTTTAAAAGAAATAACTGTTGAGGCTGGAGAGATGGCTCAGTAGTTAAGGAGACTCACTGTCTGCTCTTCCAGAAGACCCAGTTTTGGTTCCCAGCACCCACATGGTGGCTAACAACTGTCTGTAACTCCAGTTCCAGGGGGGTCTGATGCCTCTTCTGACCTCCACAGGCATTAAGTGACATGTGCACACTTATATATATATATGCAGGAATTACACTCATACACATAAATTAACAATAATAAAATATTTAAAAATAAATTTAAAAACTAAAAAAAATAATTATTGATACTCCTCATCTCTCACTTGCCTGGACAGGGTGGGCATGGGCTGTATGTCCCATTCCCATTATTTTTCTCATACTACTCACCTTGCAGTTGTCATCAGCTATGGCCCCCGATCATGCTTACCTTTCTTTTGCTATTGGGTCCCTACCTGTCACCCTCTCCCATTATTGTTTCTATAGTCACATAATGGGCCTCTAAAGTAACTTGGCTACTCACTTCTACCACCCAGTCTTAGCCACTTTTCAGTTATGTTTGACTGACTTGTGGTTTTCAGCTGGGAGCAACTTTGATTTTCCTAGAACATTTGACGTTATCTAGGGTCATTTTAAGGAAAATTATTAATTTGTGTGTGTGTGTGTGTGTACACCATAGTTTACATGTGGAGGTCAAAGGGAAACCTTTTGGGAGTTGGTTCTCTCTTTCAATCAGGTTTGTTGGTAAGCATCTTCACCCCGCATTCCAGCTCATGGGCTCCCTAGAGTCATTTTGGTCGACACAAGGGAGGTACTACTGCCTCATAGTTAGTAGATACCATGAATGTCACTAACCTAAAGCACAGGACAGATCCCTAAGAAGAGTTACTGCTCAAGCCAGGTGTGGTGCCACACGCCTTTAACTGCAACACTTGGGAGGCAGAGGCAGGTGCAGCTCTGAGTTCTAGACCAGTCTTGTCTACATAGTTCTGGGCTAGCCAGAAACTACATAGTGAGAAACTGTCACAGAAACAAAACACACACACACACACACACACACACACACACACACACACAGAAAAAACAGAAAAAGAAAAAAGAGTTATTGCTTCAAATATCCAGTGTGAAGGAAGTCAGCTAACCCCAGTCCTGTATCTTCCCGAAATATTTGATCATCAGAACAGCTTCTTCACCTAAATATCATGTGACAGTGGACGGCTGTAACATCTTATGAGGCTCAGATGCTGAAGTACAGTCACAACTGATCCACCATTCTTATGGAATACAATAATAGCTAAATCCTTTTTAATGCTTGCACCTTCTCAGGCAGTGTCTTTTAATGAATTAACACATTACCTGGTGGATCAGATGGGCAAGATGTAGTAAAGGCAGGTTTTGTCAGAAACCAGAGCCCCTGAATCATTCTCCATTGCCTACTCTCTCCTGGAGAGGGTTTGAGGATATGTCCCTGCAGTTAAACTCCTCCTTTTCTTCTTATTTATGTATTTATTGCTTGCTAGATAGGGATGTAGGGTCTTGTATGTAGCACTGGCTGCCCAGGCTGGCATCAAACCTGGGGTGATCCTCCTGCCTCTGCCTCTGCCTCTCAAGTACTGAGAGGACAGGCACATACTACCAGGCATGGCTTCTCAGCTCTTTCATTAAACAAAGTTCTGGTTATGTCTAGTTTTTGTTTATGTGCTGACATTATCTCACTAATTATTGTAATAGTGCTCTCCCTGCCCTATGTTTCCTGTCAGCAATCAGCTGACAAACAAGATCTTCGCAGTCTGAGAACTATTAAAGTTAACTCCTAGGATTGAAGATGACGCATAATTACAGAGGTAAATACTGTTTTCTTCATTTATAGAAGAAGCCCCGATATCCAAGCAAAAGAAGAGCTGTGGAAGCACATTCAGTGAGTATTGGGGTCCCCCATGTGTGCTGGGTCCTTCCCATATGTGCAAGATCCCCCCCACTCCATGTGTGTAGTTTGAATTGGTTGAAAGAGAGACCTCTGCCACTGTGAGAAACCTCTATCTGAGGCCTCGGCAGGTCCTCAGGGTCATCCTCAGAGTCCCATGATGGTGCCTATACCCCAGCATCCCAGCAGCTGTCCGCAGGCAGAACTGATACTTCCTCTCCTGGAAATGTGCCTCAGAAGGGCCAATAGTTTACCAAAAAAAAAGAAACCCATATATAAAAGAAAGACCTGTCACAGGAGAGAGCAGCACATCTGTGTGGGGAATGGGGAACCATAGAGAGAGTGGAAAAAAGGCAACAGAGCAACAGGGAAGGGTTCCTGGCCATTCTTCTGTGAACACATCCTAGTTTACTCAGCTCTGCTCTCATCTTGCATGTGTATTAGTTTACTAGCACCATGGTTTGGGACAAGGTCAGAAAGGGAAAGCTCCTCAATTGTGAAAGCTCTCAGGAGGTATACCAGCACTGAAACGTTTATATTCCTGCACATTCTCTTCTAGAAAGGAACTTGTGGATCCATCTGGATTGTCAGAAGAGCAGTTGAAAGAGATTCCATACACTAAAATAGAGTGAGTACATCTTTGAGAATCTTTTCATGAAGTTTTATCAGTACTAAGGGAGCAATTCATTCTTAATTGTGTGGTGCCATGCAGTGTTTTAATTTGAACATTAACTAAAGACAAAAGTGAATGCAGGAAGGAGGTGGAAGAGGGTATGCTAATGGGCTGGTATGCTAATGGCCTGGAGACGTGGCTCAGCAGTTAGAGCACTGGCTGCTCTTGCAGAGGACCTGGATTCAATTCCCAGAACCCACATGGTAGCTAACAACCATCTGTAACTCCAGTTCCAGGGGCTCTGACACCCGCTTTTGACCTCCATGGGCATTGCACAACACAGGTGCATTTACATACATGCAGGCAATACACTCGTATACATAAAGAAATTTTAAAAAAATTTAAAAAAAAAAGAAAATGGTATGTTAAAACCATTATTGTTGCTCAGTGTGGAGGCTCATGTCACTAATCCCAGAACTTGGGAGGCTGAGGCAAGAGGATTTGTACCTGTTCAAAGCCAGTCTGGTTCACACAGTGAGTTCCAGCCCAGCCTGTCTCAAAGAACAAAATGAAAAAACAACAAAACCCATAAAACTGTACTTGTTCTGCCTTCCTACGGCTGTCATCTCCTGTCAGCTGCCTGTTTGTATGTGGTGGGTACAAGGGGGCTTTTGATCAGTAATATCCATTTAAAATATGTTCTTTTTCTGAGATATTCATACAAAGCTTTTCTAGTCCTGGAACTCACTATGTAGACCAGGCTGGCCTCAAACTCACAAAGATCCACCTCCCCTCGAACTCACAAAGATCCATCTGCCTCCCAAGTGCTGGGATTAAAGGTGTGTGCCACCACACCCGGCAACAAAGCTTATTTTTATCCATCATTTTTAACACAAAACAGTATCATATAAGCCCAAGACAGTTCCTGTCAGAACAGCATTGCATTAAAATGAAGGCTGTGCAAAAGGCCTCCAGCACAGGCTGCAGCACACCCATTTGTGTTTTCTGCCTGGTAATTGGTTAAGAGAGGACAGGAGCACACTTCGTTGCTTTATTTCCATCTACGATCCGACTTTTCCTTTTCAGAAATTGCAGGCTGATACTCCTCAGCCTTTTCCTAGCATCTTTTTTTAACCCTTAAAAAGTGTGTGTGTGTGTGTGTGTGTGTGTGTGTCTAGGTCAAAGCACAACTTGTAGGAGTCAGTTCTTTCCTTCCATCATGCGCGTCTCCAGGAATCAAACTCGGGTCATCTGGCTTGGCAGCAAGCTCCACGGCCCTTTTCCTACCGTCTTTAGATCAAAGACTAATTCTTTTAAAAGTTAAAGTGTAACTGGCAAAAGTGTACAGATTAAGAGATTTATGTGATATTTTACTGTGTTTATACTGTGAAATCATTATATCAGGCAGGCTAACATATCAACTCTTTTCCTTGTGCATGCTAAGAACATGTAAGAACTCTCAGCCATTTTCAAGTGAGGATTGGATCACTGAATTAGTTGCTAGGACAATGATGCATTTTTTCAGAGAGGAGAGCCATTCTCTTCTATTGTAGATTTTCCCTTCCATGTTCCCAGAGAGAAATGAACTGAATTCTCAAAATTATTCAAATTTTAGTGGTTAAGCGAGGCATAGTAGAGCACACCTGTAATCCCAGCGCTTGGGAGGTAGAGGCAGGAGGGTCACTCAAGTTCCTCATGCGGTAGGATCAGTAGTTAAAAATCATCCTTGGCTTCAGTCAGTTCAAGTTTGAGGCCAGCTTGGACTATATGAGAACTTGTATGAAAAAAAAAAAGCTACCCACAAAATAAAATAAAAAGCAGCCTGAAAGTGTGTAGCTTCAGTATTCAGGAAGAAGTTCCCTATTATCCTGTTGTGACTTTCCATGGTTTGTTTGGTTTCCTGTGCAGGACTCAGGGTGACCCAGTCCGCATCAGGCATTCTCATTCTCCACGGAGTTACCGGCAGTACCGCAGGTCCCAGTGTTCAGATGGAGAGAGGTCCGTTCTCTCAGAAGTGAAGTAAGTGGGTGGGCCGAGGACAAGTCAGCCTCCTGTCTGGAACACACAGCCCAACAGAGTTTCCTGCCACCACAGAACTTAAGATCTGAATCTCGGTACTGTCCTGTCCATTGATTCTCAAGCTTACTGTTTTGCAGCTCAAAAACAGATCTTGTGCCACCGCTTCCGGTGACCCGTTCGTCAGATGCTCAGGGTTCTGGTGGCTCTACAGTTCATCAGGTTAGTAATGAAGTATTCAGGTATCCTATTATGACAACTTAAAAAAAAGCAGTGTGTGTTGTGTGTGTACGTGTGTGCCATAGAGTGAGTATGGTCAGAGAACGACTTTCTGAAGTCGGTTCCAGGCCAGGGCCTGAACTCAGGTTAGCTAGGTTTGAGTGGTGAGGGCTTTTACCCACCGAACTATCTCACAACCCAGCTAAAATTTCAAGAAGCATCTTGTGCTTTGGGGGATTCCTTTGGATACAGGGGGCAGTAAGTCTTTAACTTCATTCTGAGATTCTGAGTATTAAAAGGACCTGCTGAACCTGAAAGCTGAAGGGAGGCGTGTGTGAGCCACAACCAAGGGCTCAGCCCTGAGGAGTTGTTCGATACTGAAACTGGCAGTGGTGCAAGGTCTAAAATGGTTAGAAGCTTGTAACAACAGTAAGGATAAAAAAGACTGTAAGAGCACTTGGAACCATAATAAAAAACAATTGCTTCACTGATTTTTTTAGGTATTCTTCAAGCCCAAGAAATGACTCATGAGGGTGGGGACAGAGGATCGCTTGTTGAGGGATGGCAGGCAGAAGTACTCACGTCCTTTTGTAGGTCTGTCCTCCCCATCAAAGGGAATGGCTTTCATCCTGGAAATGTTTGCTCATGTGGTTGAGACAAATCTAGTCATCTCTAAGAGGCACAGGCAGAGAGCTGTTGTGAGGTACACTGCGAGGGACATTCTTGGGGCCTCCATCTGTTGTTTTGGATTGCAGTCCCAATTCCAGAAGCCCTGGGTATGGTACCAGGATCTGGTAGCTAGTTAGCCTCCTTTTATGTTGCAAATCTCGACATGTAGCTCCAAATGGCAGGGAGCCCCAAGATACTGTACTTCGTGTAAGATAACTACTTTGTCCAGTGACTACTAGAAGCAACCAGGAAAGTCTTCCTGTCTTTCTACTCTCCTCTGCTTTGCTTAGATGACCTAGAGCCTAGTTTAGGAATTAGTCACTAAATGACACTTACAGGGGTGATTTATACCTAACATTCATGAATAAAATTCTCACTATGCCCCTAATTATCAGACCAAGATTAAACACATCTTTTTTAAAATTTTGCAGTTAACTATTCAGATGAAACTTGCCAAACAGCTTTTGGTATTATAGAGCCTTTAAATATTTTATTTTTATGTGTATGAGTGTTATGGTTACACGTATGTAAGTGCACTTGTGTTGTGCAATGCCAGAAGAATGTGTTGGGTCCCCTAGAACTGGAGTTACAGCTGTTAGCCACCATGGGGGTTCTGGGAACTGAACCCAGGTCCTCTGGAAGAGCAGCCAGCACTCTAACTGCTGAGCCATCTCTCCAGCCTGAGCTTTTTTTCAAATTGTAACTTGCGGTGTCATAAATTTGAGTCTGCCTTACTGTGTAATGTAGCCCAGGATGGTCCTGTACCTGCTGTCTTCCTGTCAGCCTCCTGACTGCTGGGATTACAGGTGTATCCTGCTATGGTTTCTGATGGTTAAGATACTTGATTCTTCTGTTATTAAATCTATTTTCTTCTAGAGAAGAAATGGGTCTAAAGACAGCCTGATTGAAGAAAAAGCTCAGCTCTCTACAAGCAACCTGGCTGGAAAACACACAGCAAAAACAGTAAAAACTATCCAAGCTGCCCGCCTCAAGACAGAGACTTGATCCTGGTGAAGGGCCAGGGTGGAAGTGGACGAGTCTGTGCGCCACTGGTACTTCTGAAACTGTGAATTAGACAATTATCCAAGTATCCTGGACACCTTTTTAGCACAATAAGCATCTTTTGCTTCCTTAAAGGTTTAACTACAGCATTCTTGTGCTGCGGGGCCTTTTAACTGGAAATGTCCTTGAAACCCTATCCAAGTCCATGTGTCTGACTGCTGCTACAGCCAGGGACAATGCTTCTGCAGAGCCCATTGGACTCTTTTTGACTGTAGCTGTGCCATGCACTAGTATACCAAGCTGGAGTTCACTCTAGGCGTTCTCCTGGCGTTGTGTGAAGGTGCAGCAGGACTGACATCACTGACTGCAGTGGTTATTCCCTTAAAGGTGTTTGTAATATAGTATTTTGTGGCATTAAGTTCCATTGGTTATTTACAAATGACGTAAAAAGCTGTTTTTATGTGTTGCTTTGTAATTTCTTAAGTGTCTTTGTCATGTGTTTTCTGAAGTGTGCATTCTAATTGTCTCCAATTGTGCCTGGCCACCTGTCTCCCTAGTGTTTTGGACCTTTCCACTGTGCAAAATTAAAACTGGGAAAACTTACAAACCCTAAGAATGCTCTCCAGGGCTGCATCAACCAAGACTATCTTTCCCACAGCCTCCCTGGGATTCTTCTGCTTCCTCATGTATTCAGGACCTTCACTTTCCGCCACCTATCACTACAGCTGAGTAATTCTCCTTTCAATCCAGGAATGTCTCTAGGCTATAACCTTCCAGTTCCCAAGCTAAATTTGAGGACTACCTTCACCATACCCATTTAAAACCTCCTTGAATAGGAGACTGGGGAAGATGGCTCAGTTGGTACAAAGTGCTTGCCAACCAAGCAGGTTGTACCTCTGGCCTCACAATCAAACCAGATCAAAGCTCTCTACTAGTGAAGCTGTGTCACTAACTTCAAAACCTCCTAGGCACCAACACTACGCCTTCTCTGCCTTTATTTGCTTCTACATCTGACCACCACCCTTTTCAGCTCCACTGACCTCTTGCTTTTTCACCTAAGGACCTTCAAGCCTTAAGTGGTCTAGTCTCTACCTCCCCTTCAGCCCCTGCACTTGCCAGCTTACAATCCTGGGCATTCAACCTACAGCCAGAGTAAAGGGAAATGCAGCCTCTGCTGCCAGACAAGCAGAGTTCTGGTCACAGGGCTTTTCTTCTAGGTCAACGTGCAATGGCACTACCCTCACTCAGCTGCCTTCTCAGGCTTCCTCAGCTTGGTCAAATCCCCTCGTGGGGTCCATCTCACATAGAAACGCTACACCTCTCTACTGTACTGCACTTTAAACCTTATTGCTCCTACTGCTTGCTCTTTCCTGCTAATAAGCAAAGGGAGAAGACCCCTCCCGCTTGGTTAATTGTGGAGTTCTGGTTTGGCTGTTATGTATGAGCCCATAGAAAGAAGCACTTGTCTTTGGGCCTTGGTGCCTATGACAACACTAATTTCAGATAAGATTTAACATAAATTTGAAGTTGGTGGTGGGAGGGGGGGAAGAGAATAAGAAACCTTTACTTTGAGCTTTTGGCAAGAAAAAGCTGTTTTTCTGGCAGCCACTTGTATAAAGCAAATCTCAAAGCAGCACATGAGAATATTTTTATTCAGTCTGTCTTAATGTCTGTATTCATGATCTATCCAACAGCAGTATTTCAGCAGGCCCAGAAATTCTAAATCATCCATGCAACTTCTGAAGATCAAACTTCCCAATTCATTAAGTCCTGAAAGAAAAAGATATACTTGAGTTTCCAAAGTGAATGCATACACGTCTGTCCCACCCTAAGGATTCTGCAGTAACAATCCTGTTTTCCTTCCCTTATTTTCTATATTCAGTTTTAGATACCATAGGGCCTTAGATTCGGCAGGGTTCTTTACATCTACCTACCACACATGAACCTAAACATCAAAAAGCCACTGCAATGTACATTACTCTCTTCAGTCAGAACCTGCCAACCCCCCTCCCCAAGCAGGCTGTCCGATCTGTTAGCCTCAGATAAAGCAGCAGCAATGCAAATTATGTCGAATACTACGATGGTACCACAATTTAGGAAGAAATCCCCCCCCCAACTTGCACTTTGCAGTCACCCCACCTTAAGCCACCTTTGTGCTTCCACGAGTCACTCAGATATAACAGCCGGCTTCAAACACCCATCTGCCAAATAAGTAGAAGAGATCAGTTAAATGGACGTAGTCCTGGTGCGGGATTTCCAACTTCAGACACATACAGCTACTGTTCCTTATGCAGGTCCTACACCAAAGATACAACATTTAAGGGTAGGAAAAGGCTGCAAAGCATCAATTTATGCCTTTTTTGACACCACATTCACTAGTTTCCAAAAGTGAACGGGCAACACAAAGGCAACACGAGCAAAGGCAGATGGACTCTATCCATAGCGAAAAGCTAGGGAGGGATTTAATCCCATCTTGTACTTTCCGTTTAGAAGACAATCCCAGCTTCGTAACGAAAACAGTGTTTGCGATGGCAGATTTACTGTTTTCTAAACCCTGGGGCAACTGTTCAGTACAAATATGAAGACTCACCTACAAAACCCGGGATGCCCACTCACTTCCGCCAGGCTCCGTCCGGTCCTGGGAAGATCTGCGTCTCGGATGGCACATGGCTCCCACCTACACTGGGCACGGCGAGCAGAGGCGCATCAGGTGGGTCCGGGCCTCCACGCGGCCAGCATGGCGACTCCATCTCCCCACCTTCCGCGAAGGAACGCGCGCACAGGCCGCCGCGGGGCCTCCGGAGGGCCATCCCCACGCGCCCGCACCCTGACCCAAGCCGCACGTCAGGTCGGAGCACACAGAGGACGCGCCGTTGCCCCACAATGCTTTTCTACAACCGGAAGAGCCCACTGTCCACGGGCCGCGGGGGAGAACGGACTGTACCACGGCCGCCGTGCGCTCGCCTGCCACCGTGTGGCCGGAGGGAGAAGTGCGTGGGAGGCCGCGGCACAGTTTTCCTAGAAAGAGGGCGCAGGAGCCAGGACTCCACCCTGTCAGTCACCTTTGTGTTGGTTGGTGATTTGTTTTGTTGCATTGTTTTCTGCCGACACAAAGAGGTTCTGTCAAGTGTGGGTATCCAGCTGCCCCTCCTCCCAGGCTCCAGAGCTTCTGGTCAGTGATGCGCTGCGGGCCTGGAAGGACCTGGAACCCTGTGCTTGGGGGAGGACAGACCTTGCACCACATCTCCGGATGAAGATCTGGAAGTCAGTGATTTAGAAAACAAAACCAAAACGCATGATTGAGTGCATTCTGGGCTCCAGGTTCTTTCTAGAAAATGACCTGTTTTGCATTTTAGTTGGGCCATCGTTACAAAACCGACGAATAAATACAGGTACGATCATTACACACAGTAATAAGAGCCTGGAAACGTTGGGCTTCGAACTTGAACGCCTATAAGGCGAGGCGGTGGAGGTAGGAGCTCCGGAATTCAAGGCCTTCGGCTGCACAGTGCTTTTCAGGCACTGGGTTACATACACCCCAGTCTCAAATCAAAACAACTCACAGAACAATAATAAAAAAGGAGTCAAGAACCATAACGATAAAGCAGTAGAACAGCGTTGTCAGATAGAAATACAGTGAGAACTATGATTCCAATTTAAAATTGTCAAATTACCACATTATGAAAAATATGAAAATTTAAAGTAATTTTAATAACCTAACATTTACCAAATATTTCAACATGTAATCAATATAAATGTATTGATAAGATACTTTGATTTTAAAAATTCTAAATCTTAAAAATCTAAAACCTTAAAAATCAGCACATTTCAATTCAGACAGGACATTTTAGGGGGCATGTTCAGTAGCTGATGGGGCTAGTTTAGAAACTTTGCAGGTGAACTTCGAATAGTTTTTTGGAGTGGTTATTCAAGATCTGGAACCATGAGGTTGTGCTCAGTGTGGCTGGAGCAGAGGGAGGAATGGACCAAGGAGATGCAGTGACAGAGACAGGTGTAAGTCACCCAGGGCTTGTACCTGTAGTTAGGAACTGGGATCACGCTGAAATTTTAGAATGGATTATCACCAAAGAAAGGAAGCAGAGGTTCTTAATTGCCTGCCTCTCCCCATAACCATAACTCCTTATGGAGACAAGGCAGTAAAATGGGCCATCTGATCAAAACGAAAATTCCCTTTTCCCTAGAAGTCCTATGACTCATATTTTCTTTCTCTTTAACCCTCCTCTCTCTCTCCTTTCCTTCCTCTCCTCTCCCCTATTTCCCCCTTGAGCAGGTTCTTGCTATGTAGCCCTGTCTGGCTTGGTTCTATGTAATAGCCTAGGCTGGCCTTGAACTCACAGCAATCTTCCTGCCTCAGCTTTCTAGAGTATTAGGATTGCAGGCTTTCACCACCATGCTAGTTTTAGCACCTTGGTTTCTTTAAAACATACTGTTTTAAAAATGAATGAATGAATCTCAATTCTTCAAATTGTATATATTAAACAGTTATAGCTTCATAACTACCTTTTCAAAATAGTTTGAAAAAGAAAGAAAAGAAACTATAGGCCACATCCTAGTGATCATCATACAAGAACTACCCTGAATAAGAAAATCAATTTGGGATAATAACCGCATAGAAGTTAAATGTGTTATGATCAAAAGAAGGTAAAATATTCCTGACCTGCATTAAAATGTCACTGTAACATCTCTGGTGAGAGAAATGTTGGATGTAAGGAGGCCAGTCCCCTGAAGACCGTCATTCTATCAGTGTACTGAAAGGTACAATATAGAAATTATAATGAGTTTGAATCTTGCTGTCTTGTTAGATAGAATGAAGTGAGAAAATTCCCTGTTTTGGGGAATCATTAACAGACCTAAATTTGTATCTACCTCTGACACTTGTTCCCTTAGGAAATTGACCACTGTGCTGGATAGCTTTAGTGTCAACTTGACACACCTGGGTTGAGGGAGCCTCAATCGGGAAATTGCCTCTATTGGACTGGCCTGTGGCCATGTCTGAAGGGCATCTTCTTGATGAGTGATGTGGGAGGGCCCAGCCCACTGTGGGTGGTGCCACCCCTGGGCAGGTGGGCCTGTGTTGCATAAGAAAGCAGGCTGAGCAGGGACCAGGGGAGCAAGCCTGTAAGCAGCCGTTCCTCCATGGCCTGTGCTCCAGCTCCTGCCTCCAGGTTCCTGCCCTGAGTTCCTACCTTGGGCTCCCTGATGAACTGTGTGCGACCTGGGAGGTATAAGACAAATAAACCCTTTCCTCCCCAATTTGGTACTGATCAGAGTGTTTTGTCACAGCAATGAAGAAACAAACTAAGACAACCACCATTCTGAACTTCTATTAAAGGTAACATCTATCTAGAAGTATATTGCATAGGTGAAGGCAAAGAATTAGGGAATGTTGTGGAGTATCTCACACTGTGCATGGTGCATAATGATGTCTAATAAACTCAATGAAATGAACTCCTCTTCTTTATCCAACGCAAGTTTGGAAACTTCTTGGACTAGAATGCTCTGGCTGTGGCCCCCTCCTTCTCCTCTTATGTGCTATCATTCAGTGTTTTAATCATGTTATTACATATATTTAAACTCACACTTCTGTTGTGAGAATGACTTTTGTGGGAGTGCCTCCTGTTATAAACTGAACTTTTACCTAACCTTGTAATCAAGTTAATCATATACTTTGAAATCATTTAACACTATGTTCTTGATCTGTTCCTACTGTGTGATCGCTTGTTTAACTTTAGCCTTTAAGAAAACAATGTAAAACAAACAAAAAACAATGTAGCCGGGTGTAGTGCTCCATGCCTTTAATCCCAGCACTCAGGAGGCAGTGGCAGGAGGATATCTGTGAGTTCAAGGCCAGCCTAGTCTACATAGCAAGTTCCAGGTCAGCTGGAGCTAAAAAAAAATAATAATAAAGAAAAAAAGAAAACAAATGTAAAGAATCTTACCAATGCAGTCAACTTCTATAAGCTTTAATTAAAAGCATAATTTAATTAAAGCATAGCTTTAATCATAAACTATGTTCCCTATTTCTCCCTTGTGATTCTTCCTTGCCCTGACCTAGAATAATGTATGTGTGTGCTAATCTTGCCAAAAGCAATGACAATGTTTGAAGAAATTATGTTAAGTGTTGCAAGCATCATGTGGGCTTAGGCTAATAACACTGTTTGTGGTTTTCTGTGCTGTTCTGGATCTGGGGTAGCAGGGGTCAGAAAAAGCAACTTCTTCTCTTGTAAAACTCTGGCTAAAGATTCTTTAAGACAAAGTTCTTCATTCTTTCCCATACCATGCTTGATGTGCTACTTGATAAATGTAGAGAATGTCATTTGTTCAGCAGATGCACAGTTCTGAGAGAAATCAGAATACTTTAGAACATAGTGGGCTCACTCTTGGTTGAACAACTCCAGAAGTTAGTCTTTATTTAATCTGACTTTGCCACATTTTGACATTAATTTTATTGTTCTATACAACCATTAAATAACTGTTCTTATAGGGATCATTTCTTTGAACATTATTTCTTTTGGCATTTCAGACCATCCAAACTATTATACTTTTTCTGTACAGACTTTAGAGAAGCTTGCTCCTTTAATTGTTATCTTTGAGTCATCAGCATCACTTAGGGACTCATTAGGAATGTAATGCCAGGGGTCTGGAGAAATGACTTAGCAGTTAAGAACATTGTTGTTCTTTCAGAGGACCCAGGTTTGGTTCCTAGCACCCATGTGGCAGCTCACAACCACCTCTAATTCCAATTCTGGGCATTGCATGTACCGGTACACTTACATTCGTGAAGTCAGAACACTCATACACATAAAATTATAATAAAATAAATAAAAAAATTAAAAAAGAAAAGAAATATAGTGTCAGATCCCTCCCAGATATAGTGAATCACAATTTGTTTTTTAATAAACTCTCTGGCTAGATCAGAAATAAAGCGTATGAAATGTTGCACTAGAGGCTCAAGTAGTTTACAGCAGGAAGCTCACGTGTTTAACTGAAGTATCTTTGCTTTCCTTCTGAGGTTTAAAAGAGATTTTCCTGGGTACACAATTCTAAATTGATGGTTGCATTCTCTCAGCACTCTGAACCCATTATTTCTTATTTCCATTTCATTGGAAAAGTCAGTCTAACAGTTAATGAAGTCATTGCCTTTTCTTTCCTTTTTCTTAGATGAACTGAGTTTTGTTACAATATGAATAGATTTTTTTTTTTGGTCTTTTTTGAGACAGGGTCACCCTGTAGCCCCAGCTGTCCTGGAACTTTCTATGTAGACCAGGCTGGCCTTGAACTCACAGAGATCTGCCTGCCTCTGCCTCCCGAGTGCTGGGATTAAAGGCATGTGCCACCATGCCCGGCATGAATAGATGTTTTAAAAAACTTATTCTGCTTATGATTAAATGGGATATCAGAATCTATGACTTGTTAGTCTTTCTCAGCTCTACCAAATCATGAATTCCTTTCTCTTCTGTTAATACTGAGTTTCTAATGTCAATTTTTCCAGCTATCTGTTTTTTAAAGACAATCTTCATTGTATATATATTCATTGCACAAGGTACTGTGTCACATAAGGACATTTTCCTACAAGCATATATTGCTTTTGCCCCCTCCCTTTCCTTTTGACCTTCCCCATTAGTTCTCTTTGTTCTACTAGATAATTTAATTTCTGCTTTTGTGTGATATATATACATACATGATTGTATGTATCTATATAAAATCCAGGAACTACATATGAGAGGAAACTGATATTTGTCTTTTTTGAGGATTAATTTGCTTGATATGAGTGTCTCTAGTTGCATCCATTTTTCTATGAACAACCTAACTTTGTTGATCTTTGCGGCTGAAAGCAATTCCATTGTGTAGGTAAATCACATTTTCTTTATCATTGCTCTGTTGTTGGACACATAGGTGTTAAATAAAAAGAAAGAAAAGCATCAGTGGTCAGTCCAGAAGGGAGGCTGCTCCCCGATTCTTCAGGAATGAGGTTTATTAGAACGAGAGGGCCTGGAGACCATCATTGGGCCTCAAGGTGGGAAGAAGAGCATTAGACAGAAACGATAGAGATCTGAACATGATAGGGCCATAGGAGGAAGGAGAGGCTTCCTTTTAAAACCTGGAGAGGTGCCAGGCATGTTGGTGCATGCCTGTAGTCCCAGCACTTGGGAGGCAGAAGCAGGTGGATCTCTGTGAGTTTAAGGCTAACCTGGTCTACATAGTGAGCTCCAACCTAGCTGGGGCTACAGGAGACCCTGTCTCAAAAAGACCAAAAAATAAACAAATAAAACAAAACAAAACAAAAACCTGGAGAGGTGCTTCATTAAGGGGGATGGGAGGGATATGATATGGATGGTGGAGACAAGCCAGAGGAGCCCCTTAAAGAGCAGCAGTAAGAGCACCTCTCTAAATAAATTCCCCTGAGGACTCTCCAGACTAACACCCACAAAACAGAAAAAGGTGGACTTTTAAAGTTTTTTTTTTTTTTTGGGAAACAAGGTCTCCCTGAAGTCCCAGCTTGCCTGGAACTTACTATGTAGAACATCCCAGGTTGGCTTCCATTTCACAGAGATCTGCCTGCCTCTGCCTCCTGCATGGCATGGTGTGGTCACTGCCAGTGGTGGCTGCTCCTCTGTTCTCATGGCCATTGAGGCTGCTCCTCCGCTCACCCTGGGCTGAGGCCGCTCTTCTGCCTGCCCTGGGCTGAGGCAGCTCTTTTGCTTGCCCTGTGCTGTCTCCTGCCGTCGCTGCTTCTGCCCGTCCCGGACCCCAGGGCTGGTGAGGAGACTGTGTCAGCAGAGCCACATTCAGACACAGGAGACCAGGTTCAGTGACACAGGTCTGCTTTAGTGCAGGAAGGCACAAGCTTTTATAGGGGTAGTGGTCCAATCACAGCACAGCAAGTAGGATACCTTATTAGCATAACAGACTTAACGTCCTATCACAGAATAGAGGGTAGGATGCCTCATTAGCATACTGGGTTTCAGATTACAGAGCCTAGATTCCTGGAAACCACGTGACCCTGACAGTTGCAATATCACCCTAGGCTCAAGCCTGTCTCCCACAGCATGGTAGGATTAAAGGCATGCACCACCCAGCTTCCCAAAAGTCTGTCTTTTTTATAATCTTTGAGGGGTGTTGAGAAGTTTCATATCACATGATCTGACCCAGCAGAAGTTATGTGACAAACAGCACAGAGGAGCCAGATATAATAAACTGAGCCCTGTCAATCACAGATTGCACTAGGTTGATTCCATAATTTAGCTATTGTGACTAATGCTGCAATAAACACTGATGTGTGTTTACCTCTGTGATACATTGACTTGGAGTTCTTTTAAACTTTATTTTTAAAATTCTTAAAAAATTTAATAACCACATGATTAGAAGAAGCATTTCATTTCACTTTTAACATATTCAGTAACACATTCCAGAGCAAGGATACAACAAGTTAGATCTTTTCACATGTAGAAATTTTGTTATGTCGCATGCTTCTTTGTTATGTACACTCTTTTATTTCTTAAAATGTGGTGAACACACTCAGGCAAAAAACAGATAAGTCTTACTCAGTTTCAAATGGCTTCCCCATTGTGTCCATTTTCTGGTGGATTTGTGGCTTACTTTTTTTTTTTTTTTTTTTTAAAGCTCATGCTACTCTTTTTAAAGATATTTTATTTATTATTTTTATTTTATGTGTATGTGTGTATTGCCTGCATGTAGGTAAGTGCACCTGTGACATGCAATGCCCACAGAGGTCAGAGAGGCTGTCGGAGCCCCTGGGACTGGAGTTACAGACAGTTGTTAGCTGCCATGTGGGTGCTGGGATTTGAATCTGGGCCTTCTGCAAGAACAACCAGTGTTCTTAACTGCTGAGACATCTCTCCAGCCCTGTGGCCTATATTGTTTGGACATTATATTGTCTGGGGCTGTTCATCTATGACGGATTGATGCTCTTTTTTTTTTTTTTTGGTAATTTATTGAGAATTTCATAAAGGGATAAAAGCATGTAAGATGTTTGATCAAATCCACTCCCTCCCCTCCAACTCCTCCCATATCTCCCCATCACTTTTTTTTCTGATAACTTCATATACTTCCCCCCCCTTTTTTTTTTCAATAGTGCTTTTTGCTACTCTAACATTCCCTTCTCTGAAGAGGTAGCTCTAAAATCTTTTAAGGGTTAGATAAGAGCTCCCAAATACTTTCGACATTTTTGGCCTTTGGAGTGGAGTATGTTGCTAAGAGGCCCAAGGATATTTTTGACTTTTAGCCAAGAGGTTGGCTACTTTTCTTTGGGGTCTTTTTACACTAACTGCCTAGCCAATTCCTACCTCTGAGTCTTATTACACCATCCTATGAAGCGGCTACCCAGCTTGCGGATAGGGAATCGGGATGCAGACTGCACTGGCTTCTTCCATGCTGAACAGGGATGCAGGGTGAGGCGATTGGGGTAGCCCTTCAGTGGGTCTATCTAAAAGACTCCCAAATTGTATAACTCTTATCTGTAGGGGGAAAAGAAAGTCCTTGACTGGCAAATAGGAGACCTGAAGGAGAAGTAAAGGCAAGAGTATAGCATTATACAAGTTCCAGACAGGGAACTAGAAAAAAGTCAGAACAGGGCAAATTTCAAATGTTCATATGAGAGTCCTTTGTAATTTCAGGACAAGAGCTTCAAATAGCATCCCTCTATTGGGTTCCTCCTCATTTTCCTTTGTCTTCCAAGGCTGGACTCGAGAGTGATTTGATTTGATTTGATTTTAAGCATTTTGATAGCTGTTGGAGTGGTTAGAATCAGTGTCAGTTCCCTCTCAAAGGCTTCTTGATAGGGGGAGAAAACAAATTTGGCCATTATTTTAGAATAGTGGGTTGTCTTCCTTAGCTACAGGTGGGCACTACAGTATTGCAGACCAAGATTTGAAGTCTTACACCTGAGCAGCACTTTCTGATTCAAAACAAAATCATCAATGAGAGATAATTGTCTAAATAACTTTTTTATATGGACTTAAGCCTAATGTCTGAGAAGTGTAATCATTGAACTCTTAAAGAAATATACTGATCACTTTACTCTTTGGTTATACTTTCCTTTTGGGTGTTTAAGACCATACAGGATCTGTTCCTCAGGGGTCACATGGGCTTGGGAGGAGAAGCCCCTGGCTCATTTCTTTTACCAGTTCCATCTATGTGAAGATAAGTCAAGGGTTCTACTGGAACATGGCTGGCTTTACTTGGAAGCATAGAGGAAATGTTTCCTCTGAGTTGACCCTCCTCTTTGTAGACTGGACACTGGTTCAAGTCCATCTGGTGGGGTCTCCTTGGC
>NW_008334880.1:62035-64956 GCF_000622305.1 Nannospalax galili | reverse complement strand
TATGATCTTAGAAATTTTAATATTATGTGTACATTATTTTTGTCTCATCCTTTATATATCATAACAAACCTATACAGACCTTCATTACTTGCTTAGGGTTTCTCACTTTTTCTATTTTGGAAAATATCTCTATTCCCATATCCTTTAAACATCTTTTACATTCTTATTTTCTTTTTTAATAATTATGATACATAATAACATTAACAAATTTTCCATCTGTTGTGAGAATTCTTTTCCTGGGGATGTTAAGCAATGCTTAGTTCCTTTTAAGGTTCTAGTCTTAAACCAATGTTTCATTAAAGTTTTACTTGGGAACCAATAAAGTTTCTGAGCTTACTTACCAAGGTAACTGAGGGGTTGCTGAGGTTTACGTATGACCTGAGGGTGTGCACACTGGAAAGCCTTTACCCAGCATGGGTCAAGCCTTCTCTTCCTAGCCTTCCCCAGATTGTATACTTTAGCCCTCCCCAAATCTAAGAGACCATGTGTGATTAGGGCCAAATTACATACAGTTGGCTGGGAAGAGTGGCTGAATAATCTGGTGAGGGTCCAATGACCCTGCTTGGCCCTCCTTTAATGAATGAGCACAACCATCAACAGTCCCAGTTGTGACAATGTTTAGCAATCAGGTACTGCTGATGTCGTGATGATGGTAGTTATTTCATGCAGAAGAGACTGCTGTACAGTATCATCTTATTAAAAGGAAATGGAATTTAGAAGGATTTGGTGCTAGGGTCCACAAATGAGGGAGAACATACGTCTTTCATTTTTCTGAGTCTGTGTTACTTTATTTAGTATAACAGTTTCTAGATCCTGCAAATTTAATTATTTCATCTTTCTTTACTGCTGAATAGAACTCTGTTGTGTAAATATACCACATTTTTGTTAATTGCTGCTCAGTTGAGGGGCATTTAGGCTGCTTCCATCTCTTAGCTATTGTGAAAAAGCAGCAACAAACATGGTTGTACAATTTTCTCTACAATAGGATGAGTCCTTTGGGTATATTCCAAGGAATAGTATAGCCAGGTCATATGGTAGGTTCATTTTTAGTTTTTTTAGAGTTCTCCACACTTTTTTCCACACGGGTTTCATGAGTTTGCAATCCCACCAGCAGTGAATGAGCGTTCTCCTTTCTCTACATCCTCTCCATCATTTGGTATCATTTATTCTCTTGAACCTAGCCAGTCTGATTGGGGTAAGGTGAAACCTTAGGGTGATTTAATTTGCATTTCCCTAATTAGTAACGATGTCAGACACTCTTTGAGATGTTTCTTAGCCGTCTTTATTTCTTCCTTTGAGAAATCTCTGTTTAGATCTTTAGCCCATCTTTTAATTGAGTCATCTTTTTTCTCACTTGCTTTTTGAGTTCATTATATTCTGGATATTAAACCTCTGTCAGATGTGTCACTGGTGAAGATTTTTTTCTGATTCTTTGGGTATTCTCTTCACTTTTTTGATTGTTTCTTTTGTTGTACAGAAGCTTTTTAGTTCAATGAGGTCCCACTTGTTTATTGCTGACCTTAATTCCTGAGCAACTTCTGTCCAATTTAGAAAATCCTTTTCTACACCTATATCTTGTAAGTTACAGAAAATGTTTCTTTTGCTGTACAGAAGCTTTTTAGTTTAATGAGGTTCCACTTAATGATTGCTGACCTTAATTCCTGAGCAACTTCCATCTGATTTAGAAAAATCCTTTCCTACACCTATGTCCTGTAAGTAACTGCCAGTATTTTTTTCTAATAGTTTCAGGGTTTCCAGTTTAACATTGAGGTCTTTGATTCATTTGGAGTTGGCTTTTGTGCAAGGTGAAAGATAATGATCTAGTTTCATTCTTCTACAGGTGGAGAACCAGTTTTGTCAGCACCATTTGTTGAAGATGCTGTATTTCCTCCACTTTGTGTTCTTGGCACCTTTGTCAAATGTCAGGTGGCTGAAATTGTGTGGCTTCAGGTTTGGATCTTCAATGATGTTCCATTGACCTATGAGTCTATTTTTGTGCCAGTACTATGCTGTTTTTATGACTATCAGTGTGTAGTATACTTTGAGATCTGGTATAGTAATTCTCCAGCACTGCTCTTTGTGCTCAGGATTGCTTTGGCTATCTGGGGTCTTTTGTGCTTCCATATGAATTTAAGGATTTTTTTTTCCTCTAATTTTGTGAAGTATGTCATGGGGATTTGGATTGGGATTACATTGAATCTATGTATTGCTTTTGGTAGGATGGTCATTTTTACAATATTAATTCTTCCAATCCATGAGCATGGGAGGTCCTTCCATCTCCTGGTGTCTTTCTCAATTTCTTTCTTTAGTGATTTAAAGTTTTGATTTTAGAAAGCTTTGGCATCTTTGGTCATATTTATTCCAAGATATTTTAATTTTTTTTTGCAGTAATTGTGAATGGGATCATTTCCCTCTATTCTTTCTCCAATCGCTTGTTATTGGTATATAGAAAGACTACTGATTTTTGTATATTGATTTTACCATCTGCCACTATACTGAAAGTGTTGATTATTTCTGGGAGTTTTCTAGTGGAATTTTTGGGATCTCTTAGGTATAGTATCATATCATCTGCACAAAGTGATAGTTTGACCTCTTTTTTTCCAATTAGTACTCCTGTAATTTCCTTCTCCTGTCTTATTGCTCTAGCAAGAGTCTGAAGCACTGTGTTGACAAGGAGTGGAGATAGTGGACATCCTCGTCTGGTTCCTGATTTTAGTGGGAATGCTTCCAGTTTTCCTCCAGTTAGAATGATGAGCAGCATTTCCTCCTCCCTCTGCCTCTTTATTTCTCTGTGTCTCTTTTTGTTTTTGTCTCTTGCTCTGTGTGTGTGCATTTGTGTGCATGTGAATGCCTCCTTCTCTCCCCCCCTTCTCTTTTCCTGGTATATCAAAAATGAAAGCAGGTGATTTCATTGTATGACT
>NW_008334880.1:39835-62006 GCF_000622305.1 Nannospalax galili | reverse complement strand
TGTTGTTTATTGACATACTGCATTGAACCATCCCTGCATCTCTGGAATAAAACTGACTTGATCGTGGTGGAGATCTTTTTGATATGTGTCTGTATGCGGTTTGCAAGTATTTTGTTGATAATTTTTGTATCTATGTTCATTAAGGACACGGGCCTGTAATTGTCTCTTTTGGTTGTATCTTTATCTGGTTTTGGTGTTAGAGTGATGCTGGCTTTATAGAAGGAATTTGGGAGCTCTCCCTCTGTTTCTTTCTTCTTGAATAATTTGAATAGTATTGAATATAAATCTTTAAATGTCTGGTAGAATTCTTCTGTGAATCCATCTGGGACTGGACTTTTTTTAGTTGGGAGGCTTTGTATTACTGTTTCAATTTCCTTTTATGTTATGGGTCTGTTTGAACTGTTGATATCTTCTTGGTTTAACTTTGGTGGTTCCCATGATTTTAGATATCCTTCATTTTTTTTTTTTAGATTTTCAAATTTAGTAGAGTATAGGTTTTCAAAATAGTCCCTTATAATGCTCTGGATCTTTTGGGTGTCTGTTGTGATGTTTTCCCTTCCATCTCTCATTTTATTGGTTTGGAGGTGCTCTTTCTTTTGGTTAATTGGGCTAGTAGGGGTCTGTCTTTCTTGTTTAGCTTTACTAAGAAACATCTCTTAGATTCCTTCATTCTTTGTGTTGTTTTCTTTGTTTTTATTTCATTAATTTCTGCTATGATTTTTGTTATTTCTTCTCTTCTGCTGGATTTGGATTTCATTTGTTCTTGCCTTCCAGTGTCTTGAGTTACAGTGTTACATCATTTATTTGGGCTCTTTCTAATTTTTTAATGTAGGCACCCAAAGCTATAAACTTCCCTCTTAGGACTGCTTTTAAAGTATCCCAGAGGTTGTTTTGTGTTGTATTGTCATTTTCCTTGAATTCCAGGAATTTTTATTTCTTTCTTAGTTTCTCCTTTGACCCACTCATTGTTTAGGAGTGTGTTGTTTAATTGCAATGAGTTTGTGTAGTGACTAGGGTATGTCCAGTGTTGATTCTGAGCTTTATTGCATTGTGGTCCAATAGAATGCATGGAATTATTTCAATTTTTAAATATTTGTTGAGGTTGGTTTTGTGGCCAAGTATGTGGTCAGTTTTGAAAAAGTTCCATGGGCTGCTGAGTAGAAAGTGTATTCTTTGGTGCTTGGGTGGAATATTCGAAAGATGTCTGTTAGGTCCATTTGATGTACGGTATCATTTAATTCAGACGTCTCTGTTTAGTCTTTGTCCTGTTGACCTGTGTAGTGGAGACACTGGGGTATTGAAGTCCTACTACTGAGTTGGAGTTAATCTGTGCTGTAGTGTTGTTTTTATGAATTTGGGTGCACCAGAGTTCGGTGCATATATGTTAAGGATTGTAATATCTTCTTGCTTAATTGTTCCTTTGATCAGAATGAAATGACCTTCCTCATCTCTTCTGATTAGTTTTACTTTGAAGTCAATTTTGTCAGATAATTAGAAATGCAACCCATTTTTTTCTTAGTGCCATTTGCTTGGAATATTCTTTTCCATCCTTTTACCTTAAGGTAGTGCCTGTCCTTGAAGGTGAAATGGGTTTCTTGCAGACATCAAAGAGATGGATTTTGTTTCCTAATCCACTCACTTAGCCTGTGTCTTTTGACTGGGGAGTTCAGTCCATTGATATTTAAGGTTGTTATTGAAAGATGTGTGTTGGTTGTCGTCATTTTTATTGCTGTTTGTGTTCTTTGTCTAATTTTGTGTTTCCTCAATTATACCTTTATTTGTTTTCTTTCATTGCCCCTGGGGTTTAGTTGTTCCTTCCTCCTATCTTTGTATTGCTTCAAGTATTCTTTGAAGGGCTGGTTTTGTGGACATATATTCTTTCAGGCTATTCCTGTCATGGAAGATTTTTCTTTCCCCCTCAACTATAATAGACATTTTTGCTGGGTAAATTACTCTGGGTTGACATCTCTTGTCACGTAGAACTGGAAATACCTTGGTCCAGGCTCTTCTGGCTTTCATAGTTTGCATTGATAAGTCAGCCGTAATTCTGATGGGTTTTCTTTTATATGTCACTTAGTGATTTTCTTTTGCTGCTCTCACTATTCTCTCTTTGTTCTGTACATTTAGTGTTTTTACTATGATATGTCATGGAGAGTGTCTTTTCTGATCTTGTCTATTTTTTGTTCTATGTGCTTCCTGTATTTGTATGGGGATATCTTTCCTTAATTTTGGGAAATTCTCCTCTACAATCCTGTTTAAGATCTGGTCAATACAATTAACCTGAAATTCTTCTCCTTCCTCTATGCCTATGACACATAAATTTGGTCTTTTCATGGTGTCCCACATCTCTTGCATATTCCATTCCTGTATTTTAAAAAAAATTTCCATAATCTTGAGTGGCCTAATTCTTCAACTTTATCATCCAGTGTTGATATTCTTTTTTCCATTTCATTCATTCTAGTGGTGATGCTTTCCCTTGTTGTTTCAGGTTGGCTTATTGAATTTTTCACTTCCTTCTTCATTTCTGCCTGAGTTTTCTTCAATATTTCTATCTCTTTTGCAAATTCATTCAGAAGTTTATCCCTTCTTTCAGTTCTTTGTTCATGTGTTCTTTAAATTTGTTGAATTCCTTGATCATGTTTATGATTGTTCTTTTAAATTCTGTGTCCTGGGTTATCTCTTGGGGGGGTTCTCCTTGTAGAACTCTTCTACAGGACTGGTGGAGTTTGTTGGGGGCATAGTTTTGGCTTTCAATTTTATTATTCTTTCATTGTGATTTTGGCATGTGAATTACTTTTGTTGTTTGTGATTCTGATATGAGAATTAAGTTGAAGTATGTTTCTGTTTGTATTATTGGTATGACTTGGTCTTTTTTTATTGTTTATGTAAAGCTGGTTGTTCCAGGTTTCATGTTCTCTCAGGTTTCATTTTGGAGGGAGCTGATGGCTTCAGTTTAGCTACTCAGGAGTACCCACAAAAGTCCAAGTCAGGTTCCAGTCAGGTACACTCAGGCTTCCTTCTAAGGTTTGGACCCCTACTAGTGGGAACTCAGAGCAAAATTTGGGAAGTTCCCTAAGGGGGGTGGTGGTCGATTTTGGAACTTTCAGTAGGTCTGCTGAGTTCTCAGCCCCTATGCCAGAGGGAGGACAGAAACAGGCACTCTGGCAGTCTGCTGAGGTCACAGGCTACACATATGGAGGTTGGAACCTGCCTTCTCAGGCTGTCTGCTAAGGTCTCAGCCTTATCCTACCAAAGCCAGGTCTGTCCTGGGGCCTTGGGTGGGGACTCATGCAATCCCAGTTAGGTGGTTGGGTATGGTGCAATTAGGGGAAGTTCACCACCACATGGAAGAAAGATCCAGGACTCTCAGGCAGTCCCCTGCCTTCTCAGCCCCTATGCCAGAGGGAGGCTGGAAACAGGCACTCTCTGGAGGTCTGCTGAGACCACAGTGATGCTCATTTTTGAACTCACTGTATATTGAAAATGAGTTTGAACTTCTGATCCTCCTGCCTCTACCTCCTTGATGTGGGGATTAAGGCATGCACCCCACCTGGTTTATGTGGTGCTGAGGATTGAATCCAGGGCTTCATGTAACTGGACTAGCACTATACCAACTGAATTACATCCCCAGTACTTTTTTTTTCTTTCAGGTTTTGTTAAATTAATTTTTAAACTTTGCACCCAAAGTAATGGGTTTTATGATGGTATTTTCATACATGTACAATTATACTTCCTTCTAATATGTCTTCTTCCCCAACTGCTCTCCCTGTTCCTTTTCCTCCCTTCTAATCTCCCCTTTCTGATTCTGTCACATGTATTTCATTGCCATTTCTTTTCTTCCCTCTCCTCTCCCTTATGATCTCTTCCTCTCTCTTATGGTCCCCTTTCTACTGTCATTTCTCTCTCTCTCTCTCTCTCTCTCACACACACACACACACACACATGCACACATGCACATGAATATACACATGCACAGATACAGGTATACATAGACATGCACACATATGCATACACACACACACACACACACACACACACACACACAAACTTAAATCCAGGTTCTGTGTATGAGAGAAAACATGGCATGTATTTTTCTGAGTCTGGCTTATTTCAGTTAGCAAAATGAATTCCAGTTTCACCCATTTTTCTGAAAATGCCATGATTTCATTTTTATTTATAGCTGATAAACAATTCCACTGTGTATATATACTACATTTTTTTCTCCAATCATATGTTGGTGGACACCTAGGTTGGTTTTGTTCTGAATGGGGGAGATGCCTCCTGAATTCCCTCTAGTTCCAACCACAGCAGCAGTCTCAAGTCCTATGCTCCTGAAGGAGAATTCAGACTGGGGCATAGGTAGGGTGAGCAGGTAGTCAAGGTTTATTTTTAGTAGGCTGGTCAGCAAGAGCAAGACCACCCTCCAGAGTGGGGGCACACTGAGCCCAGCAACAGTGACTGGGGGCTTTACATACAAGTCTTGGATTACTATTTGTCTACTACTTGTCTTCCTTGCCCATCCATACGATGGTGTTGAGGTGGTCTCTGGAGTAGGTTGAGACAGGGTCTCCCTGTAGCCTCAGCTAGCCTGGAACCTACTATGTAGACCAGGCTGGCCTTGATCTCACAGAGATCTGCCTCCCTTTGTCTCCCAAGTGCTGGGATTAAAGGTGTGTGCCACCACGCCCACTACTAATGTCTTTAAGCAAATGTTTCAAGCCAGTAGGGGAAGAAGGGTTTATCTACATCTTGTCATCACGAGTGATTTACCATTTAGAAAAAAGAAAACTAATTACTTGATACTATTAAGCAAAATGAAGCCTATTTTGTTAAAAAAGTGAAATGTCAGGCTAGGTTAAAATATTTTTAGATAATAGAAAGATATACTAAACTTAAAAATCAATGTGTATGTTATTTTTCTTGTCTTGTGAGAGTGTTTGACATAAACAGCTTAAAGGAGAAAAGATGCATTTTGGCTCACCATTTCAGAAGGTTTTGTCCATGTTGACTCCATATGCCTGGGCAGAGCATCACGGTGGTGGGAGTGTGTGGCCCCATGGGCTTGGCAGATCATCATGGTGGTGGGAGTGTGTGCCCCCATGGGCTTGGGCAGAGCATCACGGTGGTGGGAGTGTGTGGCCCCATGGGCTTGGCAGATCATCATGGTGGTGGGAGTGTGTGCCCCCATGGGCTTGGGCAGAGCATCGCAGTGCTGGGAACACTTGGTGGAGGAGATTCTTGTGGAGGACTCATGTTGTAGAAGATAGGAAGCAGAGATAAAGGAAGGGGCCTGAGGACCAGGCATAACCTTCAAAGCCAGGTCCCTAGTGATGTATTTCTGGCAGCTAAGCTCTACCTCCTTAAGTTTCCACCACAAACTGGGAACAAACATTGAACACATGAGTCTGTGGGTGGACATTTCATATTCAAAATACAAGAACTTGTTTTTGTAAAGCAGTGAGAAACTAATAACAATGAATGAGGAGAAAATATCACCTTGCAAAACAGTAAGTAAAGTTTAGTTAGTAAATAAAAAAATGAAAAGATTAAGAAAATAATTGGTACTTTTGATTTGGTGTTAATGTAGAATTTCTCTATGTTCAAACTAATATAAGAGAAAGTCCATGAATTAGCTGGCCAAACCCTTTCATGTAATTGTAAATAATATTACCTTTAATAATAAAATATTCATGTTTATTCATATGAACACTAAGCAATCAGTGGAGCCCAAGATAAAAAGAGACATTTCACAAAAGGAAAACATGAATTCTAAAATAGAGTAAGAAATCCTGTGAAAAATATTTTTATGACTTTTTCATTTGCAGTAATGCTAACTCCTAATTTTTTTGAGATAGGATCTTATGTAGTAAAGGCTGGCATCGAACTTACTATGTAGTTGAGGATGACCTCAAATTTCTGATTCTCCTGTCCTCTCATCCTAAGTGCTGAGGTTTCAGGTGTGCACCACTACTCCTTGTTTGCGTGGTGCTGGACATCAAACCCAGGCTTCATGAATGTTAGGCGAACAAAGTGCCAACTCAGCTACAACTACAGCCCCAGCTGCTGTAACTCCTAATTTTGTCTTTCTGATCTTTATGTGTAGATTTTAAATATTTATTTATTTATTTATTTATTTATATTTTTTATGTAATGTTTTGCCTGCCTGCATGTAAGTACACCCAATGTTATCTAGTGCCTTCAGGGGCCAGAAGAGGGCCTTAGATACCCTAGAACTGGAGTTACTGATAGTTGTTAGCTGCCATGTGGGTGCTGGGAACCGAACCTGGGTCCTCTGTCAGCCTGTGCTCTTACCACTGAGCCATCTCTCCAGCGCTTGTGTATCAAATTTTATTAAAATCCAGCCAAGTCTTATGTTTGAATGGCATTTTCTTTTTTCTTTTATTTTGTCCTGATTTGGGGATAAAATTGGCGTTAAATTTTTTCTTAACAGATTTTCATTATGAAGTTGCTATTTGCTTTGCTAAATGTATTCACATGTAAGTTATATGATTCAATAAGATGTGCTTCATCTTAATTTGATTAAGAAAGACAATGTAAACTCTTTCTGCACCACTATTTTAGAGATCTTGCAGGAAACTTTGACTTGTCAATGACAGAGACTACAGAGAACTGTTCAGTGAATTAGTGCTAATGCAAGATTTCCAGCAGGTCTGTTAGTACACGGAATGACCACCAGGTGACAGTGCAAGCCAGCCGCAAAACCAGATGAATTTATTGTGATCCAGGTCCACTCAACACAGTGACACTTCAATTGGAATAAAATTAGTGATGAAACATATATATTTGAGGAAAATATTCCATATTCTAGGAAGTTTCAAAATTTGTTTTTCAAACTAGTGTTTAAGAGTCAAGGCATTGATTTTTTTTTAATTCAGTTACTCATGTGAACTCACAGTAATGATGACAGCATGCACAAATCCCATGCAATCTCAAACCAGACAAAATCCCAGGATAGACACGAGGAAGTGGGTAAGAAACTCCCACCAAACTAAAGGAAATTTTGGTAATTGGTGGATGCTAGAGTTGGATTCATTCTTCATTTTAAAAATGTGTTTACTTAACTGAGGAAAGAAATTTAAATTAAACCAGGAGTTAAGCATGACATAGAATCTCCTAAAAAGAAACCGTAGCACAGTGTTCTAGTTTGTTTCTCCACTGCTGTAACAACACTCTGACCAATACGAATTTTGGGAGAAAAGAGTTTATTTGGTTTACATCTCCCAGGTCACACTTCATGAGGGAGCCCAAGGTAGGAACTCAGGGCAGGACCCTGGATGCAGGAGCTGGAGGACAGACCATGGAGGAATGCTGCTTATTAGCTTTTTCCATGGCCCCTGCTCAGCCTGCTTTCTTATGCAACACAGGCCCACCTGCCCAGGGGTGGCACCACCCACAATGTCTGGGTCCTTCCACATCACTCACCAAGAAGATGCCTCTCAGACATGGCCACAGGCCATTCCAATAGTGGCTATTCCCTAACTGAGGCTCCCTCAACCCAGGTGTGTCAAGTTGACACTAAAGCTATCCAGTACAATTGCCCCCTTGTCAACTTGACACACAAATACATCGCTAGTAAACCATAACCTTTCCAATTTTTGTCCCCAAGATATGATGTTAACATTAATATCACAACATAAGACAGTACAACCTTAAAAACCCCAGAGTCCTTAAAAAATCCAAACACCTAAAACTCTATAGTCTCTTTTAAAAAGTCTCTTAACTGTGGGTGGGCTTCTGTAAAATCTAAAACAAGTACTGTCTTATTTCAAAGGGAAGAATTGGGCACACCTAAGAAAAAACAAAGTCCAGCAAAGTAGCTCAAGACTGGACATCTGGGATTCACTCATGATCTTCTGGGCTCCAAAGGGTCTGGCAGCTCCACTGCTCTGACTCTGCAGTCCACAGCACACTCAGCTGGTCTCGCAGATCCAAGCCAGGTCTATTCCACACCTACTGCTGTCCTTGTTGGTCATCCCACAGTCCTGGCATCTCCAAAAAGTTGGGGGTGTCCTCTGAAACTGAGGCTGCACCCTCACCAGTGGCCTCTTCTGGCCTCTTGGGATGCAACACCTTAGATTCTTTACATGACTCCTTCAATCCTGGGGTCTTCACTGCAACTGAGGTTGCACTTTCACCTATGGCCTTTCCTGGCTTCACAGTGTGCCAAGCCTCAGCTGTTCTCTATGACCCCTTTACTCTTTCAACACCAGAACCATGCAGGAGACTATTATACATTACCAAGTCCTGCTTCCAGCTTGAGATGGAGGCTCGGGTCCCCTCTGTGTGCTGACCCTGAGGAAATACCTCCCAGAAGACTTCTCCTCAGTGATGCTGGCTTCTTGTTACTTACAGATGACTTTTCGGCCCCAGCTAACTAGCCATCAGTTGTCCCAGTAAAGTAAAGGTTTTGCTTCGGGTTCTGGTCTCTTCTTCATCACAGCGGTTCTTCAGCCTCAGCCGACCAGAACCCACAGATTCTCAAACCAGGTCCCCATTGTCTACAACTCCTTCAGCATAACTGTTCCGGGCTCCACAGCAACAAACTCTGAGCACACAATGGCTTTTCCAGCCCAAAGTTCCAAACCAGAACCCACAGATTCTCAATTCAAAATATCACACAAACAGCCCTAATAGTCTCTGCTTCCCTTTGAAGCTTCACAAGCCAGGCCTCCATTGTTCACAACTCTTTCAGCATAACTGTTCCAAGCTCCACAGCAACAAACTGTAAGCATTCAATGGCTTTTCCAGCCCAAAGTTCCAAGTGCTTCCACAGTCCTCCAGCATCATGTCTGTCACAGCAGTGCTCTGTTCTCTGCTACCAATTTCTGTCCTAGTTTGCTTCTTCATTGCTATGACAAAACACTCTGACCACTACCAACTTGAGGAGGAAAGGGTTTATTTAGCTTACATCTCCAGGGTCACAGTTCATCTGGGAGCCCAAGGTAGGAACTCAGGGCGAGGCAGGAGCTGGAGCACTGGCCATGAGCAACACTACTTGCTGGCTTGCTCCCCTGGCCCCTGCTTAGCCTGCTTTCTTGTGCAACACAGGTCCACCTTCCCAGGGGTGGCACTACCCACAGTGGGCTGGGCCCTCCCACGTCACTCAACAATCAAGATGCCCCATGAACATGGCCATAGGCCAGTCCAATGAAGGCAGTTCCCCGATTGAGGCTCCCTAAACCCAGGTGTGTCAAGTTGACACTAAAGGTATCCAGCACATCTACTAAGAGTCTCATCCTGAAATGAGTCTGACTTTCTACCTCACAGCAGCTGTCAGTTGCCAAGGATTCCTCAGGCAGGGCTGGGGTTTCTTACTCACTTCCCCATTTTATGCTGAAATTCTGTCTGACTTGAAACATGAGTGAATAACTGACCAGCTGTCTGGATAACTCTCTTGTCATCATCCACTACCTTTGGCTCTTACAATCTTTGCATCGGCTCTTCCACAGTGATCCCTGAGTCTTAGGAGACAAAAGTTTGATATAGGTGTCCTCTTCAGGGATAAATACTCTGCAACCTTTTCTTATTCTATGAATGCTGGCCAGCTGTGGGTCTCTGCATTAATCACCATCTGCACCACGTGGAAGCAGGATCGGGGGCTGTCAGGCTGTCCCCTGGGTTCTCAGGCCTTCTGGTAGTTAGAGGCCAGAGGGAGGACAGAACCCAGCACACTCTGGTAGCCAGCTGAGCTCCCAGCAGCTACCCCGATGGAGGAGGTCTGAACCCACCCTCTTAGGCTGTCTGCTAGGATCTCTGAGACAGCCTCTTTCAAGGATGGGACTCTTACTAGGTTAACCAGGCTCCATATATATATGGTCTGTAGAGTCTAATTTGTGTCTCCAAATTTCCTTCATTGTCCATCCACTGGAGCCTGGTTAACCTAAGACCCATTCTGAAGGGCATTTGGGGACACAAATTAGACTCTATAGATCATATACACAGCAAATATACTTGGGTACATTAAATTGGGTGGGAGGTAGTAAGGGAGAGGTGTGGGTGGGGAGGGGATCTAAATACCACAAAATTATATTGTATGAAAATTGCAAAAATTCAATTAAGAAATTAAGTCTTGTTACATAGAAAAGGCTTGTTTTATCTTTATTTAAAAAATTTTAAATCATACTTTATGTATGTATGTGTGTATGTATGTATTGTGTGTGCATATTAATGTGAGTGTGTGATGGTGCTTGGGCCATAGTGTAGTTCTGAGGTTAAAGGACAACTTACAGGAGGAATCTGCTTTCCACCAGATGGGTTCCAGGGCTCAAACTAAAGTCACCAAGCTTGGCAGCAAGTGCCTTTAGCTGTTGAGTCATCCTGCTGGCCCAAGACTTGTTTTAATATGCTACTCTGAATAATTCAAAAGAATATCTTAAATATTCTGGTCCAGACAGAGCTGGAACATCTTTGAGTAGTAACATTCTGTGTACCACAGAAGTGCATGTCCTAAGCGAACCAGCCACATGAAGCTGATGTATGAGACAAGAGCCAACCTGCCAGGAAATATACATAGCAATCGGGCTGACTTACTAATGGATGTTTCTGTTGTGGTTAAGTGTCTCATTCGTTCTTAATTAATTAACTTATTTTGGTTAGGTATGACTTGGTTGCCCTGCTTAGTCACACATCTGAAAATAAATATTTGGTAGATAAAAATATGTGACTTTAAATTTTTGATGACTAACTAGATGTGTCATTTGTTTTACGTTTTATGGCATATGTTTCATGTAACATGTTTCCAAAGTTATTTTTGGAAGTCTTATTTCCATGTCAATTCCTTTGATGCTTCTTCTGGATCTATTTATTTGTATTTTATGTATATGAATGTTTGGCCTGCATGTACGTAAATGCATCCATGTAGGCATTGACCTAAAGAGGGCTATGTTAGCGATGGTTGTTAGCCGCCATGTTAGTGCTGGGAACCGAAGCCTGGGTCCTCTGCAAGAACAGTCAGTGCTCTTAACTGCTGAGCTGTCTCTATAGCCTGAGTCATTTTGCTTTCTGAGGAGGCATTATTCTTTCTTTGGGGACCGGACAGTGCTGGTGGATGTTCTGAGGAAGAGCCTCTGGTGGGGTATGGAGTAGCTCAAATAACACCAAACACAAAACCTTAGCCTCAGCATGGCTTTAGTTTTATTAATACCAGCATTTGTTTTCAGTCATAGAAGGGATTTCCAGCTGCCCCATTAGATGGGGAGTCTCTCACATGAATAAATCACATCCCTGAGGACCAGGAGGCTTGAAGATTGGGACACAAAATCAGAATCATACAATCCACGAGGGGGTGCTGACAGACAGGAAGAGTTTTCAGACTGTGATCCTTTAAACATCTAAAACAGGAAATCACTAATTTCAGTAAATTCTGGCATATAATAATAATTGTGGCCCTCACTATGAAACATACTATCAAGTAAATGGTTGGTCATTCTAAACAGCGTACGTCAGTTATTTATGAGAGCCAGAAGAGGTTTAACACCCATCCCAGCAAACTTACCTTAGTGCAGTGTCCATCTCCAGAGCTGGGAAGGGTGAAGAACTTGGGAACCTGTGTTTGAATATGACATTTGTCACAGTCTCATGATACACTTCTGGATGAAATGAAATATGAGCATTGATGTAACTGTAATTGTGCAAGCTGACACTTGATTGACTGTTTAATAGGCTGGTATTAAATGGAAGGGATGTTGTTAGAGATGTCCTTGGTTTTTTTTTTTTTTTAATTCTTTTTCCTGGTCATTCGATTGAAGATGCTATGAGCACTTCTTGAATTTGGTATGATGTGAACCTGAAGAACACAAATTAAATGGTCAAGTCAGTATCCAAAAGTCTTTGGTTAAAGTAGGTAAGTGTAATGAGAATGATTTTATAGAGGTTTATTTAAAGGCCAGCATCTGCGTCCTAAAATCGACGACATATACAGAAGACAAATCATAGCTATAGCACATCTGGAAAAGACTCAGGAAACACAGTTGGCAGTGAATACAATACAAATTAGTGCATCCCATGGCTTCCAGCAGAGTAAATGCTAGCTTAGCTTTCATTGATAAAGTGTGGGGATGCCCTTTTTCCTGGCTGAGCCATCCTTTTTCAATGCTAGGTGCTACAACTCAAGTGGGGCATCATCAGGCTATAGCATTCCAGGAAGGTCTAAGCAGTAGAAAGAAGCTGTCTGACACAGGGAGTGGCTGAAGGAACTGAGCTTAGAAAACTCAGAGATAGAGTAGTGGTAGCTTTACATATTTGTGAGTGTGTTACATCAGTGAGGGTTTCTATCTTGTTCTGTGTGTCCCCAAAGGACCAAATTAAGATCAAGTGTGTGGAAGGTTTAAAGAGATACTTCTGAGTTTTGCTAATATTTAATGACTTTCTGATGATTGCCAGAAATCCCAAATGGGAACAAATGATTAATGTGATAGTGATTTCTCTATCATAAGTGTGTTCAAGCATAGGTTGGGAAGAACTTGGAAATAGTTTAGCAACTGATAACTAGTTGAAAGAATTTAAGGTTCTCTTTCAATCATTTCAATGATGGAACTCAGAGATCATTTTCTTTAAATTTTTTTGATTTATTTATTTTCATTTTATGTGTATGTATGTTTTGCTGCATGTGTTCCTGTGTTGTGCAATGCCTGTGGGGGTCAGAAGAGGGGACAGATTCCTTGGAACTGGAGTTACAGATGGTTGTTAGCCACGATGATGTGGATGGTGGGAATGGAATCTGGGTCCTCTGGAAGAGTAACCATGCTCTTAAGCACTGAGCCATCTCTCCAACCCCAAAGAATATTTCCTTAGAGCATTATTCAGTGACTATGAATGCTGGATAATCTCTTTTTTCCTGTATATTTGTTATTGAAATTTTGTGTATTTCATACATAGCATCTTAATCATCTTTATAACTCCTTTCCCTTCCACACTCTCCCATAATCCCCAACTGAATTTCATGCATTCTGTTGTTTGTGTTAAGGCCTATCAAATCAAGTCAGTGTATCCATACATCCCTCAGTGCAAGTTCATCCACTGGGGTCTAGTCAGCCTGTCTAGAGTCTCTTCCTTGAAGAGGATCAGCTCTTCCTCACCCTACAGTACTCAGCTGCCAATAGTTCTTTGGCTAAGATTGGGGCCTGCTGCCCATTTCTACAGTTTTATGCTGGGCTTTTGTCTGCTTGAGTGCATGGGTCTTGTGCATGCTGACACTATTGCTAAATGAGCAAGGTCCCAGGAGTCTGTAAGACTCTGTTTCCATATGGTCATGCATCTTCTCTCCTGGCTTTTACAATCTTTCTGTCCCCTCTACTGCAGTGGTCCCTGAGCCCTGGGTGGCTATAGTTTCATACAGGAATCCTGTCCAAGGACCCACACTGTATAGACTCTTATTCTCTATACTTTAGTCATTTGTGTCCTTTTGTGTTCATGGCCCCTGTTGCATGAGGGAACTTCGTTGATAAGAGTTGAAAGATTCATTAGTATTCTCTCTACCCTCTGTTCCACTATGTTCCATGAGCCTTAGATGTATA
Organism: Nannospalax galili; assembly: GCF_000622305.1. Classification (NCBI taxonomy): domain Eukaryota; kingdom Metazoa; phylum Chordata; class Mammalia; order Rodentia; family Spalacidae; genus Nannospalax; species Nannospalax galili. The sequence goes on along the minus strand of NW_008334880.1, from coordinate 48,471 downwards.
AGTTCTATTGTAGATGTGTCACTTAGGGATGGGCATTTCGCAGACACTTATTCTCTTTGTGTGACCAATTATGGAACTCTGTAATAGTTTTTGTTGCAAAGGAACCTTCTTTATTGAGTTGTGACTGGCATACTTGTCTGTAAATATAAGGATCCATATTTTGCACATAGTAAGAAGTTACATTTGTCTAGGGATGTGATAGCCTTAGGGTTTTCTCTAAGGATTATAACTTCTTCAGTCATTTTTATTTGGCTATGTTTACAGTACCACACATGAGTTTCTTCCCATTGAGTGGGCTTAAAAACCAATTATGTTGCAATTGATTAACCTCACCCCACCCCCACTACTGTCCCAACATAGTTTGCTGTGCTGGCCATTGTTGTGGTTGTTAGGCCTTAAAGCTAGGGTTGGACCATTGATTGATGCTCTCCCTTAGCAGCTTGTACAGTGTTCTCTAAAACTATGAGAGCTAGCCTTCAGGGAGGAGGCTTTCAGGTCAGTTCCAGCTCCATTGCTCCAAGTCCTCTGTCTGAGGTATGTCCTATCTTCAGCAATAGGGCCTTACCTTTAAGTTCTGGGAGGCATTTAAGGGCTGTGGCAATAGCCTGTGCAGTTTGGGAGTCTCTTGGACCATGCTAGCCAATAACTTGAAGGGAGGTTTCCCCTGTCTGGCACTGTTTCTTGTTATTTAGCCCTTAGCTATGCACATGGACTCATGTGGAGATATTGCATGCGTCATTTTTCAGTAGACTTTTGAATCAATACATTTACCTCTGTTTTTTTCACACCAGCTAAGCCATTATTTATTCTCTCTCTCTCTCTCTCTCTCTCTCTCTCTCTCTCTGTCTGATCTTCCTTCTTCTCTCCCCAGTACCCCCATTTTCCCCAGTTCACCCTTGATAATACTTGTCTCCTGTGGTCCCCCCTCTCTTGAGCTTTTTCTTTACCTTTACCTCCCTGGTTCCTTTTCCATTTTCCTGGCTCCTGCAGTTATATCAGGACATGTACTCACTTATAAAGATTTGGTGCTAAGATCTGCAAATGAGGGAGAATGTACATCATTTGTTTTTCTGAGTCTGTATTACTTTACTTAGTACAACAGTTTCTAATTCCATCCATTTACCTGAAAATTTCATCTTTCTTTACTGCTGAGCAGAACTCCATTGTGTAAATGTACTACATTCTCATTATCCACCCATCAGTTCAGGGACATTTAGGTTGCTTCTATTTCTTAGCCCATAGAGGCCTGAGTCAGGCGAGTCAGGCATTCTTAGGCAGTCTCTGAGAGCAGAATCTGTTAATACTAGTTCATCCTAATAGTCCCATTATATCTTATGTTTCACTTTTCTTCAGTCAGTAGAGGCAATAATAGAATTTCTTTGCTTTTTGAAGCAGTCTTCTAAAAATGTTTTTATTAGTATATACTAATTATACATAACAATGGTTTCATCATCACATTTTCATACATGCACATAATATAATTCAATCATATTCACTCCAATTATTCCCCCAACTTCCCACTCCTGCTAATTTTCTTCCTCTTCCCAACTGCCCCCCTCCCTCTCCCTCCCTCTCTCTCTCTCTCTCTCTCTCTGTAACTCAATGAGTTTCGTTAAGGTTGCTTACAAGAGCACAGGTGAGGGTTTGTTTATAGAAGCAATTTGCCAGTTACTTCTCTGGACAAAATGTCTCTCCCTCCCCCACAAACTATTAACTTCCTATAAGTCCTCAGGAAGAGGTGGAGCACCACTGCCCTTTCCATGACAGGTATCAACAGGCCCAATCTTGTGCACATCTTATCCAGGTCATCACTGCTGCTTTGAGTTCAAGAGTGCCACAGTCATGTCCTTCCTGGAAGTTACCATCTCATATTGCATCCCAACCTTCCTTCACCTCTTACATTATTTCTATCCCTTATTACTTAGTGTTTGCTCAGCTTTGGAGGGATTTTGGAATATAGATGTCCCACTTCTGGCTGGGCATTCTACTGACATCATCAGTACTTTGATCAGTACTTTGAGCCTCTGCACTACTGCAAAAAGAAGGTTCTCCAACCAAAGTTGATAGTAACACTAATCTATGGGCTTAAGTATAGCTGTTTAGAAAACAATCTGACAAGCACATCATGTTGATTTAGCAAAACAACAGCAATAACTTCCTCACTGGGGCCTATGACTGTAGCCACAGGCTTTTGACCTGGTTTACAATACCAGATGTGAATTCCTTCTTATGAGTGGCCCTCAAATCCAACACGAAAGCAGCTGGTTACCATCATAACATAGTTACAAATGTTGTACCACTGGGCTCATCTTGCTGATCAATATTGTTGCACACACACTATTGATGACAGTTATTCCCCCCAGCAGCCTGCAAAGCACCTTCTGCACTATGAGGACTAGCCGGCAGGGAGGAAGATTCTAGTCCAATACAGCTTGACTTCTCTATGTCCTACAACCAGAATGTGTGACGTCTTCAGCAATAGGGTCTTACCCTCTAGTACTGATGGACAAACAAGAGCAGTAACAATTGCTTTTATTGTTTTGGGGGTCTCAGGAGCATCCCTGACCAACAACTTGAAGGTAGGTAAGACAGGGTCTTTCTGTGTAGATCAGGCTGAACTTGAACTCATTCTCCTGCCTCAGCTTCCCAAAGACCTGGATAACTAGTGTGAGTTCTGATGCCTGGCAGTATTAGTATTTGAAATGTGATCTTTATTCCCGACTTGCATCAGAATGTGGTCAAAACCCTAAGTGTCAACATAAACACAATGACTTTAAGTACCTCCAAATTCTAAAGGAGTTGCTTGGGCAAACTACATTAGGTGGTTGTACAACTAGTTTTGCCTGTATGGGTCCATTGCTCACCTCTGGTATTGAGGTAAAAGAGTTTGTGATGAAGGCTTTTTGGAATGCAGGATACCGATTACCTTGTGAGGAACAGCTATAGGTACTTGATATGTGTCCCCTGCAGTTTGGGAGGATAGTGACATGAATATAAGAGACTGCAGCTGGAAGCAGCTGTACCTGGTCATGGTGCACAAGAAAGAGAGAACTTTGGTGGGAACATCTTCTCCCACCACCAAAGGAGTATGGCAAAGGCATGCATTTCTCCGGGTCAGAAATGAGTTTATTTTAAAAGGGACCTTGTTCAACAGCTTCGTCTACAACAGTGTATTGCCAACAACCTGGCTGAAGAATGTGACCATAAGTAGGCCCATGTGAAGATCTTTGGCTCTAAACTCTGGGTTCAAATTCTCTCTTTGCTGCCTGTGATTGTGGGCAGAGGTGGAATAAACATGGGAGGCGAAGCTAGCTTCACAGTCTTGCCTGAATTCTAGAAGACATCTGTAAAGCCAAATTCTCTTCAGGGAGGCCCACACTGCACACTCTTGGCTCCCAGGCCCCACACTGTCCTTATGACCCCACCAACAAATGAACACAATGTCCCACTAAGCTACAGTTTGGAGAATAAAGATTTTTTTGGGGGGGGCTTGCCAACAAAGCTGATGATATCCAGGAGAGGTTTACTTACAAAGGCATGCACCCGTGGGCTTTTTTCCCTATATCTCGGGCTGAGCTTTTCAGATCGGTGGCTGCCAGAGCACTGCCAACATGGGGAACTTCCTGATGCCTGTCCTTAGATCCTCCTCCTCATGCAACTGAAGCTGGCAGATTGGGTGGGAGGGAGGGGTGACTGTCTTTCTCCCTTTCTATGGAGTCTTTTAGAGTTCAGAAATTCAGCTGTTGCTAGTTCTTTCAGAGGACATGCCTATCCAACAACATCTCAGGGAAGTCCATTTAAATTGAACAAAAAGAACTTTAAAAATACTGAAGTAAATTTATTCTTACAACCTGAGGAAGTAAAGGGAGCTATAATACCTTCCTACATTTTCATGCAAGGGTAGGGAAGGAGTGTAGAAAGCAGGTTGAAAGACCAGGGGAAGAAAGAATAAAGAACAAAGCCGCTTGATGCTTGCATCCTGCATGGACCCACTCAGTAAATATGCAATATTATAGCTATGAGTGAGAATGGGGGGCTGTGTGTAGAGTCCAGACAGGAAGTCATCCTACCTACCTAGGTTGTAATTTCTTCAACTAGAGGTCCTCTCCTGGTTCCTTCAAGTTTTGTAATTCCATGCTTCTAATTTCCCATCAGAACCAAGATTTGAGGTGCAGATATAATTTCCTATTTACAAATGTCTATAGCTATAATTTTCCCAGAAAAGACTGAAATAACTGGGCTTCTGTACTTTCTTTCTGTTGGTATACTGACTGTGTTTTATGCTGAGATGTAGTATCCAGTTTTTTTCTTCTGTGTTTCTCCAGTAGTTTTCCTCTCTGCTAAATTTTATTCAGATAAGCTAAGTAAGATATGGCATTCTGAGCACATGTATTTTAAGACTCTTCCCCATGTGAATTCTGCTGATTCAGTCTTCATGTGGTGTTTAGGGTATTTTTTGATGAAAATTCACAGGGAAACTAAATTCACAAGGTAAAAGGAAGAATTCCTCAAGACCATTTGGAATTCATGAGATAATTATGCATTTTCTTCTCATCTATAACAAAACAGGCACAGTTTGTTTTTGAAATTTAAGTCTCTTCATGACACAATTCCTGCCTAAAGCAACATAATTACCTATAAATTCTTGTCAGTGCCTGACATGCCCTGGAGAGGGTTGGCACAGTCAAATCATTTCTTTACCTAGTTGAGCTAGGTATCATTTAAAAAATGATACAGTAAGGTGCAGATCTCAGTTCAGTGAAAATGAGAAACTGGTTAGAACATTGTAAAGTAGAAACAAGGCAGCATACAACTTAATATGCTCAGTTCTTTGCTGAATTCCTAATTTCCGTGTGCGTGCGTGTGCATGTGCGTGTGTGTGGTGTTTTCTGTGTGTGTGCGTGTGCGTGCGCGTGCGAGCATGTGTGTGTGTGTGTGTGTGTGTGTGTGTGTGTGTGTGTGTGTGCCATATGAATGCAGGTACCTGTGGAGGCCAGAAGGGCATAGGGGCCCCTAGAACTGGAGTTAATTACAAGCTGTTGTAATATGCTCAGTGTGGGTGCTGGGAACTGAATGGTCCTCTTCAAGAGCAGCAAGTGCTCTTAACCAGTGAGCCATCTCTCCAGCTCCATTTATTAATTTTATACCTAGGTTTTACAACGATACTGAATAAAGGACTTTCAATTTAACACTATACATGAATTACACATGGTACTTTGTCCCATGTTGAACTGGAACAACAGTAGCAACAATTGCAACACCCATGGATTCGATGCCTGTGACCTGAGACATCTTTATTAGATTTACCTGACTGAGGTTTAAATCATCTCTTCTTTCCCTGCTCTCCTCCTATTCAGCTCACAAGCACATCTTTAAAGCTCAGATATAAATTCATCCACAGCAACTAAATCCTCTACAATCTCAGTCTTCAGAAAGCTCCAAATCCTGTTAGAACTCTGGGAATATTTGTGTGTTGCTAATAGGAAGAGAAATCAAGTGTAGTAAAATGTTTTTCTGAGAAGCAGTGCAATTTTAAAGAGAGAAAAGCAGACTGAATTCTATTCTGAGAGCAGCTCACTTTCGCTTACTGGAGTCTGGACTCCAAGTGCTCAAGCGGTCATACCTGGGATGAACTGGAGGCTGTGGCAGCATCGTTCATTATTCTGGGCTTCCAGTAGTACTGTTTCGGCAACACAGCACGTTTCCCACACTCCCCTACTCTTCTAGTGCAAACTCTGATTTCTCTGTCCTTATGTAGGGGCCAACACATGACCTAATGTGTCTAACTGGGGTTGGTTCAGATATGACACAGACCCAAGCGGGACTAGTTGCAGTCCTGGTATGGAACTTCTCTCTGCTGGAGTAAATAGGGAAAATTATTGCTGCTTTCTGTTCCTGGGACTGTGAAGACAGCTGAGGATGGCTGACTTTGCCACCTGTGGAGAAAGCCTGTGTGCAATAGTCAGAACAAGGCCAACATAAAGAGAGGCAGAGGAGAGCAGACATGGTGATACTGAGGTCTGGATCTATCTAATATCTTTAAGCCACTCCTGTTTTGTTTGTTTGATTCATATTTTTGTCATTTGTATCCTAATAGAACCTTCAGATAGGCCTATCAGAAAAAGTTCTGTTATAAAATATTACTTCATGACCCTAAAATATATATATATCTTTTAAATTTTATGACAAAACACCCCTGAAATCTCTTAACCATCTACTATGTGCTAGGTACTCACCATGTCTGCTCTCCTCTGCCTCTCTTTATGTTGGCCTTGTTCTGACTATTGCACACAGGCTTTCTCCACAGGTGGCAAAGTCAGCCATCCTCAGCTGTCTTCACAGTCCCAGGAACAGGAAGCAGCAATAGATATCTACTATTAATTTTTAAAATGCAATCTCATAACAACCTATGTAATCACTATATTTTTTTGGAACTGTTGGGTAATTATCTGGCCCCAAACTTAGTGACTTGAAAGAATTTATTTAATTCATGAGTCTCTCTGTCTTGGTTGAGTGATTCTTGGTCTGGAACAGGACCATCTGATCTTAAATGAGATAACTCATGGATTTGTAATATGTTGTCAGGTTTCTGGGAGCTGGGTGCTCTAGGATGACCTCACTCAAAGGTCTAGACTTTGCTGATCTCCTCCATGGTGCACACAGGAGTGACTGGACACTGGGTGTCCATCAGCCAACCCTGACTTATTCACATGGACATTGGAGAGCTCCATGAGAGTGATGGAGGTAAGTGTTCCCAAGGCTCACACATGGCCCTGTAGCATTGCTACTTTTGAGGTATTCTGTTGGTTTAGTTCCTCTCTTTCTCTCTCCATGTATGTAATGTACATTACAGAGAGACAGACAGACAGAGATGATAGATGATATATAGATTTCGTTAGGCTTTTTGAGGCAGGGTCTTGCTATGTAATTTAAGCTAGTCTCAAACTTTCTCTGTAGCCCCGGGCTAGTCTCAGTCTCCAGATCTTTGTGCTTGTGCTTGTGTGTGTGTGTGTGTGTGTGTGTGAGCATGTGTGTGTACATGCATGTCATGGCATGCGTGTGCAGATCAGAGAACAACTTCAGATATCAGTACTTGCCTTCTACCTCATTGGAGATAGGGTCTCTTCTTGCTCTGCATACACCAGGCTAGCTGTCCTACGATGTTCCAATGACTCGCCTGTCTCTACCCCCCCCACCCCCGGTCTCACCATAGGAGTGTAGGGATTACAGACACACACTACAGTGCCTGGCTTTACATGGGCTCTAGGGAGCTGAACTCAGGTCATCACACTTACATAACAAGTGCTTTAGCCACTGAGCCATCCCCTCAGTCCTCGATCTCACTAGCTTCTTACCACAGTCTCTTGAGTGCTAGGATTGTATGCAGTAATCTCTGTTCCTAATAGAAGAGCTGAAAAGTCAAAGGGATTGGATATAGGGAGACGTGGGAAAACTTTGAACATAACTGATTTGTTATGAAAGATACAGGCGCACACTTCAAAAGCTAAGAAGTTTATTCAAGGTCATAAAGTTAGAAAGCATCAGAGACAGGATTTGAGCCTTAATCTTCTAACTGAAAATATCACTCTCTTTCTATATTTTTTTCTAGTTTTGTTGATTGATCTTGGTTCCACGTATCAGTATGTAATTAATCTCTAAAATCCTATTCTTAGATCAGTTTTGAAGGACTTCAAAGTTACTCTGAAGAGTTCTTTGTTGTAATAAAGGCTTTTCTTGACTCTATTACAAGTATTTTCCTCATACTCATACCTACAGCAAAGTCAGGTTCATGTTTTCATATCACAGCTGTGATTTGAAACACCAGATATTATTTTTAGAAAAAAACAGATAACTAACTTAGCACCTGGTAAGTACTTATTTGTAGGGAATGAGGAAACAATTAGTTGACCAGCTGGGAAGCTAGAGGATGGTAAATGAACATGTCTACAGGGTAGGGAGAAGGCTGTCAATAACAGAAGAGACTTCTAGGCAGGTAGACTTCAGTCCTATGGGGTTATAAGGAGAGGGGAAGTGGCGACCATGTAAACTGAGGACTCTGTAGCCTGGTGTGTGAGACTCTATGCATAGTTCAGAGCCAGCCTTAAGGAACTTTAGGAATGGGATAAGGCCCAGAAAGCCTGGCTTTGTATTGCAAGACTCAAACATCCCACATTGTACCTATGTAAAAAATACTTTAGTGCAAATCATCCTCTTCGCTTAATAACGTGTTAAATTGTCTCTCTAGAATAGTCCTTAGGTTGTTTGTGGGTGCCACAGTCCCACAGGCAGCTTTATCTCAGGAAATTCAATGACAAAAAGTTGCACAGATTGGTAGGCATTAAGAGAAATCATAAGACTGTAAAAAGAGTGGAACATAAAAAAGGTAGACTCCAAGAATTTCCTTTTTGCAAGTAAGAGCTCTTTTCAAATGTAACACTTAACAAGTAGAACTGAACACTTGGGGATATCTCTAGATCAAATTATAGGGGTGTGCAAAGGGTTCAAGTGAGATAGTGTGGAGGTAGAGGCAAGGGGTTGACCATGAAAGCAGGCTGTGTGTAAGATTCAAGCTACTTACAGGGAAATGGTGTGTGAGTGTGTGTGTGTGTGTGTGTGTGTGTGTGTGTGTCTGTGTG
>NW_008334880.1:35579-39651 GCF_000622305.1 Nannospalax galili | reverse complement strand
CCTCTGCCTCCCAAGTGCTGGGACTACAGGCGTGCGCCACCACACCCGGCTGGTTTTAAACATTTTTAATCTTATAACTTCATAACACTTTCATTCTATTGGTAAATTTGCCACTTTACCTAAAGAAATTTCTTACTTTGGAATCTGATGGTCAAGAAGAGGTGGGATATATTCAGAAGCTCAGGGAGCCCTGGGTTTGAGAACCAGTTTCCTTGGTTTTCTTGTAATCTACTTTCATGCTGTCAAGCGATTCTGGAAAGAGAAGGTGGCCATTCTGCCTAGGTCAGAGAAGTCTGGACCTAAGCTGAGCCTCAGGGTCTAGGACTGTGGTATCTGATATTCCTAGATTCCTTTGTGAGATTTTGTGTCAGATTGTCCTCTAACTGCAGATCCTTCCTCCTGTGTCAAAAAGGAGCAGAAGTCAAGCCACAATGAAATCGTTTATCAATACGGACCTTTTGAAACCCTAGATCTCATTTTGTCGTATTAAGAAAGGAATCCAAGACAATTAAAAGAAACCAGATCAGTATCCATTAGATAGAAATGTACTTTTGAAATGTGTCCAAAAATAAATTAAAATAAAAAATAAAGTTCAGGTAGAACAACCCCACCTTATAAGATTAAATTTTAAGTCACAGGCTTGGAATGTAAGAAAGCCTTTGCTGATAAATACAGAGGAAGTATCAGCCTCTGGAATCATTAAACTTACATTTGTTCAAAACACTAAATAAATTAGAGAAAATTGTGTAATGTTTGGAATTTTACTATGTGACAAGCATTCAAAGATAAAGAGTTGTTGAATCCACAAATATTATTTTTTGCATTGATTGACCAACCCTTTTTAAAGGTGTAATTATAAAGAAAAAGAAAAATAACAAAACATTAAAGCAGCTTCAGTTCTGGCTGAAGATGTTTAAAAGGTCGGGATGGTTTTCCATCTTTGGTGATTGTGTTAGCTTTCCATCACTGTAACACATACCTTGGATAATCAGCCTATGAAGAGAAAAGGTTTATTTTGGCTCTCCGTTTTGGAACTTTCCATTCATAATTGGTTAGTCCTGTTGTTTGGGAGCCTGCAGTGCAGGTAGTATATCTTAACAGCAGCTTGTGGCAATATTGTCCACCACATGCTGGATCTGAAAGAGAAGAAAAGGTGGAGTCAGTGGCTCCAATGTCCTGTTGAAGGATATCATCACCTCTTCCATGAATACCTTCAAAGAGTCTCTGACTCTTAGAACTTTTACCATCTCTTAGTAGTGCCGTGAGCCCAAGATGAAGCCTTTAACACATAGACCTTCAAGGAAAGTCATCTAAGCCATAGGCTTACATATGCTTACAAAACCAAAATGCAATTTGAATGTTTTCTAGATTTTTGTTACTAACATAAGTGTTATTCTTTACAAATAACAACTGCTGCTACTTTGGTTGCCTAGACAGGGGCTTCTGTCGGTGGCTGCTTCTCTTTCCTATTTTTGTCTTTTTGAGGCAGGGTTTCATGTAACCCAGGCTGTCCTGAACTCACTATGTAGCTGAAGCTGGCCTTGAACTCCTGAGCCTCCTGCTTCCATTTCCCAAGTGTTGGAATTTCAGGTGTGTACTATCATACCTGGTTTATTTGTTCATTTGTTTTTGAGACAGGGTCTTACTATGTAGCCCTGGCTGGCCTGGAACTTTCTATGTAGGTTGGGCTGGTCTCAGACTCATAGAGATCTGACTGTCTCTGCCCTCCAGGTTCTGGGATCAAAGGTGTGCACCACCATGCCCAGCCTAATGCCTGGTTTTATGAAATGCTGAGGATCAAATCAAGGGCATTTTGTATGGTAGGCAATCACTCTCTCTACTAAGCTACACTCCCAGTCAACTTTGCTTAAATATGTTAGCTACAATAAAAGTTATTTTGGAATAATTTTAGATTGTCAGAAAATTGTCAATGACATTAAAGCAAGTTCCTGTATGTGTGTCATTCGTCTCCCCCTCATATTAGTATCTATAGTGAATTAAACAGTTACTCCAAATGGACATGTTGACATCCTGATTCCTCAGAATCTATGAATGAGTCATTATTTGAAAAAGAGTCTTTTTATAGCACAACAAATCACATAGGTCATGGTTAGAGGTCTCATCTAAGCAAATGTGTTTGGGATAGCTGGGATGTTAAAGCAGGATACCAAATGAAAAAATTAGATTGCTTAGGGCAGATAGGAGGTCTGAGAACAGCTCCTTTGCTGCTTCTTCCTGGATTTGACCTTGTTCTGTTTGTTAGTGTATCAACTGCTGCTGAGGACAGATGCTGAGACCAGATTATGGCACTTTGTGAGTGTTTTATAAGTTGGATATAGTGACATGAGAATATAACATAAATTTCATGGATAAACTCCTATTACATTATGACATGTTCTTGAAAAAAAAGAAAAAGGGTCTTTGTAGATGTAAATAGATTAAAAAAACTCAGAATGAGATTATTATAGATTTTCCTAAAGATCTTAAACTTAATGGCAAGCATTCTTGAAGAGATGTTCCATACAGTACAGAGAGTGAAGTATCATAGCCATGTTCTCACTTACAAATGAGTGAGTTTATTAAGTATACAGCAAGGAAAAGAACAGTAAGCAGAAGACAGATAAAAGCAGCAGGGAACCAAACATCACCAAATCACAATGTTACAAGATCCAGCAGGGATGACTGGAGTATGATGGACAGCAGGCAAAAGCAATACCACAAAACTGGGCCTTACAACATCCAGCAGAAATCAAATAGGGAGGTTGAGGCAGTCAGCTAGAGTTCCCAATAGAGCTTTCCGTGGGCAAGCTTCCCGTGGCTGAATTCCAGCTTCTTGTTCCCACCACAGACATTTTTATATCATGGATAAACTATAGTAACCTCTGATGCTAATAGTTTACCTTCACGCTGTTCTCAAGGACAGTGTTTTTCATCCCCTTAGCTTCTTGCTGCTTTCCTTTTTCTCTTTTACAGAGTTAAGGTGCTAGTCTGCCTGGGACAGTGGGTTTTGGAGGACACTTGATTTAAACACATATGGGTCTCAAGTGTGTGCTGGTGGGGGCAACCCCACTACCAGAGCCAGATTCCCAATGAACTCAAATAGTGATAATGTGTAGAAAGAGGCATGGGGTCGGGGGAGAGAGCTACCTTTTCTAATGAGTCCCTTTTTTGCACTAGGATCCAATCCAGTGTACCACGCTCCTTGTGGTTGTCGTGTCTCCATGGTCTTCACTGCTTGGTGACAGTTTCCCAGTCTTTTTGTTTTCATGACACTGATGGTCTTAAACAATATTTTATAGCATATTCCTCATTATGGGTTTGTTGGCCATTTTTCTCATAATTCAACTCAACAGAGTTTTTGGAGGTGACTAGCACAGAGATGAAATGCCTTCATTGCTGCATCATTTAAAATTATTTATTTTCAATTTATGTGTTTGAGTGTTTTACCTGCATGTATGTGAATGCACCCATGTCCTGCAATGACCACAGAGACCAGAAGAGAACACTGGATTACTTGGAACTGGAGTTATGGATGGTTGTTAGCTGCCATGTGGGTGCTGGGACGTAAACCCAGGTCCTTCTCAAGAGCAGTTATGTTCTCTAAATTGCTGAGCCATCCTCTAGCCCCTACTGTTGCATCACTTCAAAGGATATTTATCTGCATGCTTATCACTAGATGTGTGAATCTTGGTCACTTAGATGGGGCAGAATTTTCCAGGTTTCTTTACTGTACAGTTACTATCTTCCTCTTTTATATTCTAGTCTTGGAAAGCAAGTTTTAAACCCAGTCCATACTCAGTAGAAGAGATTAAGCTATACCTTCTTGGCAAGGGTGTGTGTGTGTGTGTGCAGAGACTACTCACAGTATTTGGAAATTTTCTGTAAGAAAAATGTGTTTTGTCTATTTTGCCTTCCTTCCCTCCCTCCCTCCCTCCCTCCCTCACTCCCTCTCTTCCTTCTTTCCCTTCTCTGTTTATTTCCTTCCTTCTTTCCCTTTCTCCCTTTCTTCTTTTTCCTTCTAATAAGTATAAAACATCATTAACAATATTTATTATCAATGTATGTATATGTT
>NW_008334880.1:22355-35427 GCF_000622305.1 Nannospalax galili | reverse complement strand
GATCCACCTGCCTCTGCCTCCCAAGTGCTGGGACTACAGGTGTGTGCCACCATGCCCAGCTCAGTATATAATTTAATATACTAATACGTTACCCAAATTGTCACAACTTTTATGCCCCCCCGTTTTTTGTTATACTGTATATTTTCCTTTTTTATTATTTATTTCTTATATTCTTTATTTTTATTTCTTCTTTATTCTTTTTTATATTAGTGTTTTCTTTTTTATTCCCCAATTTATTCATTATTATTGCTATATAACAAAAGACCCCAAACTTAGGAATTTTGCATTCTGGGCAAGCATTCCACCAAAAACAAACATAGTTTTATAGCTTCTATAGGTCTGGGATTGGGGTGCAGCTTAACTGAGGACCTCTTGTTCCTCACAGAGCTGCAAGCAAGGTGTCAGTAGGAACTGGAATGATCTCAGTCCTCCTGCTTCCTGGCTCCTCCTCATGATCATCAGCAGCCTCAGTTCCTCACTGACTGTACATCAGTTCATTGTCATGTAGATCTCTTCATAGAACAGCTCACCACATGACAACTGGCTTCATTTAAAGTAAGTGTGAAGGAAGGTGTTCCAAATGGAAATCACAGTCTTGTAACTTAATCATTGAATGACATCCTACCCACATTATATTTGTTACAAGTGAGTCATTAAGCCACCCCCACTCAGAGGGAGGGATTATCAAAGGACATGAGCATGAGGAGGTAGGAATGACAGTGGAGGCTGCCCACCACATCCAGTATTCTATCTATAGTTACGTACAATCACTTCAGTGAATTAGAATGGGCAGAGGGAGAAAAGAAGGAAGGAAGCTTAAAAAGTCCTGATGGGGGACTGAAAAAGAGTACTGACTGCTTTTGCAGAGGACCCAGGTTCAATTCCCAGCACCCACATGGCGGCTATGAACCGTCCTTAACTCCAGTTCCAAGGGAATGTGAAGTCCTCTTCTGACCTCTGTGGCATTGCATGACATTGGTGCACTCATATACATGCAGGCAATACACTCATACACATAATATGAAAATAATAAATAAAATATTTTTAAAAAGTCCTGATGGGTTAGATACATTACTTGTAATAATTTTTGACATGTCACATAACTATGATGTCTGTCTGTTATTCTTAATGGTTATTCCTTTATTTAATTTGCATATAGCACATATCTTCCAAGCCACATGTGGCTTTTTTGGCCCAGGATGTTGGCTACCTGAAATTTGGAGAGAATGCTCTTGTTTTATTTTAAGACAGGATCCTCAACTTGCAATCATCCTGCCTCAACTTCCCAAAAGAAAGGAGGGTAGGCATGGACCACCATACTCAAAAGGAACATTTTTTTCTTAGATAGTTCCTGTGAAGTTGTGTGTCATTAAGTTTTACTAATTGAGCATCACTGCTGCCAGGGTTCTGGCAGTGCCATGATTCCTCATTCAAAACACCTGCGAACTACAGACTACAGATACTCTAGAATTAAGACACTGTATTGGGACAGTATTCATGATTGTGTACAGAGAAAGGTGGAAGCTTGAGATGTACTAGTGACTTCAGGAAACCAGTGGACTCTAGTGAGACCAAGAAGGAAAGAGTTCTAAAGATGCTTGAATGCTGTTGGGTATCCTAAGAGGAGTGGGCAGAGGGAAGAGAGAGTAAATGCAACCTTGATAAAAGCTGTAGATGGATTAGAGTTCTATTCCAGGAAAAATAGTTCTACAGGCAGGCACATGGAATGTGCTTTTAAAGGATCTTTTTCAGCTTCAGAATTTAGAATGAACTTTCCATCTGGCAAAGGAAGAGTGATCCCAGCAGCTACTCAAGCCCTGCCAAACAGCACAACTCAACACTCACCACAGCAGTTCATTTCAAACCTCCTGATTTGGGCTGCTTATATGGCAGCTCCAGGCAGAAGGATCCTGGTGACAATTTTTTGGGGTAAAGAGATGAGGCTCCTGATCAGCCTCAAGAAGGCACTGCTGTGCATCTGAAGGTGATGTGTCTAAGACACTAGTGAAGCATGAGCACATTCCCATTTGTCTTTGCTTGTAGGAAAATGGAGAGCACGTCAATGGCATTGTTGCTTCAAAGGAAACCCTTGATCATGAATATTGCAGGAATACCTGCTTGGTCAAGGAGACTAGCATCTCAGAAAACAGAGGACCAGAGAATGGAGTTATACATCTTCAAGAGTCTGGGCATGCATGCTGGAAAGATGACCCAGCAGTTAAGAGTATGTACTGCCAAGACATAGGTGTAGGAAAGGATTTTCTAAATTGGACAGAAATTGCTCAGAAATTAAGGCCAGCAATCAACAAGTGGGACCTCATTAAACTAAAACGCTTCTGTACAGCAAAAGAAAAAGCTTCTGCACAGCAAAAGAAACAATCAAAAAAGTGAAGAGAAAACCCACAGAATGGGAAAAAAATCCTCACCAGTGACACATCTGACAAGAGGTTTAACATCCAGAATATATAAAGAACTCAAAAACAAAGAATCAAGAAACTAAATGATCCAATTAAAAGATGGGCCATGTATCTGAATAGAAAGTTCTCAAAAGAAGAAAGATGGCTAAGAAACATCTCAAAAAATGTTCAACATCCTTAGTAATTAGGGAAATGCAAATTAAACCCACCCTAAGGTATCACCTTACCCCAGCCAGACTGGCTAGGATCAAGAGAACAAATGATACCAAATGCTGGAGAGGATGTGGATAAAGGGGAATGCTCATTCACTGCTGGTGGCATTGCAAACTCATACAGCTTCTATGGAAAACAGTGTGGAGAACTGAAAACCTAAAAATGAACCTACCATATGACCCATTTATACCACTCCTTGACATATAGCCAAAGGACTCATCCTATTGTAGAGACACTTGTACAACCATGTTTGTTGCTGCTCTTTTCACAATAGCTAAGAGATGGAAGCAACGTAAGTGCCCCTCAACTGAGGAGTGGTTAACAAAAATGTGGTATATTTACAAAGTAGAGTTCTATTCAACAGTAAAGAAAGATGAAATAATGAAATTTGCGGGTAAATGGATGGAACTGTTATACTAAGTGAAGTAACAGACTCAGAAAAATGAAAGATGTATGTTCTCCCTCATTTGTGGATCCTAGCACCAAATCCTTTTAAATTCCATGTCCTTTTAATAAGATGATACTGTACAGCAGTCTCTTCTGCATGAAATAACTACCATCATCATGACTTCAGCAGTGCCTAATTGCTAAATGTTGTCACAACTGGGCTTGTCGACGGTTATTGTCATTCATTAAAGGAGGGCCAAGCAGGGTCATTGGACCATCACCGGATTATCCAGCCACTCTTCCCAGCCAACTGTATGCAATTTTGCCCTAATCACACATGATCTCCTAGATTTGAGGAGGGCTAAAGTATACAATCTGGGGAAGGCTAGGAAGAGAAGGCTTGACCCATGCTGGGTAAAGGCTTCACTAAATTTATTGGTTCTCCAGTAAAACTTTAATCAAACATTGGTTTGACACTAGAACCCTAAAAGGGAATAAGCATTGCTTAGTATCCCAAGGAAAGAATTCTCACAACAGATGGAAAATTTATTTGTTAATGTTACTATGTTTTATAATTATTAAAAAAAGAAAATGAGAATGTAAAGGATGTTAAAAGGATATGGGAATGGAGATATTTTCCAAAATAGAAAAAATGAGAAAGCCTTTGTAAGTGATGAAGGTCTGTGTAGGTTTGTTATGATATATAAAGGATGAGACAAAAATAATATATACATAATCTTAAAATTTCTAAGGCCATAGTTCAGTCAGCTAGTTTAAGGAACAAAATATATATCTTGTCAAGGTTTATCTGAAAGCATTTGGATTTTTTACCCAAGCTTTATCTACATAGCATATAGTAATTAAAAGTACCAGACTGGTGGAATTAAACTTATTGAATGCTTAACAGCCATACTTTGAGGCCTATACTAATCTGGGCCAGAGGGACTTAAAGGACAGTTTTTGCCCCTTGCCCTCCAAGGTTGACTAAGCTCCAGGGGGCTATGGAACATGTTTCAAAATGTCCTGTAACTGTGGTGAGTCATCTGTCCTCTTGTTCAGGTAGGCCATGGAAACCCCACCAGATGGACCTGAACCAGTGTCCAGTCTACAAAGAGGAGGGTCAACTCAGAGGAAACATTTCCTCCATGGTTCCAAGTGAAATCAGCCATGGTCCAGGAGGACCTTTGACTTATCTTCACATAGATGGAACTGGTAAAAGAAAGGAGCCAGGGGCTTCTCCTCCCAAGCCCATGTGACCCCTGAGGAACAGATCCTCAAATGACCTTAAGTGTAAATATAAATTGATTTATTTGGGCCAACTGTATGGTCTTAAATACCCAAAAGGAAAGTATAACCAAAGAGTAAAGTGATCAGTATATTTCTTTAAGAGTTCAAGGTATTACACTTCTCAGATATTAATCTTAAGTCCATATAAAAAAGTTATTCAGACAATTATCTCTCATTGATGATTTTGTTTTGAATCAGAAAGTGCTGCTCAGGTGTGAGACTTCAAATCTTGGTCTGCAGTACTGTAGTGCCCACCTGTAGCTAAGGGAGACAACCCACTATTGTTCTAAAATGATGGCCAAATTTGTTTTCTCCCCCTATCGAGAAGCCTTTGAGAGGGAACTGACACTGATTCTAACCACTCCAACAGCTATCAAAATGCTTAAAATCAAATCAAATCAAATCACCCTCGAGTCCAGTCTTGGAAGACAAAGGAAAATGAGGAGGAACCCAATAGAGGGATGCTATTTGAAGCTCTTGTCCTGAAATTACAAAGGACTCTCATATGAACATTTGAAATTTGCCCTGTTCTGACTTTTTTCTAGTTCCCTGTCTGGAACTTGTAATGCTAACTACTCTTGCCTTTACTTCTCCTTCAGGTCTCCTATTTGCCAGTCAAGGACTTTCTTTTCCCCCTACAGATAAGAGTTATACAATTTGGGAGTCTTTTAGATAGACCCACTGAAGGGCTACCCCAATCGCCTCACCCTGCATCCCTGTTCAGCATGGAAGAAGCCAGTGCAGTCTGCATCCCGATTCCCTATGCACAAGCTGGGTAACTGTTCCAGAGGATGGTGTGATAAGAATCAATGGTAGGAATTGGCTAGGCAGTTATTGTAAAAAGACCCCAAAGAAAAGTAGCCAACTTCTTGGCTAAAAGTCAAAAATATCCTTGGGGCCTCTTAGCAACATACTCCACTCCAAAGGCCAAAAATGTCGAAAGTATTTGGGAGCTCTTATCTAACCCTTAAAAGATTTTAGAGCTACCTCTTCAGAGAGGGGAATGTTAGAGTAGCAAAAAACACCATAAAAAAAAAAAAGAAGAAGAAAGAGTATATGAAGTTATTAGAAAAAAGTGATGGGGAGATATGGAAGGAGTTGGAGGGGAGGGAGTGGACCTGGATTTGATCAAAACACCTTATATGCTTATGTGCCTGTGTGATGGTTTGAATGATAATGCCCCCCATAGGTTCCAAGTATTTGGACATTCTGTCCCCAGATGGTGGCGCTGGTTTGGGAGGTTTTAGAAGGTGTGGCTATCCTGGAGGAAGCTCGTCACTGGGGGTGGGCTTAGAGAGTTCTTAAACCTTGCCAGATCGCCAGTTTCTCTCGTTTCCTGTACCTGCTGGAAGATGTAGAGCTTAGCTTCTGCTCCTCTTCTCCAACCACCTCTGCCACCATGCCTCCCCACCAAGACGGACTGTAATTCCCCTGGAACCGTAAGCTCAATTAAATTCTCCCTTCTATAAATTGCTTGGGTCAGTGTTTCTATCACAGCAACAGAAAAGTGACTGATACAGCCTGTATGAAATTCTCAATAAATTTTTATTTTTAAAAAGTGTGTACTGCTCTTCCAGAGGACCTGAATTTGTTCTTAGCACCCAAGTCAGGTACCTTACAACCACCTCTAACTCCTGAAGCTGGATGTCCTCTTCTGACCACTGAGGATACTTGCACTCATATGCAAACACACACCACACCCCCCACTCACCCACCCACACACACACACACACACACACACACACACACACACACAATTAAAAAGTAAAAAATTTTTTGTTGGTAAATTTTTTGTTGAATTTTTGTGTGTTTCATATAGTACCTTAATCATCATCTTAATCATCTTTATTGTTCTTCTGTCCCCGGTGGGCCCCCACACACACATACACACACACACACACACACACACACACACACACACACACACAATTAAAAAGTAAAAAATTTTTTGTTGGTAGATTTTTTGTTGAATTTTTGTGTGTTTCATATAGTACATCTTAATCATCTTTATACCCCTTTCCCCACTGGCACCCTCCCATAGTCCCCTCATTGGATTTAATACATTCTGTCATTTGTGTTAAAGCCTAGCGAGTCAATTTAGTGTACCCAGATGTCCCTCAGTGCAAGTTTATACACCGAGGTCTAATTAGCCTATCTAGAGTCCCTCCCTTTCAGAAAATCAGCTCTTCCTCACCCAGCAGAAATCAGCTGCCAATAGTTCTTCAGCTAAGATTCGGGCCTGCTGCCCATTTCCAGAGTTCTATGCTGGATTTTTGTCTGCTTGAGTTTGCATGGGTCTTGTGCATGCTGACACCATTGCTGTCGGTTTGTATGAGCAGGTCCCAGGAGCCTGTAAGACTCTTATTTCCATATGGTCATAAATCTCTCTCCCTTAGCTCTTACAATCTTTCTACCCTGTCTTCTACAATGGTCCCTGAGTCCTGGGTGGGTAGAGTTTAATACAGGAGTCCTAAGAACCCATACTGTTCAGACTCTTATTCTCTATGTTTTGGCCATTTTTGTCATTTTTTTAAAAAATTGTTTTTATTGAATTTTTTTGTGTATTTCATTGTGTTCATGACCCACTGTCACATGAGGGAGCTTCATTGATGAGAGTTGAAAGGCATTAGTATTCTTTCTACCCCTTGTTCCACTATGTTCCATGAGCCTTAAGTGTTGAAGTTCTGTTGTAGATGTGCCACTTAGGATTGGACATTTCACAGACACTTATTCTCTGTGTGTGACCAGTTTTGGAACTCTGTAATAATCTCCATCTTTTGCAAAAAAACTTCTTTGATGAGTTGTGACTGGGCTACTTGTCTATAAATATAAGGATCTATATTTTGCACATAGTAAGAAATTACATTTATCTAGGAATGTGACAGCCTTGGGGTTTTCTCTAAGATCTATGACATCTCCAGTCATGTATATTTGACTATGTTTACAGTACCACACATGTGTTCCCTCCCATGGAGTGGGCTTTAAGTTCAGTTAGGTAGATAAAAGTGCCACTATTGCCCCAATATAGTTTTATGTTCCAGTCATTGTTGTGGTTATTAGGCCTTAAAGCTGGAGTTGAAACATTTAAAAATAAAAAAAAGTGTGGGTTTGGGGGCTGGGAGGTGTAGCTCCATGATAGAGTGTGTGTGAGGTCCTGGGTTTCATCTCTAGCGCCAAAAAGAAAATAAAAAAAAGTATAAGAGTCTGGGCTTAGTACTCTCTCACCCCTCTTTTACATGCCTCTCAAGCCTGTGTGGTGTGGCATTTCAGGAATGAAGGAGTTAGGGTGGAAATTCAGAGGGGAGATACTGTTCATATTTGCTGCCTCATTTAAATCAACAGCAGCCTCTGACCTGTTGGCTAAGGTGAGAGTCTGAGAGGGAGGTGGTGAAGGGGTGGTAGGAGAATTTCATGGCTTACTTCAGGTAAGGAGCATTGTAAGGGGGAAGAACTCACTTAGGGTCTATTTCATCCTTGTGGGACCTGGATAAGATATCAGTTACTCAGTCAGGAGTTTCTTTCTACAAAACATTTTTCTTCATTTTGGGGTTTGGACTTTGCTATCAGGCTGGGTTGTGTGTGTGTTTGAAAGAGCTTGTTTTGTGGGGGTGAGAAGTAACACCTGAATGTGAGACAACTTTTCTTTGCCGGGATGTACATATTTGATTAGGCAGGACAATACTGTAGAATGATACTACTGAGATTTATTTATTTTTGTTTCTTTTGGCTCACCTCACTTTTCCCTACTGGAGCAGATAGGCAGATCTGAGCTCCTTACCTTAGGGAAGGGAAGTGGGAGTAGAGAAAGAGTCTCTAGAATTGTGATCCAAAATCCCAAGTCCTTTTGGGAATGGACATAATATTTAGAAGTATGTTGGGAGAGAAAATAGCACTTCCCCTACGTTAAAGAAAAGTTTCCTGGCCTGGAGAGTAAGGACAGGAATTAATTGTACCATTGGTAGGTCTCAGACAGGGGCTCTGAGCCTGAGAACCTGAGAGCCATCTTGCAGGAAGGTCTTCAAGAGATATTTTCCAAGTGGTACTAAAGATGACCTTTCAGAGATCCCTACACATGGTGGGGGTGTGGTGATGGTGAAGCAACAGACAGTTCCCACACTGTGATCCCTAGACTGTACCTTGTTTCATTGGTCCATGTGGGTATCCACTGACATATTCTTTACAGTGAGTGATCTTTGTAGCCCCTGCAGGATCACATATCTCCTGCTGCTGTTTCTACAATGCCAGGCTAGAAGAGGGAGGTGATTTTTTTCTCCTCATGTTCCGTGATAGGATGAAGACATCTGTGTGAGATTATCTGTGACCCATGCGACCTTATATACTTCAGAGTCAATCTGTCTGAGGTCTTGGTGCCTCTTTGAAGTCCCACTTTGATGGTAGGAATGGCAACTTTACGTTCTTGGGTTTTCACATACACATATCAAATCTTCTCCTTGGAATTCATAATGAGTACCAGAGAAGCAGAAGACCTTGCTTGAAAGTAGAACAGCTTTATAAGAACAGAAATGCATTCTCAAATCGACATCCTTTTTCTGTTGTTGGTTTTGGTAGCTCTGGGCCTTATGCATGCTAGGTAAACACTCTACCACTGAGATACAGTCCCAGCTCTTCCACATTCTCATTCTTGTGTTGGGGATTCTCTGTGGGTCAACCCTTGCCCTCTAAGACAATCAGTGATGGCTAGGGTCTACTTTGCTAAGGTAAACTAGAATAATTTCCATCCCAGGAGCACTTTGGGCATTGTGAATGAGTTTCTAGAGACAATTCAGGCTCTGAGAGGTGGTCAAGTTTCTCCTACAGTAGAATTTTTTTCAAGAAATGTGTGTTAAGCTCTTGCTATAGACCTTTAAATCAGACCAACCTTTCCTGAACTACACCAGCCTGTCATTCAAGAGCAGCGACATATTATTCAGTTAGGTCGTGAAATCAACACAAAGGGCAAATGTGAACTCTGAAAGTAATGATGCATTTAAAAATCTTCAGTTGATAAAAAAGTTAAAACTTCAATTGAGGGCTGGAGAGATAGCTGTTTGGGGGGATGTTAAGACCACTCACTGCTCTTCCAGCGGACCTGGGTTCAGTTCCCAATACCTATATGGCAAGATCACAACTGCCTGTACACATTTGGTACATATGCACACACTCAGGCACGGACACACTTAAGATAAACTAACTAAAAAGAAATCTTTGGTTGAGCCGAAGCATGAAAATGTTCTTTGGATATTGGGAAAATATACTGAAAAATATTTCTTTAGATCTAAGAATCATGTTGAATGTGGTGAAGGGGCTATATAATGAAAGATATATTGAGGGGAAACACTTTGCATGTCTCTGATTAATCTAGATTTAGGGTGTGAACAGGATGTGGAACATTGCATAGTTCTCTCACTTTTGGTAAAGTAAATATAGAACTATGTTTGAACATTGTTGAAAGTATCAGAAAACATTCAGGAACTTGATCTGAAGGTATATACAGCCTCACCCCTGAGGTAATTAAATAGTAACCACTATAAGGCTTACACTTTCCCATGTGATGTTCAATGGAACAGAGCTTGTCTTTCTTTGTTGACAGGTCCAAAACATCGTGTATTCCACTATATTGTGATTGGTTCACATATCCATCCTTAAATTCGTCTCTGTGACCGGGAGTGGGAGTGTATGACCAGAGGAGGGGAGTAGAATGCAGTGACACCTCGTTTTCTGCAGAGATACATTCCAACACAACTGATGGATGTTTGAAGTCTTAGACATTATTAAACAGTGTTCTTCATAGACCACTGTTTCCTATGAGTACTTATGACAGGGTTCAATTTAGAAATTTATATAACTAAAAATAGAGCAATTAGTTATATACAGCAATAAAAGTTACAAGAATGTTCTATTTATGTGTGTGTGTGTGTGTGTGTGTGTGTGTCTTAGTTGCTTTTCCAGATGCTATGATAAAATATCCTGTCAAAGGTAATTTAAGAGGGTCTGGAGAGATGCTCAGTGGTTAAGAACACTTGCTGTTCTTCTAGAGGACCCAGGTTGAAATTCTAGCACCATATGGTAGCTAAAAACCATCTGTAACTCCAGTTCCAGAGGATCCAACACCCTCTTTTGGCCTCTGCAAGCATTGTGGGCGGTATACTCATACACATAAAATAAAATTAATGAATAAAATATTAAAAAATAATTTAAGGAAGCAAAGGTTTATAGTCCTGGCTCACAGTTCCAGGATGCAGGCTCACTGTGTGGATGTTCTGGCAGTAGGAGCATTAGGCGCTGGTCACATTGCATCTGTAGTTAGGAAGCAGAGCACAATGAATGCTTACGCTCAGCCACCTTTCTCCTTTTATGCAGTTCAGAATCCCAGCCTAGGAATGGTACCACCTACAGTTGATGGGTCTTCCCACCTCAGTTAACCTAATCAAAAGTGTCACAGGAATGCCCAGTGGTTCATCTCCCAGGTAATTCCAGATTTCAGCAAGTTGATAAATAAGATTAGTGATAACCTTTCCCATGTTCTCTTTCTCTTGAGTCTTATTAAATAGTCATTCCTCAATATCCATGTGGGATTGGTTCTAGACAAAATATGCAGATACAATATTTGTATATAACAACTACATCATCTTATGTACTTTAAAGCATGTCTAGATAACTTATAACACCTAAAACCACATAAGTGCTATGCAACTGCTTATTATATGGTTTGGAAAATTACAAAGTAAAAAATAAAGTTTTTATATTTACAAGTTCAGCACAGATATAGTTTTCCTCTCTAATGTTTTTGGTCCGTGTCTGGTTATATCTGTAGATGAGGAACCCATGACTATGAAGTGTTGATTATTGTGTTAGCCCTTCTGTTGTGATGATTTGAGATGATGCCAGTGTCTTTGTGATGGGATAAAATAAAGTATGTAGGCATTCGACCTAACATTTAACACAGCACTTGGCTACAGTCACAGTCTACCTGATAACCGAGAAGCCTGCTAAGTGACTGGTGTGTGGATAATGTATATAGTGTGGATACGCTGTACAAAAGGCAATTCAACATTCTGAGTGAGACAGAGTGTGACAGTATTAGACTACCATGCCACTCAGAATGGTGCAATTTAAAACTTATGAAATATTTCTGGAATTTATCATTTAGTATTTTTGGACTGTTAGTCACTGATACCTTTGGACGGGAAATTGTAGATAAAGGGAGAATACTGTGACCATTCATACTTTAACCATCCTTCTGTTGTTTATATACTCTTGGGGAGAGGAGTATAGTTAACTTTCTTATGAACATTTGGACTGAATGAGAAGGAAGTTAGCTTCTCCAAGGAAAACTGGAGTAATGTGATCCTGAAAAGGTAAATGGATGCTCGGGAGAGAAATAACATTCTTAAAAAGATTTTAAAATGTTGGGCATTTCTGGGTAGAAGAATGATATTCTAAAGGGTACATTAGATAATTATAAAGAGAAGCTGGATGGAAGAACTTGGATCAAAGAGAAGGCAAAGGGCTAAGCTGGATGGGGTGAAATCCAAAGCACAGAGCGATGTCAAACTTGGTGGTCTGAAATGACATGACAAAGCATAGATGAGAAGTGGGCAGTTAGGAATACACTAACTTCTGACTCCTTACTATAAGTTGGCTCTGGAATGTCTCTTAAAAATTTTTTTTTTTTTTTTTAATAAGACAAGGACTGTTGGTAGCCTCAGTTGACCTGGAACTGGCTATGTAGACCAGGCTGGCCTTGATCTCACAGAGGTCTGCCTGTTTCTGCACCCTGAGTGCTGGGATTAAAGGCACACATCACCACACTTGGCTACACATTTTTTGATTTATTATTTATTTTTATTTTGTGTGTATGAGTGTTTGACTTGGATGCATGTGTGCAGTGCCTGTGGAGGCCAGAAGAGGGAGCTGGATACCTTGGAACTGGAGGTATGGAGAATTGTTAGGCACCATGTGGGTACTGGGAACTGACCATAGATCTTCTGCAAGAGCAACCAGTGCTCTCAACTGATAAACCATCTCTTCATCCTGGAAAGTCTCTTAAAGGCCCATGTGTTAAAGGCTTGGCCTTGGTCCTGTGCCACAGTTGAGAGGTTAGAACATGGTACAAGGAAGTTAGATCATTGGGGGCATAGCTCTGAAGGAGATACAGGGATCCCAGCCACTTCCCCCTCTCTTTCTTCATCCTGACCACTAGGTGAAAAAGCTTCTGCCAGATGCTCCTGCTCTGATATACTGCCTTATCGCAGGTCCAAAGGCTATGGGGGCAACCACATATGGACCCAAACCATCACAACTGTGAGCCAAAATATATCTTTCCTCTTATAACTTGACTATCACAGGTAGTTTAAAAAAGAAACCAACGAACACAAAACAGGGCTGAGGAAATGGCTCAGATGGAAATGGCACCTGCTGTCAAGCCTGCCGACTTAGCTTAATCACTGAGACCCCCAGGGTAGGAGAGACTTTACAACAAGCTTTCCAGAAGAACTAGCATCCTGATGAAGCACCTTCCCTAAGAATGGTGGCACATTCCCAGTGGTTAGTACTAGTGATAAGTTATTGCATCTTGCTCATTTTTATTCTTTTTCTGTTTTTTCTTGCTTAAGGTAATAACTTTAAAACCATGTAGAATAAGGACAAAAGTATGTCCCATGAAAGATCACTGGAGCTTCCTTCTGTGCATACAATGAGACTAATTGATGCCGGGAGTAGTGGTGCACGCCTTTAATCCCAGCACTTGGGAGGCAGAGGCAAGTGGA
>NW_008334880.1:10710-22343 GCF_000622305.1 Nannospalax galili | reverse complement strand
AAGCAAAGAAAACCCAAATTAATGCCATGCTGAAGAAAGAATGGACATCAACTCTGACCACAAAGAACAAATAAAAAGAGAGAGAGACTAATTGAAAAGTGACCAAATTGAAGACTGAAGACATGTTTTACTTGCTTTAAGCAGAAGCTAGGTTTAATTTAGAGTACTTGTATCCTTCGTTCTGAAAACAATTATGAACTAATTTATGTCTTACCAAATTATGCTGTTGTTTAAAACCATTGAAATCTCTAATTAAGTCCCCATAGAACTCCCAAAATCTTTCATAAAGACAGAAAAACAGGTCATTTAGCATTTCATATATTATTAGGTGAAACTTTGTTTAAGCACAGAATATATTATTGTGTTGGGATTGATAGCAACTGAGGAGAAGCATTTTATTGGAAAAATTAAGAATGCAGCTTGGTTTTCTATGAGAGTATTGGCTAGTCTTGCATTGGCTTCTGGAGACCTAACCTCTGCCATGTGTTTGACCTACAAATGACTGATGTGATGTAGGTTGCCTGTTGTCCTGCCAACGGCTCCATGCTGCCTCTTCCCTTTCAGCAGGTTTCACTCCAATTTGTGCATCTATCACCCAGCAGCAGCTTCTTATGCAATCCTGCTAGTCCTTGGGCCTGTCACCCCACCCATCACCTCTATAGCCTCTGCCACCTTTCCTCTTGAATTTAAACTGATGAAAAATAACAGCATACCTTGGTAAAGAATAACTTGGAGGAAAATAGTCCAACATTCTGGCTCATCAGTAGAGGAGAAGTTCATGTTTAAAACAAAATCACAATGGGTGATTAAGAGAATTCAGCTTTCTCCAAAATGTGAATGAGAGACAGATGCTTTTTGTTTTGGGGACATTAGATGGTGAATCTCATCATTCTGATGAGCAGGGTGGTATGAGGATGACCAGCACACAGATAAAAGTCATTCCTATAGTGCATCCCCCTTCTTATGCTACTTCTGGTGACTCTTATCCATGAAGACACAGGGTTCAATCTGAGCATCCCCAATATTCACCTGTCAGTATTTAGTGGAATGAATTTGGTAAATATTTTCCTTTTAAAGGTATATTAGTAATACTGAGAAAATGACTTGGTCAGTAAAGTGCCTGTCATGCAAGCACGAGTACCCAGGTTTGGTTACTTGTCTGTATTCTCAAGTGCTGGGGGCACTGGGTAGAGACAGAATGATCCCTGGAACTCCCTGACCAGCGAGCCTAGATAAATCAATGACCCTGTCTTAAAAAAATAAGGTAAGGGAAGTTGAGGAAACCACAGAGGTCTACCTCTGGCCTCCATGCATGCAAGCAAAGGCACATAGCTATACAAACACATGCATACCATAAACACATAAACACCTAAACC
Organism: Nannospalax galili; assembly: GCF_000622305.1. NCBI lineage: Eukaryota > Metazoa > Chordata > Mammalia > Rodentia > Spalacidae > Nannospalax > Nannospalax galili. The sequence continues at coordinate 20,967 of NW_008334880.1, read as the reverse complement.
CACACACCACACACACGCACACACACACAATTATGTTAAGAAAAGTCTATTGTAATGAATCAATAAAGGTTTTTATAAGACAGTGAAAGTATTTTTTTCAGAATTCTAAGAGAACCCCAGCATTGGCCACTGTGCAGATTCAAAGACTTGAATATCACATGTACTCAACTACTTATTTAACCTAGTCTCCTCTGAGATTTTGTATTTTTTTCTGTGTGTATTTCAGTGTTCTTTTATATTATTTTTCCTTCATACCTAAGGCTGGTGAGGTAATTTTCTTTAATTTACACCTTTTGTATGGTCCAGCAGGATCTAAAATTAATCCTTTCCTTTCCAGGGCGTGCAGAGCAGTGTGCTCTTAGGTAACCACGTGTCATCTTAATGAACTTCCCCAGTTCCTACTGTTTCACAGTCTGCCTTTTGGCATCCTAAAGATTTCTGCCCTCTTTGCTGGGCAGTGCACTAGCTTGCTAGGGATGCCAGAGCACAGGTCCGTACAGTGGGTGGCGTAAGCAACAGACCTCTACTTTCTCACAGTTAAAAGGCCAGAAGTCTGAGATCAAGGTGTTGGCAGGATTGGTTGTTTCTTTGGGTGTTGGAGGGGTGGAGGAAGGGCTAGGGTTGTTCTAAGCCACTCTCTTTGGCTTGTAGATAGCTGTCTTCTATGCCTATTTTTTTTTTGTGTGTGTGTGTGTGTGTGTGTGTGTTTGTTTATTTCAGTGGTGGGATGAAACTGAGGCCTTACACATGCCCAGCAAGTGCTCTGACTTTGAGGTACATCTGCAGCTTGACTGGCATTTTCATGTTGTTTTCCCCTTGTGGGTCTCAGTGTCTGAACTTTCTCTTCTTATAAAGGACATTAGCCCTATTGGATTAGCATCTACCCTAATGACTTCACTTTACCTTAATTACCTCTATAAAGACCTGACTTTGAAATGTAGTTATTTTATAACATCCTAGGGGTTAGAATTTCAACACAAATTTTGGGATGTGAGAACGTAATTAAGATTTTAACAGTTGAAAAGATTAGCATACACACACACACACACACACACACACACACACACACACAGGTCTTTTTGAGATCATCTCCTTGTAGTGGGGCTAGCCTGGAACTCATTATATAGACTATTCTGGCTTTGAACTCACAGAGCTCTGCCTGCATCTGCATCCTGAGTGCTGGGATTAAAGGCATGCAACACCATGCCTGACCCGCATAGAAATATTTTATGTCACATGGCATTTCTGGGGTGTTGAGATTATATGCAAAAATATGGACTTAAGTATCATGCAAGAAACGTGGTGAGTTGTTTACATAGTCATTTACATATCGACCTTTTGGCACTTGAGATGCTAACCTAAGAGGACATTGACTTCCCTCCCATTTCCCATGACAAGAAAACAGGCAAGCTGAGTTAGCAAGTGCCTTGGACTGTTCTGTGACTAATAATGCAATGCAGTGCTGCAGACTGGGTAAGTTTTAAAAGAAAAGAGGTTTATTATGGCTCATGGTTCTGGAAGCCCAAGGTGAGGGTGCTACATCTGGGGATGGCCTCATTGCTGGCAGAACCTAAAGTGGTACAAGGGAATCACATGACAAGTGTGTGTGCGCATGTGCATATGCACTTCCTCTGGTGTCTCCTTCCTCTTATAAAGCCATCAATGTGTAATCATGAGGGCTGCAGTCTGGTGATTTTATTTAGTTCTGATCACCTCCCAAAGGGCCCATCTCTAAACACAATAGTTGGTTTAAGTTTTGATCTGCTTAATGCCTCACAGTGGGGACTAAACTGAAATGTGATTTTCAAGGGGATAAATTCCATAGCAGCAAGTATATAGGACCATCAGAGCATTGCACACCAATGGTAAAGAAAGGTAAATATTTTTGATGATCACATAGCTATATTTTTATTCAGGTTTTACACCACACACACAAATACACACACACACACACACACACACACACACACAGAGCAAGAGCGAGAGAGAAACTAATACTTATCCAGCCCCAAATATCAGTGTAATATTGCACTAAATATATGCTGCTTCATGGGAACTGATAGTTTTTCTATATTTTTTAAGTTCTAAGGAGGGATCCTTAAATAATTATAAAAGATCATATAACTGCCAAATGTAGAATAACCTATTTCTCTGGCATCACTATAAAACAGAATTACATAAAAGTCAGGCATTATTAGAAGACATATAAGTGAAATCAGAAACTATAAATAGCTGTTGATTTTTAGCCACGTTTTCTTTTCTGAGCCAGAATATAATTTTATCGAGATTTTTATATTTTTCGTCATTATCTAGTGAAAATGACTTGGGAGGAGGCAGATGATTGGGTAAACACAATGAAGGGCTATCTTAGTAAGCAATCCTAAAGATTTTTACCAGATGAAACTCGTGTCTGTCTACTCCGATTACTGGGTTTCTAGGACAGCTCAGGGAGTAAGGACTAGTAGTAGAAAAGTGTGTGTGTGTGTGTGTGTGTGTGTGTGTGTGTGTGTGTGCGTCTGTGTATGTGGTGGAGATTCCCCAGCCTCTTCCCCATGGAAAATGACCTGGCCTTATGGAATATTGCTCTGGACTCAGGATGCAGAACCAGATTTTGCGCTGGGCTGAACTTGCTTCTCTCATAGTAGTTACATTCAGAAGAGGGAGCAAAGATGGAAACATCTCCACTCAACTGTCTCTCCCAAAGGTTGTCAAATAATCATTATCACCACCACCACCACCACCACCACCATCATTTGTGGCCTATATGTTACAGGGTCATCAAGATGCCTCTTGAAAAAATTGCATCATTGTGCACTGTTCGTTTTGCTTCAGTTATTTCTGAGTTAAGAAAATTACATCATGTTTGAATGTTTCCAGTAGGGTCTTAGAACTTCCTAAATTGATCTGAGTCAGACTTAACATAGCTTAGAAACAATGGAGATTACATTCAAGTCATTTTTTTAAAGGAGAATTTTCTTGAGCTATTATAAAGGACAGTGATCACTAATATGCTTAAGTTGACAAATTTCTCTTTCATTAATGGGTAAAAACTGGACAGCTTATCCCTTTTCTCAGAAAGTATTAGTGATTTCCCATGGGAGGCAAGAAGAAGGAGAAAAATATTTCCATCTCATATACTTCCCAGTTTCCTATGTTATTTTCTGTTGCCTAAAAAAGATGCATCCTGTTTCCCTTTCTTGGCTTATTAATTCCTGTCTCATATGCAGTCCCAACACACCCACAGGGATCAATTTTCTCCTCTGCTCTTTACTTTCATTTATTTCTACAGTACTTCCAAGTGACTCAAGAAGTGGATGTGCATGTATTTTTAGAGGTGGCATCTCACTTGTTTTTAAAATATAACATCAAACAGAATTTTAGCTAAGTTTCCTAAACCAGTTAAATGTGGCTATAAACCAAGAGTTACAGTTACTGTTACTAACTGCATTTTATGTGAGGGCATTTCAATAATGGAAGAAGTCTAGTGATATAATGGAAGAAGTCTAGTGATAAATGACAAGTCTTCCTCTTAGAGGGGAAGGGACAGGATGAACTGAAGGCTCTTTATTGGCAGTGTCAGCCATGATGCAAGTATAGCACTTTCCTGCCTTATGCTTCACAATTTCCATAGTCTGTCTCAGAGGAAAGACTAGGCTCAGTGTGTGTTTGGGCTGTCAGTTCTCAGTAAGGTGGTGGGTATCCTAGGATCTGTGGTGGTTTTCTGGGGAGATTCTTTTTTTCTTTTTAAAGTAGGCTAAGCATATGCTAGAAATAGTGGCTATGTTAGACTCTCCAATTTGAAGGAAGAATTAGTAGGATTTGGAAAAGGATTTTTAAATGAAAACCTTAGGGGAAATGTTTGCCTATTTTTGGGAGGAAAGAATAAATGTATTAGCTAGGATGCGGCTAGAAAACTAAGCAATTATTCCTTTTGGTACTTATTTGAGGGCAGAAGACTGACAGCAAGATATTTACAGGCAGGTTGAGCTAAGAGCCAACTGGGGAATCTCTTCTGAGGATAGATTGATCTTAATAATGGTAATCAGCTTTAAAGGAGCAAAAAGATGAAGAGAGAAAATCCTCTTTCCTCTATCCGGGACCAATCAATACGACTTAGTATTTCAAGTCGTTAAGCCATTCAAAGCAGTCACCACTAAGACATGATAATAGTTTAAGATGCTAGGCATTCTGATTACTCTGATTTGATTATTACCAATATATGCTTGAATTTAAGCAATACATTGCATGTCATAGTATGTACAAATGTTGCCTGTTGATTAAAAAATAAAATTAGGGCGGGGGAGATGACTCAGTGAATAAAAGCTCTTGTTGGAAAAACATGATGACTTGAGTTTGATTTCTAAGAACCAATGGTGGAAGGAAAGAACAGACTCCTAAAAGTTATCCTCTGACTTCCACACATGATCTTCAGCATGTGCGTGCCCACATTCATACACACATATACACATAACAACAACAAACAATAATAATAATTAAACTAGGTGTGGTAGTACAGACCTGCAATCCAGTAATTAGGAGGCTGAGGAGGGAGGATCCTGAGTTCAAGGCTATAGTGAGATTCTGTCTCAAAAACATGAGAATGAAAACAAAAATTTAAAGAAAACCCAGAGAGCCAGTGAGGTGTCTCAGTGGGTAAAGGCACTTGCCATCAAGCCTGACGACTTAAGTTTAATACCCAGAATCCACACAGTGAAAAAGAGATATGACTCCCACAAGTTGTCTTCTGACCTCCACAAGCATAAACACCCCTCATACAAAAATAAATAAGTATAAAAAATACAAAGAAATAATTCTAAAGAAATATGCAAATGTCCCCCATTCCCCATTCCCCACCTTTTAAATAGGGTTTTGCTATGCAGCCTAGGCTGCCCTCTAAATTGTAATCTTCCCATTGTACCATTTTAAGTGCTGATATTATAGGTATGGTTTACCCTGCCAGACTTATAAAAAACAAATTCTGGGAAAAAGGAGACAGTTTAGAAGCAAGGGCTTTTACATATTCTTTCTTATGAAGTCAGAGCTATCTTCCTGAGTCAGTTATGTCAACTAGTCCTGCTACATGTCTAAAGTGACTTACCCTGGTAAATATCTGCTCTTTAAAGTCATGAAAGAAAGAACATATGTAATGACTCAGGGAGGCTTCTGAAAAGCAGGCAAAGCTAATATAACCATTAGAGATTTACTGATAATTTAAATGAGCTAAGGATACAAATGATTCTCTTGCAGTGGTTCTCTCTCTAAGGGGGGGGGAGTATTTTGCCTTAGAAAGCACATTTGCAATGTCTACAGACATTTTTGATTGTGAGATAACCTACAGAAGAGTAGGTTATTGACATCTGATATCTCACGGGGAGAGGCCAGGGATGCCATTTAAATCCTGTCACGCACTGGACAGCTCTTAATCTCTTTAACTTTCAGTCAATGAAAAGTGACTGGGTTCAAAAGACAGAAGTTTAGAAACCCTGGTTTAGAGACAACTGGAAAGTTCAGCTGAGATGGGAAGGGGGGTTAATTGGTCTTTACTGTAGCCAGGTGTAGGAGTAGTGTGACTGGGACCCTGTGGGTGGGAAACTGCTCAGGCAAGGTGTGGAATAGAGTGGGGAGTACTTGGAGGAATGTGCTGCATTCATCACCAGATGTTTGTGAAGGCGAAGCCAACACTTATTACTAAAGACAGGGCTTTAATCTTCTCCCGCTTGCTTTCCTGGAGATTTGTAGTCAGAATAACCCTCATCTACTACTGTTCTTTTTTACCTTCTTTAGAGCCAGAAAGATGGAGAGAGTACCCACTTTTTCCTTTAGGTCTTCTCTACCTTGAGAAAGAATTCTGATTACTGTGGTAATTCTCCTGAGCTATTGTTTAGTTCTGTTTCCTTCATTGTCAGTAAGGTGTTTATGCTTAGAGGCTCTGTTTTATCCTCACACCAAATCTCTCTCTTTGTCTCTGTCTCTCTCTGTCTCTTGTTGGGGACCTCTGTTATGCAAAGTAGAAGCCCCTTCACGTCCGGACAGCTCATGCAGCTCGGGGTTATGTGCTGGGGCTCCTTTCATAGCAGGGTGCCTTCCTGGCATCTTTCCTGACTCTCCTTTTGAAGTGCCCACCACAAATGCTCACATAAACATGGCCTCTGGCTCTGAAAGATACCATGCTTTTCCTGTGTAATTTTCAGGCAGTCAGCAGTCTGGCAGAAACCCATTTCCATATGTAAATAGAATGCCTCACAAAGTATCTAACAGCCAAAGCTTTTACCACTACCCCCATGGTATAAATATCCCAGTCTTTCTCTCAATATCAGAGAGCTGGGTCGCAGAGCTGCTGAATCACTGAGAGCAGAGACACTTAATAAAGCTGTAACACAGATTAAGCTGAGTCTTGAGTCTTGTGTCTTACTACCGTTGACCTAGCCTCTCCGGGGGGCGCACTCCTCCGTTACCGACTTGCGGACATTCCTAGCTTTCGCCGTCCTCGTACTCTTCCCGCGTGGTCCAATGGCCAATGGACCTCGCTTCCTGAGGAAAGTACACGGGTGAATTAAGGGCAGGATTCGGCTGGACAACGCTCCGGCAGCAGAGGAACTTTCAGCACCAGAGCGGCAGACACGCAGGACCCGAAGCGGCTGAAAAGCCTGCGGGACACCCACTGCAGCTCCCAGAGAGGCGCAGCCAGAGCCAGACCCATGCCGTGACTCGCCAGGTGTGGCGGGGACCTCGAGATACCCGCGCACCCCACGCCTGGGGCCCAGAGCGACCCCTATAGTCTCTCATTACAGTAAGAAGATGTTTATTCTTATTTAAAGATTCTTGCTCAAATTTGGGTAAAGATAAGGACAATCATGCTTTTCTCTTTTTAAATGAAGCATATGATTTTTTATTAATTTTTTGACAATTTCATGTATGTATATACCATATTTTTATCACATTCACCCCTTTCCTCCTCATAACTCCTCTCAGATTCATCTCCTAACTCCTCACCTCTCCTAACTTTGTGTGTGTATTTTAACAATCCACTGAAACCAGTTTGTATTTCCCAAATACTCATGAGTATGGGGCCAGCCACTGGAACATGGTGAACCTACTAGGGGCCACAACCTTAAAGAAAATAGAAAAACAGACTCTCCCTCCCTTAGAAGGCATCAACCTTCATAGGTACTTAGCTACCGGTGAGACTTCATGAGCCCCTCTTACTCCCATGCTGGAGTGTTGACAGCCTTATCTTGTGCAGGTCTTGTGCAGGCAACCACAGCTGCTGTGAACTCATGAGTGAGCAATCTTATCATGCCCATAAGACACTACTTTACTATGGTAAATCAAGCAATTAGCATATGACCCTTAAGGAGAGTGAATCCATGACCTTGGCATTATTAGTACCACACTCTAACCAACTGAGTTAACCACCCAAGCCTTATTTTTTGATATAGGCACTTGGAACTATAAATTTCCCTTTTTAGGGCTGCCTTTATTGTATCCCATAGCTTTGGGTATGCTGTATTTTCATTTAATTCTAGGAAGATTTTAATTTCTTCCTGATTTTTTCAATGACTCATTCATAATTCAACAGTGTGTTGTTTCATCTTTGAGAGTTTGTATGTTTCCTGTAGTTTCTCTTGCTGTTGATTTCTAGCTTTATACCATTGCCATCAGACAAAATGCAGGATGATGTTTCAATTTTACTATATTTGTTGAAACTTGCCTTATGTCCTAATGAATGATCTATTCTTCTGAGAAGAATCTGTGTTCTTTGGTATTTGGATAGGAAGTTCTGTGGATGTCTGTTAGGTCCATTTGACCTATGATGTTATTTAATTCTAATGCTTCTTTTTCATTTTTCTTATAGTTGGTCTAATGGTGACAGTGGGGTATACTATTAACTGTGTTGGGGTTAATCTGTGATTTTTAAATGTAGAGAGAGAGAGAGAGAGAGAGAGAGAGAAGTTTCCTCTTGATATATTGTTCCCTTGATCAATATGAAGTAATTCTTTTTATATCTTCTGGCAATATTTGGGTTGAAGTCTATTTCCTCAGGTATTAGAATAGCAACACCTACTTGTTTCTTGGTTCCATTTACTTGGAACACTTTTTTCTACCCTTTCACCCTAAGATAATGTTTATCTTTTGTGGTAATGTATATTTCTTAGAACAGGCAAAAAGAAGGACCCTGTTTTTCTACTCTAGTCTACTAGTTTGTGGCTTTTGATGGGTGAATTGACACCATTAGTATTCTGGGTTATTATTGAAAGGCATGCATTGCTTCCAGGCATGTTGTTGATTTTGAGTGATTGGTACTATTTTACTTCTCTTTTGTCTGAGTGTCTTTATATCATTTCTTTTTTCCTCTTGTAGTCTCTTTACTCTGTTGGTCTTTTTCTTCAGACTGACATTTTCCTTCTAGTATCCTCAGTAGAGCTGTCTTGGTGGTCATAAACCCTTTTAGCCTGCTTTTACGATAGAATGCTTTTCTTTCATCTTTATTATGACAGTTTTGCTGGGTATTTTAGAGTGGGTTGGCAGTTGTGGTGTTCTGTACATTTAGTGTTTTAACTATAATATGATGGGAGTTTCTTTTTTTTGTTCTATTTGTTCAGTGTTTTGTGTGCTTCTGGAATGTGTGGATGGGTTTCTTTCCCTTAAATTTGGGAAAAATTTTATAAAAAATATTTTCTATGTCTTTTGCAACTTCTCTTTCTTGAATATCTATAATCAGTAGGATTTCCTTTTTCATAGAGTCCAGAAGTTGTTGTTGTTATTATTATTATTATTAATTTTGGTCTTTTTGAGATAGGGTCTCCCTGTAGCCCCAGATGCCCTGGAACTCACAGAGATCTGCCTGGCTCTGCCTCCCAAGGGCTGGGATTAAAGGCATGTGCTACCACACCCGGTCTAGAGTCCCAAAGTTCTTATATGTTCTGTTCATATGTTTAAAAATTATCATTGATCTTGACTGATTCAATTCCTTGTTTTGTCTTCATTCTATGATAGTTTTTCTTCCTCACAATCCAATGTATTTGTGGGGCTTTCCACTGAATTAAAAAAATTATTTTTTTTTATCTATTTCATGTGTATGAGTGCTATTTCTGCATGTATGTAAGTACTCTCATGTTGTGCAGTGCCCACAGAAGAGGGTGTCAAGTTACCAATGGATGTTAGCTGCCATGTGTGTGCTGTGATTTGAATCCAGGTTCTCTGCAAGAGCAGCCAGTGCTCTTAACTGCTGAGCCATCTCTCCAGTCCCTCCATTGAACTTGATTTAACCTGCTGCACTCTTCATTTCCATTTTCTATGTATGACTGTTTTGCTTGCATGTATGTAAGTGCACCCATGTCATGCAATGCCTGTGGAAGGCCAGTAGAGAGTGTTGGATATCCTGGAACTGGAGTTAACAATGGTGTTAGCCACTATGTGGGTCCTGGGAATTAATCCTGGTTTCTCTGGAAGAGCAGTAAGTGTTCTGAGCCAACTGAGCCATATCTCTAGCCCCTTCTTCAGTATTTATATCTCATTAAATCTATTTTCATTTCATGAATTTATTTCTTTCAGTTGTCTGTGTTCTCTTGGAAAATATTTGAGTCCTCCTTGAGTTGTCTTACATTTATCATCCTTTTGACTTTTGCATCTGGCGTTTTCATCTAAGTCATGATCAGGGGTCATTATAATGGGATTGGTACCTTTTGGAGGAGACAAGCTGTCTTGGTTTTTCATGTTACTTGTGTTTTTGCATTAGAATCTGCTCATTAGAGGTTAGATTGTTGGTTGTTGGTTAAGACTTTGTTATTGTTCTTTTAATTCAAGTTGCCTCTCTTCTTTCAGTGGACATGTTTGCAGTGTTTAAGAGAGACTAGATTGCAGTATAGTTTGGTGATGTTTTCATCTGTTAAATTGGTATTTCAGGCACCAGGCTCTATCTCCTAGTTGCTTCTGTGGGTTAAGTACTGTCTTCAGCAATAGTCACTATCCAATGGCTAACCATTTCTGATAACAGGAGTGACTGAAAAGATGACTGAAAAGCAGACACTTGTTAAGTATTGATTGATTTAGGGGTAAAGGGACCCTGATAGTATTGCGTATACAAATATTTAGTATGAATAAGAAGGAAAATAAAAGAAGAGGTAAGCAATCGTGGTGAGACTAGCAATTAGTATTAGGTCGTTAGGTGGGAAGTAGAGAAGGGTATACATAGGAATGGGAATAATTGAGGCAAAGAAAAGAAATGGGGTGGATACCTGGGAGTTCTGGTTAATG
>NW_008334880.1:2591-10651 GCF_000622305.1 Nannospalax galili | reverse complement strand
TGTAAACCAGGTCAGCCTCTGAGCTTTGGAGTTATGACAGTGAGAGTAATGGGTATAGGAAAACAGAAAGAAGGGAGGGAGGGAAAGAGAGAGAGAAACAGTGTTAGCCTGCTACAACAACCTACTGTATTACATAATTAAGAAATAGCTATAGGGAAGAAAGGAGGAAAGGAGAGTTGGGTGGCGATACAAGATAATGACTCACAGGCAGATAAGGAATAGCTGTAGTGGGGAAGGAGAGCTGGGTGGAGATAAAAAAAATGAGATCACTGGCCTGAATGTTGATTTTGTCTACTTGGTAATTCTGCTGCTTTGCCTCCCTGGTCCAGAGTGTGCCCCACCTTGATTTTTACTGATCCCATTCTTCTTTTGTGAGTTCTCAGCTGTTCTTGTGTGTGGAATTTTCTTGACTGAGTTTTGAAAGCTGTGAATAGTGTATGCAAACTGCCTAGCCATAGTTGCTGGTTTCCTGCTGGTTTGGGAGCAGCTGGCAGCCGTGCTGTATCCAAAGTTGTTTAGAGCTTGTGCTCAGCATCCGAAGCTTTGCCTTTCCCTATTGGGGGACTGATGGTGGCCCTGGCAGCAGTCACTAGGACCCCCTTCTATGAACTGTCTACTGAAGCAGCTTCTGTTGATTTCCTGGTAGGAGTCTTAGCACAGTTTGGGCTAAGACGCAGCTGCGGTGGTGATTGCATTGGCCAGAGTCACAGTAGCGTCTGTCGGATGGTGCAGAAAATTTGTGGGTCAGATGGGAGGTTTGTTGAGGACTTAATGAAGTCAATTTGAGGGCTGCAGAGGTAGCTGACGGAATGTTAAAATATTCCTGTTCCCTTTGTTTCCCGAACTGCAATCAGCCACTCATTCTGATGTGGCTTCTAGACTGACATGTTACCCGGAAGTCTATGTGGATGAGTTTGGTCTCAGATATCACCGAGATTCCCCCTGCTTTCTGAGTGTTGGGCCACCACATCTGAAACGGATGAGTTTAATCACCTGTCTTGTTTTCTCTAAGTTACAGGTCCTTAATGCCAATCTTCTGAAAAAGTCAAGTTCATTTTCATGCCATGATTTCAGAATATTTAAGAATAATACACTGTTTTCATCACCTGCTAGGAATCACACAGTACCTTCAAGATGTCTCAGTGTAAAATTTCTCTGGCTTATACCTGATTTTTTTTTTTTTTTTTAAATACTTGGCTGTCCTCATGTGTCCTCATCTTTGCATCAAGTCTTTGGATTTCTATTCTGGTGGGAAGATTAATTTTGCCCCATTAATGAGCATCCACTACTCACCACAGTGTTTATCCATTAAAGTCCAGTATATTAACCTATACCTGCCCCATTTGACCCACACAAGTTTAGTGTTGATGAAAATTCCATTTAGTTAATCTGGATGTTACAGTCTCTCGCTAGTGTGTTAGGCTCACAGCTCTTACTGGCTTATTAATTAATCATTCACTTAATTAATATTCACTGAGGTAATATTGGTCATTAGGCAAAAGTATTTCCTATCCTGAGTCAGAATGGAAATTACTGGCACTGAGGGAGAAGTTATCAAGCAAAATTGGGGGAGGTGCATGAAGACCTATGGGAACCTTCAAAAATCACATGATGCTGGCAGCTGCCACAATGTATGGATCACCCCAGGTCTCATTAATGCCTCTTCTATTTCAACTTTCCTGGTTCATAAGGCAATTACCACCTACAGATCAGGTACAGTGAGGGCTCCAGAGTTTGGCGATGTGAGCAAGGGAAAAGGATAAGGGATGGAGAGAAACAGAGGGAAAATAAACTGAGTTCCAGGTTTCCATATCTTAGGTATGGTGCAAATAATTTAATAAGCCCAACACATTTTACTTTAAACTCAGTTTTGAAAATCTGCATGGAATGAATTTTTGCAAATCAAACGCTATTTCAAACATGCTATTTAAAATTTGCTCCAGTAATGTCCATTAGGTCACAAAGAGGACTTTAAAATAACATATTTTCATTTTAGAGAAGCTATTCACACATTTTAATATCAGGTTTGTTTGTATTTATTCCACATAATCACACAGCTAGAAAAATAATTTCTGTTCTGTCTGTGACCAGTAGTAATATTAAATCTGCCTGCTGGCTGCTGGGTAAGGAGGATTTTAAACATCCATCTTTCTTCTACTTACTTTTCTCAGAATCAAAAGCTGAGGTGGGAAGGTAGTACTCTTAAGCCCAACTTGGCTATATCACATCAAATCCTTGATGGGTTTTAAGTGTTTTTCTTTCTTCTTTTTTCTCTGCTCCAGTCAACAGAGAGGACTTTATTAGGGTTCTGGGGTGATGCCTGGCAGGCTGCCTCAGCTGTATTTGACCTTCCTCCTTTCTTCTTGGGGCATAGATTGTTGGCGTACACACTTCTTGCAGCAGTTGAAGGCATAGGGATGCAGTCTTGTGTAGGACTTGAGACAGATCATCTTGCCGCAGTTGTACTCCTGGGGGAGCTGGAGAAGAAATGGCTCAATGATGCCACCACACGGCACAGCACCAGCTGCAGGGTGGACTCTTTCTTCACGTTGTAGTCAGCCAGGGTCTGGCTGTCTTCTAGATGCAGCTTGCCAGTGATCAGCAGTTGCTGGTCAGGTGGGATGCCTTCTTTGTCTTGGATTTTGGCCTTGACATTCCCAATAGTGTTACTGGGCTCTACCTTGAGGGTGATGGTCTTGCCGGTTAGGGTCTTCAGAAGATATACATCTTGGTGTCTGCTGTGTGGCTGCCTCACTGAAGAGAAAGAGCAATTTTCTTTCTTCTTGAGACTTTTGTACATATACACAATGATGTATCATATCTACCCCCATCCCCACTCCAATTCATTTTATATCTCCCCAACATGCACCCTTCCCAAGTTCATATCTTTTTAACTTTTTGATAATGCATTAAGTTCAGTTATTGTTGCCCATATGTACAAGGCTATGGGACGACCCACTGGAGCATGGGAAACCTAAAAGTGGCCTTACCCCCAAAAGATAATAATTTCCCCTCCCCCAGATGCTGTCACCTGCCTCCTTGGTAGATGTTGCCTTCTCCATGGGCCATCACATTTTATTCTTTAATGCAATCTAGTTTCTTCTCTATTTAGAAAAAAATAAAATTCATTCTTTTTATCTTTTTAAGTCTATAGATGTAAGGGAAATGATCATGGGTAGTGAGAAAGCTAGAGCATTTGCATTTAGAACATATTGTATAGGTATTTCCTTCAATGTGTGATTAGTTCACAAAGGAGATCAGAATTCTTAGAGTTAGAAACATACTATTTCATTTTTTCTAGCACTTTAGCTATATTTTCCAAAACACTGCTTATGGCAGAAAAAATCAAAGTAAAACTATTTAGTCAGCAACACCTTCAGATATTCCTTAGGGTTGGCAATAAAGCTTAGTAAAGATTAAAAACACCTGCAACAATTCAGTTGTTTTGAGATCCTGTTGTTTATGAGGGTAGATATTTAGCAAGAAAAAAAATCCCATAGCTCATAAAAGAAGATAATAAAATTAGAAGGTTTGGGGGCTTGATTTGTTCATTTTCTATTATTATGGTATAGCATTGTTAGAGATAATATTTTATCCATCTTGAAAAGTATTTATAGAGCAGTTGAGGTTCCATCACTGCCAGTTTAGAGAGGTGTAAATTTTATAATGGCAAAAGCAAAGCCTAATGTAGCAATGGGAGCTGCTTTCCTGACTATTCCATTCCATAGGAAATGTTACCAAAGTATTGCTTAAAGATTATATGGTTTGTCATATGTGTGTAAGGTTTATAGCACAAAACATTCTTGCTGGCATAAATTACCATAGTATAGTAAAAGTGAGAAGAGCATACATTAAACATTGTAGTGATAATTATCACTTTTAAAATAATTTATTGAGAATTTCACGCATGCATATAAGGTGTTTTGATCAAATCCATGCCCACTCCACTCCCTCCCCTCCAACTACTCTCATATCTCCCCATCACTTTTTTTTTTTCTGATAACTTCCTGTACTCTTTCTTCTTCTTTTATGTTTTTATGGGCCTTTTTGCTACTTTAACATTCCCCCCTCTGGAGAGGTAACCCTAAATTTCTTTAAAGGATTAGCTAAGAGCTCCCAAATACTTTTGACATTTTGAGACAGGGTCTGGAGCTCTCCCTGTAGCTCCAGCTGTCCTGGAACTCACTATGTAGACCAAGCTGGCCTTGAACTCACAGAAATCTGCCTGCCTCTGCCTCCCCAGTGCTGAGATTAAAGGTGTGTGCCACCATGCCCGGCTACCCTAAAATCTTTTAAGAATTAGATAAAAGCTCCCAAATACTTTTGACATTTTTGGTTTTGGAATAGAGTATGCTGCTAAGAGGCTCAAGGACATTGTGAGTCTTAGCCAACAAACTGGCTACTTTTCTTTGGGGTCTTTTTACCCAAACTACCTAGCCAATTCCTACCTCCTATTCTTACCATACCATCCTATGAAGAGGGTACCCAACTTGCAGATAGGGAATCAGGACACAGACCACTCAGGGTTCTTCCATGCTGAACAGGGATTCAGGGTGAGGAAATTTGGGGTACCCCCTTCAGTGATACCTTGTGTAATTTTGGGAGCCTCTTGGACTACCCTCGCCAACAACTCAAAAGGTTTCTCATCTGGCACTGTTTCTTGTTATGTAGCCTTTAGCTGTACAGATGGACTCGCGAAGAGATATTGTTATGTATAATTCGTCATTAGATTGTTGGACTAATATGATTCCCTGTGGTTTTTTACACTAGCTAGATATTATTTAATCTCTCTTCTCTCTGCCTGTCTAAATCTTCCACCATGGCTTCCCTATTTAAAGTGTCCCCATTTCCCCCATTTCTCCCTTGGTAATACCAGTCTCCTATGGTCTCACCTCTCTTGAGCTCCTTCATTTCCTTTATTCCCAAGGTTCCTTGTATAACCTTCCCTCCTCCTCCCCTTAAAATAACCCCATTTTTATCCATATGTCCCTTATTAATGCCTGTTTCCTACTGTTTTTCTCTTTCAGATTCTTTCTTTTCCTTTACCTCCCTGGTTCCTTTTCATTATCCTGGTTCTTGTAGTTATCTCTGGATACATACTCACTTACCAGGATTTGGTGCTAGGGTCCACATGTGAGGGAGAACATATTATTTTTTTTCTGAGATTGTTTTACTTCATTTAGTATAACAGTTTTTAGTTCCATCCATTTACCTGCAAATTTCATGATTTCATCTTTCTTTACCACTGAGTAGAACTCCACTGATAAATATACCACATTTTCATTATCTACTCATCAGTTGAGGGACTTAGGTTGCTTCCATCTCTTAGCTATTGTGAAAAGAGCAGCAACAAACATGGATGTACAAGTATCTCTGCAATGGGATGAGTTCTTTGGGTATATGGCAAGGAGTGGTATAATTGGGTAAAATGGTAGGTTCATTTGTAGTTTTTTAAGAGTTCTCCACACTGCTCTCCATAGGGGTTGAACTAGTTTGCAGCCCCACCAGCAGTGGATGAGTGTTCCCCTTTCCCCACATCCTCTCTAACATTTGGTATCATTTGTTCTCTTGATCTTAGCCAGTCTGACTGGGATAAGATGAAATCTTAAAGTGGTTTTAATTTGCATTTCCCTAATTATTAGTGATGTCGAGCATCTTTTAAGATGTTTCATAGCCATCTTTACTTCTTTTGAGAACTCTCTGTTCAGCTCCTTAGTCCATCTTTTAATTGGATTACTTCTTGTCTTGATTCTCTGTTTCATGAATTCGTTATATATTCTGGTTATTAAACCTCTGTCAGATGTGTCACTGGTGAAGAATTTCTCTCATTCTGTGGGTTTCCTGTTTGCTTCCCTGGTTGCCTCCTTTGATGTACAGAAGCTTTTCAGTTTAATGAGGTTCCATTTGTTAATTTTTGCCCTTGTTTCCTGAACATTTGATGTCTGGTTTAGAAAATCATTTCCTACACCTATATCTTGTAGGTTTTCCCAGTGTTTTCCTCTAACAGTTTCAGAGTTTCAGGCTTTACATTGAGGTCATTGATCCATTTGAAATTCACTTTTGTGCAGGGTGAAAGATAAGGGTTTAGTTTTATTCTACAGGTGGAAATCCAGTTTTGCCAGCACCATTTGCTGAACATGCTGTCTTTCCTCCAGTGAATATTCTTGGCCCCTTTTTCAAATATCAGGTGGCTGAAATTGCATTTACTCACACTTGGGTCTTCGATTTTGTTCCATTGATCTATGGGTCTATTTTTGTGCCAGTACCATGTTGTTTTTATAGCTCTGTAATACAGTTTAAAATCTGGTATAGTAATCCCCGTGTCATTGCTGTTAGTGCTCAGGGTTGTTTTGGCTATCTAAGGTGTTTTGTGCTTCCATATGAATCTTAGGATGTTTTTTTCCAATTCTGTGAAAAATGTCATGGGGATTTTGATTGGCATTGCATTGAATCTATAAATGACTTTTGGTGGGGTGGTCATTTTCACATTTTCACAATATTAATTCTTCCAATCAATGAGCCTGGGAGGTCCTTTCATCTTCTGATGTCTTCCTCAATCTCTTTCTTCAAAGATTTAAATTTTTCATTGTAGAGCTCTTTAATGTCTTTGGTCAGCTTTATTCTGAGATATTTTAATTTTTCTGTGGCTATTGTGAATGGGAGGGTTTCCCTGTGCTCTTTCTCTGTATTTTATTTTTTTTGTGGCTATTGTGAATGGGAGGGTTTCCCTGTGCTCTTTCTCTGACTGCTTGTCATTGGTATATAGAAAGGCTACAGACTTTTGTACGTTAATTTTGTAACCTGCCACTTGACTGAATGTGTTAATAATTTCTAGGATTTTTCTGGTGGAATTTTTGGCATCTCTTAGATATAATATCATATCATCTGCCAAAAGGGATAATTTGATCTTTCTTTTCCAATTATTACTCCTTTAATTTCCTGCTCTTGTCTTATTGCTCTTGCTAGAGTTTCAAGCACTCTGTTAAAGAGAAGTGAGGATAGTGGACAGCCTTGTCTGGTTCCTGATTTCAATGGGAATGCTTCCAGTTTTTCTTCATTTAGAATGATGTTGGCGGTGTGCTTGTTATATATGGTTTTAATTATGTTGAGGTATGTTCCCTCCGGTACAATTCTCTCTAGGACTTTGAACATAAATGCATGTTGAATTTTGTCAAAAGCCTCTGCAACTATTGAGATGACCATGTGGTTCTTGTCTCTGAGCCCATTTATCTGATTTATGACATTTATTGACTTACGTATATTGAACCATCCCTGCAACTCTGGGATAAAGCCAACTTGATCATGGTGGATGATCTTTTTGATGTGTGCCTGTATGTGGTTTGCATATATCTTGTTGAGAATATTTGCATCTATGTTCATTAAGGATATGGGTCTATAGTTTTCTTTTTTGGTTGTATCTTTACCTGGCTTTGGTATTAGTGTGATGCTGGCTTAATAGAAGGAATTTGGAAGTTCTCCCACCATTTCTATCTTTTTGAATAAATTAAGTAGTATTGGAATATTGGATGTAGATTTTCTTTAAATATCTGATAGAATTCTGCAGTAAATCTGTCTATGTAGGCCTGTGCTGTTTCTAGGTGGGCGGCTTTTTATTACTGTTTTGATTTCCTTATATGTTATGGGTTTGTTTAAGCTGTTGATCCATTCTTGGTTTAACTTTGGTGGTTCCCATGATTTTAGATAGTCATCCATTTCTTTTAGATTTTCAGATTTAGTAGTGTGTATGTTTTTAAAATATTCCCTTATAATGTTTTGGATCTTTTCAGTGCCTGTTGTGATGCTTCCCTTTTCATCTCTGATTTTGTTTATTTGGAGGTGCTCTTTCTTTCTGTTAACTGGGCTAGCGGTCTGTCAATCTTGTTTATCTTTTGAAAGAACTAGGTCTTGGATTTTTTTGATTCTATTCGATTTCATTAATTTTTCCTCTGATTTTTGTTATTTCTTCTTGTCTGCTGGGTTTGGGCTTCACTTGCTGTTGCTTTTTATGTGTCTTGAATTGCAATGTTAACTTATTTGTGTTCTTTCTGATTTTTTAATGT
>NW_008334880.1:874-2523 GCF_000622305.1 Nannospalax galili | reverse complement strand
GTTTTGTTGTGTTGTATTGTCCTTTTCATTTAGTTCCAGGAATACTTTTATTTCTTTCTTAATTTCTCTTTTGACCCATTCACCATTCAGGAGTGTGTTGCTTAATCTTAATGTGTTCATGTGATTATTAGGGCTTCTTCTGGTGTTGGTTGTAAGCTTTATTGTATTGTGGTCTGATAGAATGCATGGAATTATTTCATTCTTTTTGTATTTGTTGAGGTTTGTTTTGTGCCCCAGTATATGGGTGATTTTGGAGAAGGTTCCATGGGGTGCTGAGTAGAAAGTATGTCCTTTGGTGCTTGGGTGGAATGCTTAGTAGATGTCTGTTAAGTCCATTTGATATATGGTATTGTTTAATTCAGATGTCTCTCTGTTAACTCTCTGCCCTGTTGACATATTTAATGGAGATAGTGGTATATTCAAGTCCCCTGCTATTAATGAGTTGGGATTAATCTGGGTATTAAAGTCCTGTAGTATTGTTTTTATAAAGTTGGGTGCACCAGAGTTTGATGAATATATGTTCATGATTGTAAAATCTTCTTTATTCATTGTTCCTTTGATCAAAATGAAGTGGCCCTCTTTATCTCTTCTGATTAGTTTTAGTTTAAAGTCTATTTTGTCAGATATTAGAATTGCAATGCCTGCTTTTTTCTTAATACCATTTGCTTGGTATATTTTTTTCCATCCTTTCACTTTGAGATAGTGACTGTCCCTGAAAGTGAGATGAGTTTCTTGCAGACAACAAAAAGATGGGTTTTGTTTCTTAATCCATTCACCTAGTCTGTGTCTTTTGACTGGGGAGTTCAGTCCGTTAATATTTAAAGTTATTAATGAAGGATGAGTATTGAATCGTACATTTTTATTTCTGTTTACTTTCTTGATATAGCTGTACTTTTCCACAGTTATACCTTCATTGGAATTCTTTCTGCAATCCCTTGGGTATAGTCATTCCTTTCTTCAGCTCTTTGTATTGCTTCCAGAACTCTCTGAATGGGGAGTTCAGTCCATTAATGTTTAAAGTTATTAATGAAAGATGAGTATTGAATCCTGTCTTTTTTATTTTTGTTTGCATTCTTGATATAGCTGTACTTTTCCACAGTTATACCATCATCAAATTTTTTTCCACAAATCCTTGGGTATAGTCATTCCTTTCTTCAGCTCTTTTTATTGCTTCCAGAACTCTCTGAAGGACTTGTTTTGTGGACCTGAATTCCTTCAGCCTATTTAGTCATGGAAGATTTTTCTTTCCCTTTTGACTATAATAGACATTTTGGCTGGGTATAGTAATCTGGGTTGGCACCTGTGGTCATTTAAAACTGGAAATATTTTTGGACCAGGCTCTTCTTGCTTTCATGGTTTGCACTGAGAAGTCGGCTGTAATCCTAATGGATTTTCCTTTATATGTGACTTGTTGTTTCTCTTTTGCAGCTTTCAGAATTTTCTCTTTGTTTTGTACGTGTAGTGACAATCTGGTCCATGCGATTATCTTGGGATTCTTCTCCTTCCTGTATAGTGTCACATCATAAGTTTGGTCTTTTTATGGTGTCACACAATTCCTGCATATTCCATTCTTGTGCTTTCTTAAATTTTTCATAATCTTTGCTTGAGTGGTCTAGTTCGTCCACTTTATCTTCCAATCTTGATACTCT
>NW_008334880.1:0-721 GCF_000622305.1 Nannospalax galili | reverse complement strand
GTTCTTTAAATTCACTGAATTCTTTTATCATGTTTGTAATTATTCTTTTGACTTCCATGTCCTACGTTATCTCTAGGGTGTTCTCATTGTACTTCTCTAGAGGGTTACTGGTATTTGGTGGGGATATGTTATTTTGGTATTTCATGTTATTATTTTTTCTCTTGATTTTGACATGTGAATTTCTGTTGTAGTTTCTGATTCTTGTGTGAGACTCAAGCCTTCAAGTTTAGGTCTGCTTCTTTTTGTAAACTTTATCTGTCTTTGTGGTTTACTCTTTGGGCATGAAAAGCTGGTTCATCTAAGCTTCCGGTTCTCTCTTTTGATTTTATATTAGCATGGCCAGATTGCTTTTGTCTTCAGGAGTTCCCACAGAGGCCCAAGTCAGATGAGGATCAAATGCTCTCAGGCTTTCTCCTAAGGTCTGGATCCCTCCAGGAAAGATTGTGGCCTCAGTCATTTGGGGGTTGTACTGGCCTGGTAGCTGGGTCCAGGAAAGATGCTGCTCTAGGGCAGCTGGTGGCCATGCCACCCAGAGATACAAATTAAGATGGGGGCAGGAATTGGCCCTAAGGGATCCTGGGGACTGCACTGAGGTGCTGGATTTGTCCCAAGAGAGGCCTGTGGGTTGGAGAGAGCTCATGTCTTTTTTTTAAAAATTAATTAATTAATCAATTAATTAATTTATTTATTTTAATTAGAAGAAGCATTTCATTACAACAGC
>NW_008334879.1:0-338 GCF_000622305.1 Nannospalax galili | reverse complement strand
TTGTGATGGCACAATGGAACATTGTTAAATCATATTGTAACATTGTGATGGGACATTGAAGCTATATAATTGCACATAGGGCTATAGTGCTGGAACATGGGTGCTTCGTGATGTCATTTTTGAGCATTGTGATGTCATAATGAGCATTGTGATGGCACAGTGTCACATTGTGCAGTCATATTGTAACACTGTGATCACACATTGGAG
This sequence comes from Nannospalax galili, assembly GCF_000622305.1. Taxonomy (NCBI): domain Eukaryota; kingdom Metazoa; phylum Chordata; class Mammalia; order Rodentia; family Spalacidae; genus Nannospalax; species Nannospalax galili. Next base: position 131 of record NW_008334879.1, on the reverse strand, counting down.
CAATAAAATAGCACATGGGGCCATAGTGTTGGCATATTCGAGCATTGTGATGGCACAATGAGCATTGTGATAGCACAACAGAATATTGGAACTCATACTGTAATAATGTGATCAAACTTTGGAGCAATATA
>NW_008334878.1:345-1735 GCF_000622305.1 Nannospalax galili | reverse complement strand
AATGCAAAGCCAATCAAAATCCCCATGACATTTTTCACAGAACTGGAAAAAACCATTCTAAGATTCATGTGGAAGCGCAAGAGACCTCAGATAGCCAAAACATCCCTGAGCACTAAGAGCAATGTCAGGGGGATTGCTATACCAGATTTTAAATTGTATTACAGAGCTATAGTCATAAAAATAACATGGTACTGGCAAAAAAATAGACCCATAGGTTAATGGAACAAAATTTAAGATCCAAATATGAGTATATGCAATTTTGGCCACCTGATATTTGACAAAGGGGCCAAGAATAATCCCTGGAGGAAAAACAGCATGGTGCTGGCAAAACTGGATCTCCACCTGTAGAAGAATGAAACTAAACCCCTATCTTTCACCTTGCACAAAAGTCAATTCCAAATGGCTCAAAGACCTCAATGAAAAGCCGGAAACTCTGAAACTGTTAGAAAAAAACATTGGGGAAAGCTTACAAGATATAGGTGTAGGAAAGGATTTTCTAAACTGGACATCAACTGCTCAGGAAACAAGGTCAACAATCAAAAATGGGACCTCAGTAAATTAAAAGGCTTCTGTACATCAAAAGAGGCAACTAGGGAAGAGAAAAGAAAACCCACAGAATGGGAGAAAATCTTCACCAGAGACACATCTGACAGAGGTTTAACACCCAGAATATATAACAAACTCAAAAAACAGAGAATCAAGACAAGAAGTAATCCAATTAAGAGATGGGCTAAGGAGCTGAACAGAGAGTTCACAAAAGAAGAAATAAAGATGGCTATGAAGCATCTTAAAAATGTTCAACATCACTAAGAATTAGGGAAATGCAAATTAAAACCACTTTAAGATTTTATCTTACCCCAGTCAGACTGGCTAAGATCAAGAGAACAAATGATACCAAATGTTGGAGAGGATGTGAGGAGAGGGGAACACTCATTCCCTGTTGGTGGGTCTGCAAACTTGTTCAATCCCTATGGAAAGCAGTGTGGAGAACTCTTAAAAAACTACAAATGAACCTACCATTTGAGCCAGTTGTAATACTCCTTGGCATAGACCCAAAGAACTCATCCTATTGCGGAGACACTTGTACATCCATGTTTGTTGCTGGTCTTTTCACAATACCTAAGAGATGGAAGCAAGCTAAGTGTCGCTCAATTGATGAGTGGATAATGAAAATGTGGTTCATTTATAAGATGGAGTTTTACTCAGCAGTAAAGAAAGATGAAATCATGAAATTTGAAGGTCAATGGATGGAACTAGAAAGTGTTATACTAAGTGAAGTAACACAGACTCAGAAACAAACAAACAAAAAACCACAAATGACATATGTTCTCCCTCATATGTGGATCCTAGCACCAAATCCTGATAAGTGAGTATGTATCCAGACATAACT
>NW_008334878.1:0-171 GCF_000622305.1 Nannospalax galili | reverse complement strand
AGGTAGGACCATAGGAGAAGGGTATTATTAAGGGAGAAAGGGGGAAAATGGGGACACCTTAACTGGGGAAACCATGATGGAGGGGTGAGACAATGCCAGAGATAAATAACACCTAGCTAGTTTAAAAACCAGAGAGAACCATATTACTCCAACAACCTACTGACAAATTAT
>NW_008334877.1:17327-19076 GCF_000622305.1 Nannospalax galili | reverse complement strand
AACCTAAAAATGTACAGCCAATTTTGAAAGAGATGTACCCTAGCCCAGAAAGTGTTATTGAATAGGTTAATGCTGTTGTAAAAAAAAAAAATCTACTTGATGACTTTATAGCCACAGTCAGGTGCCAAGGATCCGAGTGTAACTGACTGTGTCTAGTAATAATCACATACATAGATATTAGATAGATATTAGAGATGCATGTGCAAACATCTAAGGGTTACTAGCATTAAAAATGAGTTTTTCTTTATGAAACTATATTTTAAAATGAAATGGAGTTTTTTTTAAATGTTAAAATCTCATTCAACTTTATGTCTTATAGGGTTTATACTGAGTACAATATTGTATAACTATTAATTCAACTGTGAATCTAAAAATTTACAGCCACTTTTGAAAGAGATGCATCTTTGCTCTGGAAATTGTTATTGAATGTGTTAATGCTGTAATGAAATGCTTCTTCTAATCATGTGACTATTAAGTAAATAATTAAAAAAAAAGACTCACGTACTTTTTGAATGGCAAAAGCCACAGATATCTGGCACAAAGTAGGACTATTAGTCATACCTGGAGGCAACACCACCCACTGATATCTCTTTAAGGGCTCTTTAAAGTTGGCTGAGGGTACACTGAAAGCGAATCTTTTGCAATCCTGGGGTGCAAGGGGAATAGTATAAAAGCAATCTTTTACATCTAAAATAATTTTATGAGTGTCTTGAGGTATAGCAGAAGGTAAGGGTAAGTCTGGTTGTAGGGCTCCCATAGATTTCATAGTTTCATTAATTTTTTTAAGATCTTGTAACAATCTTCACTTACCAGATTTTTTTTTTATGACAAAGATAGGAGAATTCCATGGTGAATTAGAGGGCACAACATATCCTGCATTGAGTTGTTCCTGCACTAACTCCTCAATGGCAGTAATTTTTTTTCTTGAAAGAGGCCACTGAGACACTCTGCACTAGCTCCTCAATGGCAGTAATTTTTTTTCTTGAAAGAGGCCACTGAGACACCGATACAGGGTCTTCTGATTTTTATAAGATTGGATCTGTATGAGGTGCAGGCTGCTCAGCAACCTCAACTAAAAATGCTGCAGAGTATCAAAGTTTGATGGTGGGTGAACAGCCTCAACATGATTAGTGGAACTGGAAAGGCAAACTCCCATTTTAGACATGACATCTTAACCCCAAAGGTTGACAGGCAAGCCAGGAAGTGTGTAAAGAATAAACAAACCTTCATGTCCTTCATCATCCTGCCAATGAAGTTCATCACTACTTTGTTCTGGATTCATACTTTGTCCTATACCTTGCAAATGAGTGATAGTAGGCCTCTTGGGCCACAATTTAGGCCAATGCTGTTCTGAGATTATGGACACATCTGCACCGGTATCCAGTAAACCCATGAAGCATTTTCCATTAATGGTTAAACTTAATTCTGGCCGATTTTTGTGTATTTTCTGAACCCAAAAGGTACCAGAGGACTTTAAGCCTCGGGTTCTTTTAGTTCTCTTTTGTGAGGGAAACAAGGGCAGCAGGATTAACTGTGCTACATTTTGTCCTTGTTGAATAACAGAAATCTTTGAAGGTGAATGTAGCATAATCTTTATTTCTCTCTGATAATTTGCATAATGATTCCAGGAGAGACTAATACTCCTGACATGGGCATGCTGTTGGTGCCTAATATTACACCTATTGATCCTGGAGGCACAGGACCAAAAATTCCTGTTGGTAAGGCTTGCATACCCATTTCTGGAGTAAT
>NW_008334877.1:15638-16181 GCF_000622305.1 Nannospalax galili | reverse complement strand
CATTTAATTTTTGCGAGCTCACTTTTGCACCTCTTTTCTTAAGCATATGTTTAAACATAGAAATAAACAGCTGATGACTGTTACCTTGTCCCATATTTGTGGTAATGAAGAAGTGTCAACCTAAAAGAAAATTGCTAAAAGGAAAATTTAATACAAGCAAAAGTCAATGAAACACTGTAAAGGCAAAAGTGTCGTTGACATTGAAGTGTGCACTTCAAGGTCTGAAGGCAGACTGATCTGTAAGTAAAAAGAAGTATTCATATACCATGTGTGTTTCCAAGACAACAATCAAAAACCTGAGAGATTTAGAAACAGGTAGGCAAGGATGACACAAACATACACAATGGGTTGTTAAGGTAACATAAAACATATCCATGAAACAATAGGGTGCAACAGGTAACCATGGAGATACACACAAACATAACCTTTAAAGTGAGACAAACAAGGCAAAAATAATTTATAATTGATATTAGTAATTTTGTAATTTTTACAGTGTGCACAATATTGTTATAGACGTCTTTTACAAAATCATGGAACCTGGGA
>NW_008334877.1:12525-13996 GCF_000622305.1 Nannospalax galili | reverse complement strand
AAGTGGCACTGTTCTAATTCCCAATGCTTATGTGAAGCATGGCTCCCGACAAAGGTTAACCTGGTCTATGTGGTGAGGGGCTATGGGGAGACTCTATATCAAAACGATCAAAAAAAATTTTTTTTTAATTTAAATCTGATGGCACAAGTCACAACATTTAGCCCAGGATGGTCTGAAACTTGCTGAGTAGCTGAGGATAATCCTGAAATCCTGATCCTCTTACCCCCACCTCCAAGTGCCAGGATTATAGATGTGCACCATGGTCTTTGGGGGTTTTTTATGTGCATGAACGTTTTGCCTACATGCACGTAAGTGCACATGTGCATTGCAGTGCCTGCAGAGGCCAGAACAGTGATTGAATCCCTGAGCCTAGAATTACAAACAGTTGTTAACTGCCATGTGGGTGCTGGGAACCAAACCCCAGTCCTCTGCAAGAGCAATAAGTACTCTTAACTCCTGAGCCTCATCTCTGATTCCCCACCTTTAGGTTTTCATTTTTTTTTTACTAAAATTTATGAGTGAAACCTGTTTCACCAGTACAACTAGGAGCAATATATATACATGCTGAAAAAAAATTGCTTAACCCAATGATGCTGGGAAAGTAAAGACATACTCATTACGATAGATAAATGATGAAGCTAAGCTTGGGGATTTAACTCTTTTCCTCTAGTTAGTATGTCTATATTCTCATTTAAAATAGGCACATGACATCTTGACCAGGCCACTGAGGAACAGCCACTTTGATTCTGGGATATTGTGATATAACTTAGGCAAGGTGAGCATTCCACCACTGAACTGTATCTCCAGCCCTGTGATACAACAGATAGAAATAAATATTCAGTTGTTCTTAATATGAAGTAAGGTGCAGAACCACCACCTTTGTTGGCTTCCACTTCCTATGGTAGGAATCAAAAGACAATAAGGTTCAGAGTGGGGTGGAAAATGGTATGGGATTTAGATGCTACATTGCAAACAAAGCACACTCAGCCTTATGACATATTTCTATGTGGCAAATCATCTCTGAATAGGCCACTGAAAGAAATGGTTAATTTGTATTCTAGTCAGTCACTTATACCGACAATTCAGTTTTCAGGAAAAAGTAAGAATTTCAACAGCAGCACTATTTGTGCGTGTATGTATGTATGTATGCATGTATGTGTATTCACATATATGTGAATATGAGTGGAGAAGTTGATGTTTTGAGACAGCATCTCTCACTGAACTTGGAGCTCACTGATTTAGTTAGATTGGATGACCACTAAGCTTGAGGCCCCCACCCCCAGCACAGGGAAGACAGACCTGTGGGTGTTGGAGACACAGACTCAGGTTCTCATGCTGGCATGGCAGGGCACATTACCAACTGAACCATTCTCCCCTCCTCCAGCCCTGGTCCTATTTTTTTGATAGTTTATTTATTATTTTTATTTTATGTGTATGAGTATATTGCCTGCATGTTTGTAACTGCACTCAT
>NW_008334877.1:9708-12044 GCF_000622305.1 Nannospalax galili | reverse complement strand
TGTTTTTGCTAATAACACTGTGATGTTGATGCATGCATCACTAATCTGTATGTATCTGATTATTACCAGTCATAATTGGCTGCACTCGGATCCTAGGCACCCGTGTATGCATATAAAGTCATCGGGTGGATTTCAATAGTAATGTTTATCACCTGTACTAATTAACATGACATAAATTTTTATGCTTCTTCCTCAAATATAATTCATTTTTTAAGATTTGTTGATTTGTGTGTGTGCATATGGTTCTGCATGTGTGTGTGTGTTTGTGTGTGTGTGTATTTGTACATACACATGTGTGCCTACATGTGTGGAGTCTATAGGTCAACTTTGCCTGCCTTTTCTCAGGTGCTGTCCACCTTATCCTTTTGAGACAGGGCTTCTCACTGGTCTGGACTCACCAACTTCTCTAGAATGGTTGGCCAGGAAGCCCCAGGCTTCTGTCTCTCTGCCTCCCCAGTGTTGAGATTGAAAGCATGCTACTGCATCCAACATTGATTTTTGTTGTTGTTATTGTTGTTGTTGTTGTTTTTGTTGTTGCTGCATCTGAGTTCTGAGGTTTGAATTCAGAACCACATACTTGGAGGAAAGCACTTTAGTGACTGAACAAGCCCAACAGATGAACTGTGGGGTTTTGTCTTTTTTTATTTTTAATGTTGAAGCTCTCTAGCTTTTAAAGGCTGATTGCCACAGCATATGATGAAATGTTCCTGGCCAGCTTTTGAAGTATTTCATCTTAGTGATCTGCCAAGCATTCTGAATACACTTTCTCCAAGTGGACTACCCTTAAAACATGGGGAAGGCTTATTTACTTTACCTTCAAGATCCTTATTAGCAGTTGTTAAAAGTCAAGATTTATTCATCAATATAATCCACAGACTCAATTTACCAAATTTCCCTTCCTTTAATGAAATTTGTCTGTAGGGCTTTTAAATATTCATTTATAAAGTTAGAACTAAATTCAGCTGTGCTGTCTTGTAGCTAGATGGCCACATTATTACTTGTCTGTCAAATATAAGTAGGGTTGTTAATAATATGGACATAGCTACTGAAGATTCTAAACAGGAGTGTTTCCTTTAGAGGAAATTGCAATTCTAACTTCTGAATTACCTTTGGAGTCAATTATGTTACTTTGTCAGTATCAGGCAATTGCTTACTTCTTAGTTTGGGGAACAAGATACAAGTTAATAACAATCTTCAAAATATTTACCTCCAAAAGGCAAATAAAGCTTAAGAATAGAAACACTAGGAAGATAGTGAATAGACCTGTCCTTCACATGAGGACCAAACTGTTCGATTCACTCCATGGAGGAGAATAACCTTTTGCAGAGCACGGTCCTCTGAGTTAACAGCCATTGTATCTTAAATAGAACAGTTGCTGTTACCTGCAAGAGACCCTCACCATTACAGGTTATTCTGCCAGTCCCTCATAGAAGGAAGATACAGACAGGATCATCAGACCCTCATGTAAGAGATCAGACCACTCTTGGCCTCTCCTTCTGCTGTATGTAATCCTGTTCTAGCTCTGTGTGGCCTCAGGAAGTGCTAGTAGAGAGTGTGGAAGGGAAATTGAAAAAGAAACTCCAACTTTGCACATATGTGGAACTTATCTGTGCTGCAGTAAAATTTTCTGGAGATATGGCTGTTTTGATATTACCTGTATTCTAGTAGATAATCCAAATAAACTCACTGGCTCACAAAGTTTCTGGTGGAATTTTTTCTTTGGTCTTTTGTTGGGGCTGTACCTGGGGTGACCAGACGTTTGTTCAAATCTTCCTAGGGCAAGTTCAGGTAATACTCCATGTTCCTTATGCTTGATATATGTTTTTTTTATTGGATATTTATTGGATCAGGTGCTAAAAATGTGAATAATTGTAGGCTTCTGTAAAAGGATTAGGCTCTATTGCTTGTCAAGTAATGATTATCTATCTATCTATCATGTATCTATCATCTATCTGTCTAATCTATATCTATATCTATCATCTATCTTCTATCTCCCTACGTATCATCTATCTAGCATCTATCTATCATCTTCATCATCTATCATCTATCATCTATCATCTATCTTCTGTCATCTCTCTATCTCCCTATGTATCATCTATCTATCATGTCTATCATCTATCTATGTATCTATCTTCATCATCATCAATCAATAAACTATCAGCTATCTAGGTATCTGTTAAACAATCAATCCATCAATCAGTCTATTATTCATCTATCTATCATTCATCATATGATAAACAGTGATGGGAAATAGATCTCAATATATGTTTTCCTTTTTCTTTGATTCCACAGCAGAATCAAGAAATAGCATATCACAAGCAAAATAGTTTAAAAAT
>NW_008334877.1:7075-8851 GCF_000622305.1 Nannospalax galili | reverse complement strand
AAGACACCATTGAATGGTATCTCAAAGCAGATCTTGATTCATTGGTGGAAAAAAGTTGTTAAGATTTTGCTAGGATGGTGAACATGAGTAGGTGGAGGGACTCCCTGTTGCCCAAGCTGATTGCTTCATTTATGTGTTTCAATTTGAAGTTTCTATGTGATGACAGTTTCAGTCATCTCCATCTCAAATGGGCTCTGAGTGATCCACAAATGTGTTCCCACCATTTAGTACACGCATGGAGCTGGAAAACTGCTTCGTCATGGATAGCTGTGGCTGGCCAAACAGAAATCCTGGCACTGGGATGCAATCCTTCATTATCCTTCGGCATTCCACAGTCCAGCAGGGTTCCACACTCTCTGTTTGGAAACAGAATGGGATTCTGATCATGCCGGAACAGTAGCTGTAGGTGTTCATGTCTTAAATGAGTCATTGCTGTGATTGTGGAAACAGAGGACACCACCTTATATCTATCTTATATCTTTCCAAGTATTCAGTTATGCATTCATTTTTTTTCTGTTTTTGATAGAAAATATATGGTATGTATAGAGAAGTTTCTTCTGGCATAACATCTCATTTATTGTTTGATAATCTAAGGAATACTCATTTGTAAGATATTTTTATTCCTTTCTATCAGGTATTGACTGTCTAATGAAGACACATCCAAACCTACTAGAAAGGTGTTACTGCCTAACGGTTTAGAACACTGACTGAAAAACCCAGATGTGATTTGATTCTACACTCTCATTGATAAAATGTATCACCTGGCACCAATTGCTTTAACTGCTGAATCTTATATTTTTCATTTAAAAAAATCAGAAAACCTGTCTGAGGAAATGGCTCTGTGGATAAAACACTCAGTATGCAAACATACCAACCACAGTTTGGATCTCCAGCACATGCTTAAAAACTGTTGAACACAGAACAGGATAAAGAAGAGGATACAAAGGAATCAGTTCTCAATAATGAAGCTCCTCATGCAGCAGAGGGCCAGGAACACAAAAGGTCACAAATGGCCAAAGTGTAGAGAACGAGCATCTGCTGAATGATGGTCCTTGGACAGGACCCCTTTAGAGCTGTTTGCAAAAGTCATCTAGGGAAGAATTTTTAAAAAGATTTAATTATTTATTATATGTAGGTGTGTGTACTTGCATGAGTTTATGTGTACCACATACATGCAGGTACTTGTAGAGGCCAAAAAAGGGTGTTGGATCCCCTAGAAGTGGAGTTACAAATGGCTGTTAGTCACCTTATGGATGCTGAGAACCAAACCTGGGTCCGCTGAAAGAGCCACAAGAGCTCTTACCTACTAAGCCATCTCTCAGGCCCCTGAGGAAGACTTTTTCAGAAACACTCTGGTGAGTCTCCCTTGAGGAGCCAGTACCCACACTTGGGTATGTCCTTTCTGCACTCTCTCTCTCTCTGAGAAGCCCACATTCACATTCTTGGGTATGTCTTACTTTCTTCTGAATGCCTCTCTCCTCTTAAGCCTATATTAAAATATCTTTTTATATCCTTTTATATGGAAATTTCCAACTTCTTTTTTATGAAGATTTATTTATTTTATGTGTATGAGTGCTTATCTGTATGTATGTATGTGCACTACATGCATAGAGTGCTTGTGGAGAGCAAAAGAGAGTGTTAGATGCCCTGGAACTGGAGTTACAGATGGCTGTGAGCCACTGTGTGGGTGCAAGGAACTGAACCTGGATCCTCTATAATAAGAACAGCATGAGCTCTTAACTGCTGAGCCATTCCTCCAACTCCCTATATTAAAAT
>NW_008334877.1:5142-6086 GCF_000622305.1 Nannospalax galili | reverse complement strand
GGGGTGATGTTGGGTAAAGTTTGAAGAAGTACACTATGTGGAACCATGTGTCACCTCAATTAAAGTTGAGTATGTGAAACAAAATTGGGAAGGGCTATTTATTTTGGGGAGCTTCAAGAAGTGGCTCTTTTCTCCAAAGAGACATTCTTTGCTTTACTGGCATGTTCCACCCCACACCAAGGTATGAGTTGGTACATTCTGATGTTTGCCCTACATCCTGGTCTCTCACACAGGGCAGCCCTCAACTCTGAATCCAGATTGGTCAGAGGCAGTGCTTTGTGATGTGTCAGCAGTGCTTAGCTACTGTTGCCTCAGAAGGACTTCACTGGCCAATCAGGGATGAAGGGAGTGGCCCTGCATTGTTCTGGGAGGGTAGAATTGTAGGCGACTCAGAGCTCGAGGCCAGACCCATAGGAAGACTGCGTGTTGAGAAAATGGGGGCAACATTGACAGTGTCCCAACAACCTCCAGCAATCTCCACTGCCCAGGAAACGGAAAGAGAGGGGACATCAATTACTGAAAATATTAACAACAGCCAGGAATCCAAAAAGGAGGAACATGTGAGAGGACCAGTGCTAAGCATTCCCTCCTCTTCTTCAGCAATTTCCCCTCCCTTAGGACCCTTCCCATCCCCAGCTTGGCAAGAATTCCCTCCCTAACCCACACCCCTTCTTACTATGGTTCCTTGGTGGGCGAATCTCCTCCTCTCGATTGTAATGACCTGTGGCCTCATTCTGTTATCCTTGCAGGTCCGAAAAACAAGTAAAAAAAAAAAAAAGAAAAAACAGAAAAAAAGAACGAAAAAGAAAACAATCAAAGAGCAGACCCTTAAAATTTTTATGGAGGCAAAGGAAATCAAGTTCTCTTGCATGGTCAACCCCATGCAGTTTGATGATGGCAAAGAGGAATCCAGATCGTAGAGTAAGAGCACCGGAACTACCACA
>NW_008334877.1:1836-3676 GCF_000622305.1 Nannospalax galili | reverse complement strand
TTTTTTTATCCATCCTTGGCTATACTTCCGATTTCTCATGTGACTTCTATCCATCCGGAAGACTTAGACTAACATTTTACATAGTTCAGCACACTATCCACACACCCCCCATTTTGCTGATCCCTTCAGAGCAGAATCAGTTTATCACTATGTAATATATTTATATGATCCTTTCAATTTTTCTAACTTCTGTTTATTTTCTTAGCTTTCAATTAGAATGGCAGTGAACATCTATATATTTTATTTTTATTGTTCTGGCACATGTGGAGTGGCACAAAATTTAGTTCCCAGTAGAGAGTCATGGTTTATTGATGGAATAGTGATTTATAAAATGTATTATAAGAAAAATATTCCTGTTGATCTATGGAGATGTTGAAGAGATGAAGTCATTGCTGACTTGTTTTCATGCTGTGTATGTTATAAAACTGGGTTCATGAACTCAGAGATCTGCCCTTTTCATCATTCTATCTCAGTATCCTAAAGTCTCAGAAATGAGGCATATGGCATGACATAATTGATGAATGAGTGAATAAATGGATGGTTTCATAAGAATTGTTTCTACCTTTGATGCACAATAATTTTCCTTATGTTACAAGGTCTATTACCCAGTTTTGTCAGAAGCTGTCACTCTAGATGGCCAGAACACCTTCAGAACTAGTTTCCTATAAGTTTTTTATATGGAATGTTGATTATTTATATTAATTTAAAATTTATATTCATTAAGTTGTTCTTGGTTCCATTATAAGACACTATAGGTATGTCCATGAAGATGGCCGTCATCATACATTTGAGGAGAGACGGCTCAAGGAACAGATATGCAGCTGTCCTACGTGCAAGCATTCAAGAACATCTGGATACTCTTGAAGTATAAAGATAACTGTTTCTTAACAGAATGATAATTTCCTTCTAGGGAAGGATAGTTTGTGCATCATGGAAATAAATCAACACCTGTTTTTAGTAATTAATCAGTTTTTTTTCTAAATAAAACACTAGCTATACAAATTTGTCTAAAATGACATTCTAAAATATCCCATTATGCTTAACTTGGATATCACTATATATTTCCTGTGTGTGTGCATATGGTTCTGCATGTGTGTGTGTGTTTGTGTGTGTGTGTATTTGTACATACACATGTGTGCCTACATGTGTGGAGTCTATAGGTCAACTTTGCCTGCCTTTTCTCAGGTGCTGTCCACCTTATCCTTTTGAGACAGGGCTTCTCACTGGTCTGGACTCACCAACTTCTCTAGAATGGTTGGCCGGGAAGCCCCAGGCTTCTATCTCTCTGCCTCCCCAGTGTTGAGATTGAAAGCATGCTACTGCATCCAACATTGATTTTTGTTGTTGTTATTGTTGTTGTTGTTGTTTTTGTTGTTGCTGCATCTGAGTTCTGAGGTTTGAATTCAGAACCACATACTTGGAGGAAAGCACTTTAGTGACTGAACTGGCTCTATAACACAACTGTGGGGTTTTGTCTTTTTTTATTTTTAATGTTGAAATGGATGCCTCCCAGAGGGCACGCTAATGAATGAGGTCTGTAGAAACTGTTTTGTTCACTTAAACCCTGGGATTTGGAAGCGTTCTATTCAGAGTAAGAATCCAAGCATTACTTTAGTAAATTTACACAGTCCTTTGGCTTCTGAGCACTGGTCAGAGTACCAGAAGAAACCATAGGGCTGGAAGTAGACAAGGGTCTGCCTGCTTCCCTAAGGAGCTACAGCTCAAACTTTAAAACTTTAGAACACAGTGGTTGTGATTATGCAAAGTGTTCAGACTTGTGACCATGGAACCTGTTACTTTCTGAATCTGCTCATCAGTGGCCTGGTCTGTGTATCTTCTG
>NW_008334877.1:0-1463 GCF_000622305.1 Nannospalax galili | reverse complement strand
TTCATCAGGGAGCCCAAGGTAGGAACTCAGGGCAGGAACCTGGAGGCAGGAGCTGGAGCACAGGCCATGGAGGAACGCTGCTTACTGGCTTGCTCCCCTGGCCCCTGCTCAGCCTGCTTTCTTATGCAACACAGGCCCACCTGCCCAGGGGTGGCACCACCCACAGTGAGCTGGGCCCTCCCATATCACTCATCAAGATGTCCCTCAGACATGGCCACAGGCCAGTCCAATAGAGGCAAGTCCCCAATTGAGGCTATCCAGCACAAAGATACTACCTGTGGACATCTAAGTAACTGGACTTCCTAATTCAGATATTTTAAAACTTTTGCTTGTGATATGCTATTTCTTGATTCTGCTGTGGAATCAAAGAAAAAGGAAAACATACATTGAGATCTATTTCCCATCACTGTTTGTCATATGATGAATGATAGATTGATTGATGGATTGTTTAACAGATACCTAGATAGCTGATAGTTTATTGATTGATGATGATGAAGATAGATGATACATAGGGAGATAGAGAGATGATAGATAGATTGATGATGATAGATAGATGCTAGATAGATGATATGTAGGGAGATAGAAGAAAGATAGATGATATAGATAGACAGATGATTGATAGATGATAGATAATCATTACTTGACAAGCAATAGAGCCCAATCCTTTTACAGAAGCCTACAATTATTCACATTTTTAGCACCTGATCCAATAAATAACCAGTAAAAAAAAAACATATCAACCATAAGGAACACGGAGTATTACCTGAACTTTCCCTAGGAAGATTTGAACAAACGTCTGGTCACCCCAGGTACAGCCCCAACAAAAGACCAAAGAAAAGATTCCACCAGAAACTTTGTGAGCCAGTGAGTTTATTTGGATTATCTACTAGAATACTGGTAATATCAAAACAGCCATATCTCCAGAAATTTTTACTGCAGCACAGATAAGTTCCACATATGTGCAAAGTTGGAGTTTCTTTTTCAATTGCCCTTCCACACTCTCTACTAGCACTTCCTGAGGCCACACAGAGCTAGAACAGGATTACATACAGCAGAAGGAGAGGCCAAGAGTGGCCTGATCTCTTACATGAGGTCTGATGATCCTGTCTGCCTCTTCCTTCTATGAGGGACTGGCAGAATAACCTGTAATGGTGACGGTCTCTTGCAGGTAACAGCAACTGTTCTATTTAAGGTACAATGGCTGTTAACTCAGAGGACCGTGCTCTCCAAAAGGTTATTCTCCTCCATGGAGTGAATCGAACAGTTTGGTCCTCATGTGAAGGACAGGTCTATTCACTATCTTCCTAGTGTTTCTATTCTTAAGCTTTATTTGCCTTTCAGAGGTAAATATTTTGAAGATTATTATTAACTTGTATCTTGTTCCCCAAACTAAGAAGTAAGCAATTGCCTGGTACTGACAAAGTAACATAATTGACTCCAAAGGTAATTCAGAAGTTAGAATT
>NW_008334876.1:0-410 GCF_000622305.1 Nannospalax galili | reverse complement strand
ATTCATTGACGTAGAAACAGCACTCCTCCTGTAAGAAAAGGCAAGTTCCCCTTTTTCAGCAGTGATAAGATCAAGGGCCCTATGATTTAGAAGGTCAACTTGTGCCAGGGAAGTCAGCTGGCATTTCAAGGATGCAAGGCTAATGGCCATGGATTCTATAACTTGCTGTAGTTGGGAGTTGAATTCCTTTGCAGTAGAGTATGTCCCAGGGCCCCCGCAGAAAGGCTGACAGAGGCAGTAAATCCTATCCCAATTACAAAAGGGATGAATACCCCTCTTTTAATACATGGGCAGAGTAGCCAGGCGAACTCCCCTGGCGAATACATGGTCAATTGGGGTACAATAGTAATTAATACATGGGGTCCTGGAGAGGAAATAGTGATCTGTTGATACAGGGATTCATTGCACCA
>NW_008334875.1:594-707 GCF_000622305.1 Nannospalax galili | reverse complement strand
GTCAACAGGACAGAGAATTAACAGAGAAACATCTGAATTAAACAATACCATTTATCAAATGGACCCAACAGACATTTACCGACTCTTTGACACAAGCACCAAATTTTCTATTC
>NW_008334875.1:0-510 GCF_000622305.1 Nannospalax galili | reverse complement strand
TTGAAATAATTCAATGCATTCTATTAGACCACAATGCAATAAAGCTTAAAATCAACACTGGAAGAACCCCAAGTAATGAACACATGGAGATTAAACAACACACTCCTGAATGATGAATGGGTCAAAGGAGAAATTAAGAAAGAAATAAAAGTAGTCCTTGGAACTAAATAAAACAGACAATAAAACAGAACAAAACCACTGGGACACACTGAAAGCAGTCCTTAGAGGGAAGTTTATAGATCCAAGTGCCTACATTAAAAAGTCAGAAAAAACATAAATAAATGACTTAACATTGCAACTCTGACTCTTGAAAATCAAGAACAAATGAAACCCAAACCCAGCAGACAAGAAGAAATAACAAAAATCAGAGCAGAAATTAATGAAATACAAACAAAGAAAACAATACAAAGAATCAACGAATCTAAGAGCTGGTTCTTTGAGAAGATAAACAAGATTGGTGGACCACTAGCCCATGTAACCAAAAGAAAGAGCACCTCCAAATCAAAAAAA
>NW_008334874.1:0-751 GCF_000622305.1 Nannospalax galili | reverse complement strand
ATGTGACTTGTTGTTTTTCTTTTGCTGCTTTGAGTAGTCTCTCTTTGTTTTATACATTTGGTGTTTTCACTATGATATGTAGTTGGGAGTTTCTTTTATGATGCTATTTGGTGTTCTATGTGCTTCCTATATTTGTATGGGGATGTCTTTCCTTAATTTCTGGAAATTCTCTTCTACAATCGTGTTTAAGATCGCATCAACACCATTAACCTAAAATTCTTCTTCTTCCATTCCTATGATCCATAGATTTGGTCTTTTCATGGTGTCCCACATCTCTTGCATATTCTATACCTGTGGTTTTTAAATTTTCCATAGCCTTTGCTTGAGTGGTCCAATTCTTCAAGTTTACCCTCCAGGGTTGATATTCTGTTTTCCGTTTCATTCATTCTAGAGGTGAGGCTTACCCTTTTTGTTTCAAGTCAGCTTATTGAGTTTTGCACTTCCTTCTTCATTTCTGCCTGAGTTTTCTTCAATGTTTCCATCTTTTTTGTGAATTCATTCAGAAGTTTAACCCTCTTATTTTATCACTTTGATTTGTTTGTGTGTTCTTTAATTTCATTGAATTCCTTGATCATGTTTATGATTGTTCTTTTAAATTCAGTGCCCTGGGTTATCTTTAGGGCACACTCTTTGTAGAACTCTTCTATAGAATTGGTGGAGTTTGGTTGGGACATAGTATTTTGGCTTTCCATTTCCTTACTCTTTCGTTGTGGGTTTGGCATGTGAATTTCTTTTGTTATTTATGATTCTG
>NW_008334873.1:0-232 GCF_000622305.1 Nannospalax galili | reverse complement strand
AAAAGAAATTCTCCACGGCACATCATAGTAAAAACACTACACGTACAAAACCAAGAGACAATCCTGAAAGCTGCAAAAGAGAAATAACAAGTCACATATAAAGGAAAACCCATCAGGATTACAGCTGACTTTTCAGTGCAAACTATGGAAGCCAGAAGAGCCTGGACCAAAGTATTTCCGTTTTTAAATGACCACAGATGCCAACCCAGATTACTATATCCAGCCAAAATAT
>NW_008334872.1:15696-16891 GCF_000622305.1 Nannospalax galili | reverse complement strand
TTTGTCCAGTTGAACTGTCTAATGGAGACAGTGGGGTATTGAAGTCCCCTAGTATTATTGAGTTGGGGTTAATCTGTGTCTTATAGTCCTGTAGTATTGTTTTTATGAACTTAGGTGCACCAGAATTTGGTGCATATATGTTCATGATTGTAATGTGTTTTATTGTTCCTTTGATCAGAATGAAGTGGCCCCCTTTATCTCTTCTGATTAGTTTTAGTTTGAAGTCTATTTTTTCAGATATTAGAATTGCAATTCCTGCTTGTTTTTTAGTGCCATTTGCTTGAAATACTCTTTTCTATTTTTTTCACCTTAATGTAGTGCCTGTCCTTGAAGGTGAGATGGGTTTCTTGCAGACAAAAAAAGTCGAATTTTGTTTCTTAATCCATTCAACTCTCCTGTGTCTTTTGACTGGGGAGTTCAGTCCATTGATATTTATAGTTATTATTGAAAAATGTGTGTTGGTTGCCATCATTTTTATCCCTGTTTGCGTTCTTTGCCTAATTTGCATTTCCACAATTACACCTTCATTTAGTTTCTTTCTGTTGCCCTGGGGTACAGTTGTCTCTTTCTCTATTATTTGTATTGCTTCATGTGTCCTTTGAAGGCCTGGTTTTGTGGACATGCATTTTTTCAG
This sequence comes from Nannospalax galili, assembly GCF_000622305.1. Classification (NCBI taxonomy): domain Eukaryota; kingdom Metazoa; phylum Chordata; class Mammalia; order Rodentia; family Spalacidae; genus Nannospalax; species Nannospalax galili. The sequence continues at coordinate 16,257 of NW_008334872.1, read as the reverse complement.
TCTATTTGTGTCATGGATGACTTTTCTTTCCCCTTTGACTATAATAGACATTTTTGCTGGGTAAACTATTCTGAGTTGGCATTTATGGTCATTTAGAAGTAGAAATACCTTGGTCCAGGCTCTTCTGGCTTTTATAGTTTGTATTGACAAGTCAGCTGTAATTCTGATGTGTTTTCCTTTATATGCGACTTTTTGTTTTTCTTCTGCAGCTTTCAGTATTCTTTGTTCTGTACATTTAGTGTTTTTACTATGATGTGCCATGGGGAGGTTCTTTCCTGGTCCTGTCTATTTGGTGTTCCATATGCTTCTTGTATTTGTATGGGGATGTCATCCTTAATTTGAGGAAATTCTCTTCTACAATCCTGTTTAAGATCTGCTCAACACCATTAACCTGAAATTCTTCTCCTTCCTCTGTGCCTATGATGCATAGATTTTTGTCTTTTTCATGGTGTCCCACATTTCCTGAATATTCCATTCCTGTGTTTTTAATTTTTTTCATAATCTATGCTTGAGTGGTCCAATTCTTCGACTTTATTGTCCAGTCTGGTTATTCTGTTTTTC
>NW_008334872.1:8876-15461 GCF_000622305.1 Nannospalax galili | reverse complement strand
TAGGAGGTTCTCCTTATAGAGCTCTTCTACAGGACTGATGGAGTTTGGTGGTATCATGATGTTTTGTTTTTCTGTATTTTTATTATTTTTCCATTGTGATTCTGGCATACAGATTTCTTTCATTTTTTTTTTTGTGATTCTGGTATGAAACTCGAGCCTTCTTTTGTTGAGTTGAAGTCTGCTTCTCTTTGTATTGTTGGTGTGCCTTGGTTGTCTCCCTATTGGGTATGTAAAGGCAGTTGGTCTAGGTTTCAGGTTCTCTCAGATTTTATTTCGAAGGGAACTGATGCCTTCAGATAAGCTACTCAGGAGCTCCTACAGAGGCCCAAGTCAGGTTCCAGTCAGGTCCACTCAGGCTTCCTTCTAACGTCTGGACCCCTACTAGCAGGCACTACAGCATAATTTCGGAAGTTCATTAAGGGGAGGCCCAATTTTGGCACTCTCAGGCAGTCTGCTGAGATCTCAGTCCGTGCACCAGGTGGAGGCCGGATCCAGCCCCTACTCTACTCTAGGGCAGAGAGCTCTACCCCTGCTGAAGTGGGAGAGCCTTCATGTGATCCCAATTAGGGTGCTGGGCATGGCAGGATTTGGGGAAGCTTACCACCATGGGGAGGCTAGATCCAGACTTCTTAGGTGGTCTGGTAAGGCCTCAGTCCCTACCATAGTGTGGGGCAGAGAACTCTACCCTTGGTGATGTGGGAGGGGTCTCATGCAATCCCAATTATGTGGTTGGGCTCTGCGTCATTTGGGGACACTTACTGGAGTACTTACAGGTACTCTCAGGCAGTCTGCTGAGGTCTCAGCCCCTATACCATGTGGAGGCCCCTACTGTATGTTTAATTCAAAATTGAGAACATAACATGCAGCCCTGTGTTGTTGGTTTGGTTTAAGGGTTCATTTTTGTTTTTGTTTTCTTGGGTTTTTGTTGTTGTTGTTGTTGTTGTTGTTTGTTTTGATTCAATTTGTTTTTAGACATGGTCTTTATTATGTAGGCCTTGAATTCAGAGAGATCTGCCTGCCTCTACCTCCCAAGTGCTAGGACTAAGGCTTGCATAACCGTGTCCATCTCCCTCACTCTGTTTTAAAAGCAGCATGTACTCGCTGTATTTGGTTGTTTGAGAGAGGTGGATTAGGACAGGCCACCTGGTTTCTTCTCTTTAAATATTCAGACACTTGAGTGTTCATTCTTTTCTGTCATTCACTTACATTTTCTCCCTCTTTGTTTCCTCCTTCCTTGGCCCTCTGACTGACATAATCTTTGACTTCCCTTCCTGTTTCCTTCCTTCTCAGCACCAGTGCCCCCGACAGACTGCTAAGCTTCTGCTCAGCAGTCCCAGGGCTCCAGCATGGCCAGTGAGCTACATACAGGAGGAGGTGACCTGGCCCATATGCATGGAAATCCTGCAGGAGCCTGTCACCATCAATTTCAGCCTGTGATGCATTAGTCAGATTGGGGAAGCTTCAGACAGCGTACTCTCCTGTCCCCCCATTAGGAATTGTTACTTTGGGATTGACCTATGTAACATGAAAATGAAAGATGAGACTGACCTTAGGAGCACTGGAAAGGAAGGAGTGGGTTAGGGCTGTTTTCTTAGTTCAATGTATGTGCCGGTGACATGGTTTGGAACTTTTGGGCAATAGCTCCATGTTAGGGCTTTACACAGTTCCTGGGTTGGATATTAGCTTGGTTCTGAGATTTATCTGAGGTTTACTCAACCCAGTATGGGACCCTTTGGAAGTTAGCTCAGGGCCCTTTTAAGTCTAGGCATTAATCCTTCAGTCCAGACCCTGAGGACAAAGAAAAGGGGTGTGGTTTCCCTCTTAACTGCTTCAAGATGTGGAGGTCATTGTAGAGAGGAGGTCCTTCAGGGTCCATTGGAAAAGGGAGTCCTCTGGTGGTGTTATGCCCAGATCTTGTGACCCCTGATGACCACCAAGGAGTCCAGGGAGTATGCAAAAGCAAAGAGCCTTTATTCGGGCTTAAGCTCAGGCCCTCAGATTTCACCTATGCAGCGGATCCGTACTGAGAGCCGGGATCTAGGGTGGGGTAGGCTTTTATAAGGGAAGTTTCACAGAAGCCCGCGTGCGCCAAGTGTCCTTTAAAATGATTAGATGGTCCTATGCCCGAGTAAGGGGAGGATTCTTATTGGTAGGGGCTGTCTTTAGGGCATTGGAATGCGCTATTATCTGTGGGACCAGAAGTTTCTGTTTTTACCTTATAAGGCTGCTATAAGCCCGGGCTTGCTTGATCTATAGCTTTCCAGGATGGGGGTGGTAACTGAAGATTACAACATGCCTGGGCATCCCCGGGCTTGCCTGAAACAGCTAGCCAAAATGGAGTTAGTGCCATCTTAAGCCAAGCAGATTACAGAAGCGTTGGGAGCTATTAGTATAAGCACAGCCATATACACTGAGCTGTGGCAGGCTTGCTTGTTCACTTTATAATCTCTCACCTTGACTCAAGAGTTTGTGTGTTTTGCACACAAGTACCGAATTGTTCTGCCAAGTCAGGAGGAATGTGTTGATAATTTAGGGAAGATGGTTAAATGGTGGAGTTCACAACAAGTATTTAACCGCTCCTTGACCCTCAGAGACAGGTGGGAAAAACAGCTGTTGAAGCTAATTCCGCTAAGCAAACTGTGGCTGTCTGATGTTCTGCTGTGTAAGAAGGCTGAGCTGAAATGACCCGGGCTGCAGTCTCTGCTGACGGTCCTCCCAGGGATCTTTCTCTGTCTCTTGTTTTTCTTTCATCCTCACTCCCCCTTTCAATGCTGTCCGTCTCGGCCGGCTGGCGCCAGTACAGAAGCAGAAAGAAGCGGTTAGATGAGTCAGGGTCCCACATTTCCCCCTCTCCTAGTAGCTAGGCATGACCCAATCATGGGTCTGGGTTGGGGTCTCTAATGAGGGGGTCCAAGGGCTGGTACTGGGACCTCAGGACCGTGAGTTGTACTGTACTCACCGTTCTCTCATAAAGGCAGTCAGCCGATTGATGACACATGGCCCAATAGTTAACATTAATAGGAGGGGGATTATGGGCCCAGCTAAGGCTGAGAGCCAGGTGGTGAGCCAGGGAGACCAATTAAACAGTTGTTCGTACCACCCAGGGTCCTTTTGTTCTCTATCCTTGATACGTTTCCTGAGCAGAGCCATAGAGTCTCTAATCACACCAGAATGGTTGGCATGAAAACTGCATTCTTCTTTTAGGGCTGCACAGAAGCCCCCTTGTTGCATAAGGAGGAGGTCAAGCCCTCTTCTATTCTGTAAGGTGACCTTTGCTAGTGAGTTTAGGGATTGTTCTAATTTAGTTACAGACTGTTCTAGATTTCTGAGATCTGCATCAATCGCTACCTGGAGAGCCTTGTAGTTTTGGTCCTGCAAAATTAAGGCCGAGGTGCCCACTCCAGTCGCCCCAGCTATACCTAGGCCAATTAAGGAGGACAGCAGAACGGCCGCTGTTCCTGTGGCTCTCTTAGTTCTGGGGCGGAAAGGGGTGAGTAGGGTAGTTCCATCTGGGTCTCCCCATAGTAAGTCATCTTGGGGAATAGCTATACCATGACACAGTAACCTTTCATGTTGTTAAGGATGGTCCTGTGAATGCAGGGGGTCAAACCAGTAGAACAAGCCCACCACCCAGAAGTGGCAGAGTAATAGGTGTCATTTGAAAGAGAGACTGTGTGGTTACACAGCCCTGTCAGGGCCTGGACACCAGGGAGCAGGGTGCAGGCCCCTGCCCCAGTTACCTGTTGGAGAGAAAGTTTTCCTTGCTGTCCCCAGGAGCATTGGTTACTAGCAACTTGGGAGTAGTTACCTATTATAGGTACGCCTGTATAGAAGGGTGGCTGGGCACTCAAACAGAGCCAGCACTCCAGTTAGGTTTGGCTTGGAGGCATTGAACACCTCGAAAGTGGTGGTAACCAGTGGCCAAATAGAGTGGCCTGGGGATGGAGCTGCTGGTGCCCCCACAGTTACTGCCTTTTCCCGCAAAGACTGTTGTATTTTCCCTCAGAGGCCAGGGCTTAGGGCTGGAGTTTGGTTTTAGGGGAACTAAGACTGGATTGGGGCCAACGCCTTGAGGTATCAGAGAAGTGGGATTTTCTGCTCTGAGGATGATAGTGAAGACCCCCCTGGGCTAAAGTTGTAAGTTCTCAATCCCCAGGTATTCCCCACCTCCCAAGTGGTGTTTATAGAACATGTTTCAACCCTCTGGCCACAGTAAATGATATCAGGTGTGTTATTATGGACCACCATGATAAGATCATCTTTAACGGGGGCTGTCCGATAGATGTCCCCCGTGCTCACACAATCCCAGGACTTAACAAAAATAATCACTGGCTACCCCACATAGTTTTCTCCAGTCTCTTCCCCTGCTCCCAGGACAGACATAAAAATAAGCATGATGCAGCCTACAGTGGTCCTGTTCAGGGAGTAAGTGGTGGAGGTTGAAGCCTAACTCTGGGTACCAGGTGTTTAGTGGGGCTGTCTTGGACGTCTGGACCAGGATGTCTCCGGTAGATGCATCCAGGAGCTGCCAGGTGAGATTGTAGGGTTGATGAGGGTTAGCAGTTATGCATACATCCATTCCAAGCAGCAGAGTAAACATCAAGAGCTGCACAGCCTTAGCTTGAGGGGGTTGTCCGTATCCTTGTGGACCTTCCATGTTGTAGGATCTGGCGTAGAGGTCAGCGGAGGGCGAAGATTGTCTGGATCTGGGTGTGGATTCGCTAGTCAGACGTGGGTGTGATGAATCCAGGTGGCAACTCTGTCTCCCTTTACTGCAGTTGGGGTTGTCAGGAACACTACGTACGGTCCTTTCCAGTGGGGTTCCAGGGTCTCTTGGCAGTGTCTTTGGATGTAGACCCAATCACCAGGCCGGTAGTTGTGTGGGGTAGGAGGGGGAGCAGTCTCATAGATAGCTTTCAGGCAGGGCCCACATCCTTGTGGGCGTATGTTACAGCCTCAGGAGAATCAAGCAATTGACAGTTATCAAACAGCAAGCAATTCAGCTTTTAAATTGGGGAGGATGGGAGGGGGTCTTCCAAACATGATTTCATATGGCGTTAAACCCAACAGATAGGGTGAGTTTAGTACCCTATATAGGGCAAAGGGAAGGAGGGCCACCCAGTCCCCGCCAGTCTCCATGGTTAAGTTAGTAAGGGACTCTTAGTGTTCTATTCGTCCTCTCTACCTGTCCAGAACTCTGGGGCCGGTAGGCACAATGTAATTTCCATTTTGCCCCTAATATTTTTGCTAACTCTTGCGATACCTGCGAGGTGAATGCTGGTCCATTGTCTGAGCTCAGAAGAGCCGGCATACTGTACCTGGGAAGAATGTCTTCCAGTAGCCGCTTGGTGACCATTTGTGCAGTTTCATGCTTGGTAGGGTACGCTTCAGTCCATCCTGAAAAAGTATCTACCAGAACTAAAAGATATTTATAACCATATTTGCCAGGTTTTATCTCTGTAAAGTCAATTTCCCAGTGGGCTTCGGGCTTGGAACCTCTCAGCCAGGTCCCTTGTTCTTTGGGAAGGTTCTCAGCATTCATCAGCCTACAGCGAAGACATTTGGAGGTGTTTGAATTGACATGTGATCGGAGGTTCAGAACCTTGAGGTGAGCGTTTCTTAGGAGGTCTTCTGTTTTCCGAGTGCCCAGGTGGGTGGTCCGATGGATGTGATTGAGAAGCTCTTTGGCTAGGTTACTGAGCAGGATGATCCTGCAGTCTCCTGTATGCCACCAGGGATCAATCTTTTGGGTCATGGGAAGTTTGTGTGTTAGCCTCAGGTTTTCCTGAGAGTAATCAGGCTGGTCCAGTAGCACGGGTGGCCCTGGGTCTGGCAGATGGGTAGCCAGGACTAAGGTTGCTTTCAGGGCCATCTCCTTGGCAACCTGGTCTGCCTTCTGGTGTCCTCAGGCTATAGGTGTATCTGTCTTCTGGTGCCCGGTGCAATGGATGATAGCCAGTTTCTTAGGTAGCCATAGGGCAGCCAGCAAGTTTAGGATCTCTTGTTTATTTTTTATTTTTTTTTCCTCAGCTGTGAGCAGCCCCCTCTCCTGGTAGATAGCCCCATGTACATGGGCTGTGGCAAAGGCATACCAGCTATCCATATACATGTTCAGTTTTTTGTCCTTGCCTAATTTAAGAGCCTCGGTAAAAGCAATCAGCTCAGCTACCTCGGCTGAAGTCCCTACAGGTAAAGCCACTGCCCAGACAGTTTCGGTCTCTGTTACTACTGCTGCCCCCACGAACTCTGTCCATTTTTCATGAAACTGCTACCATCGGTGAACCAAGTGGCTTCTGCATCAGGAAGCAACTGATTGGTCAGGTCTTTTCTGAGCCCGTGCACTTGGCTCAGGATCCCCACGCAATCGTGCAAATGCATGTCCAGGTCTGGATTGGGCAGCAGTGTGGCCGGATTGAGGGAATGGATCCTTGGGGGGTTAAGGAGCAAGCTTTGGTAAAGAGTCATCCAGGCATTCCTCAATCAGCGGTCGGGTGGCTGCTTGAGAACTCCCTCAATGGCATGAGGGGCTGTGATACATAATTCTTGCCCTAAGGTTAACTTATCTGCATCTTTGACTGGAAGAGC
>NW_008334872.1:8113-8688 GCF_000622305.1 Nannospalax galili | reverse complement strand
TTTATAGACTGGACACTGGTTCAAGTCCATCTGGTGGGGTCTCCTCAGCCTCCTTGATTAAGAGGACAGGCGACCCACCATCACTACAGGACATTATGAGAGATGCTCATAGTCCCCTGGAACTTGTCGATCCAGAAGGGCAAGGAGCAAAAAGTGTCCTTTATGTCCCTCTGACCAAATTATTATTGGCCTCAAAGTATGTCTGTTAAACACCCAAGAAGGTTAGTTCTACCAATCTGGTATTTTTAATTACTGTGTGTCATGTAGATATATCTTGGGCAAAGATCAGTTGTTCTCAATAAACCTTACCTGGACATATATTTCTTGATCTGCTATGAATAATTTGTCAGTAGGTTGTAGGAGTAATATGGTTCCTTCTGGTTTTTACAACTAGCTAGGCATTGTTTATCCCCCACATTGTCTCACCCCTCCATCATGGTTTTCCCACTTAAGGTGCCCCCATATCCTCCTTTCTCCCTTAATAATACCCTTCTCTTAGGGTCCTACCTCTCTTGAGTTCCTTCTTTCCCTTTATCCCCTAGGTTCCTTGTATACCCTTCCCTCCCCACTCCCTT